>NC_090657.1:6277825-6577825 GCF_040937935.1 Hyperolius riggenbachi
AACAGGTATAGGAACTTACAGGATAGAAGAAATAACGCTGAACATTTTGTTACAGAGTCTCTTTCAGCTAACTTTGGTTGCGTGGCGCTATCGAATGACAAAGAGGGAACCATTTGTTTCAGTAGTATAAATAGTATATATCACCATATAGTATATTGTTCAAAGATACAAACAGCAACTAAAGGTATAATGGTTTGGATGTCTGCAAGTGATAACAAAAAGCCCATTTGACAGCCTCACAAAAATGCACAGATTGAGATAATTGCTGTCTGGGGAAACGGGCCACTTTCCATTGTAAACAGGCCAGACACAGACAGGACCGGAGCTGTATCCCTCACGTGTGAGCCAAATGCCTGTGCTTAGTTCATATTCACACCCTGCAACTCTCCGAGGTGGAGTGATCTACAACCTGCAGGCTTCCTGCTCATATCCTGTCTGTAAGGGCCACTTGCCAGACACAGAGGCCAGGGCTGGTGGGCACAGGGAGCTAATGGAAGCTAAAGGTGATTGCAGCCAAAGGATGGGAGGGAGCCAGTTGGGAATGTGAGCTTGGAGGACGATCAGTTAATACAAATCTTGCCTGCAGGCTATCCACACAGAATGTTTTGTACAATGACAAAAATCATGGTCAACTTCTCCAGTGTGTTTCTGTGTAATTTGACAAATAAAACGAGAAAGGGAAGGCTAAAGAAAAAACATTTCATCTCGTCACTCTGATGGCATCCAACTCCACGTAAGCGTATGGACAGTTATCTGTTTTCTACTCATTCCCCAACCTCACACAAAAAAATAGGTAAGAGGGGAGAAAGAATAACATTTTCTGTTTAAAATCAGTTTCATGATTCCATCCAAACTGCGCCTAAAGCAGCTGGATGTCCACATTCAAAATTAGACTATTTTGTTTTTAAATTGAAGGCCTGATTTGGTTAAAACGTTTAACCAAACCAAAAATTGATGGAAAAGGGAAGCCCTCACTCAACTGACTTGTCGATTAAAACTTGATTAAGGAGTAATGTTTGTTTATCACATGCAAGGGGGAGTGGAATCAGTGGCTACAAAGCGTTACACTGCATCAAGCAATACAAAACTAGCTGTGGTATCGGCTCATTGACTTTCTATGAGATTTCAGCTGAGTATATAATACAAAGCAAGCACCCAACATAACCTGAAGTGAAAGTAAACAATTGCATCTCCAGTCTAAATTCTTAACATGACTGTCCTGGAATCCTAGGGTCATATTTTGGTTTTAAAGGTTACAAATCTCAATTTAAAAAAAAAAAAAAAAAGGCTCCGACTGTCTCACATGAACAGTTTTTTTTTGTATGCTTATCCAGCTCCCATACAAACAATCTTGAACTTTTCATGTGTTTCCTGCACTTCGATGAGTTAATGGTCATACAGGAGTTTTATGACCTCTAATTAGTTATTAACATTATCTCCAGTTCAGATGCGTCCAGCTTTCCCTGCAAGGGAGCTTGTAAGTCCTGTGTTTAACTACTTGAATGCTACTCTAGTAAAAAAATAAATAAGTAAAAAAAAAGTGGTGGTAGTATATAATATGCTGTAAATCATCTTTTAGAGCAAAGAATAAGTGCTGGGTTTCATTCTGCTTTTTTAAGTCTCCCTTTAACACTTGGAGGGGGTCAGGCAGGTGCCATCGCTAGGCAGATTCCTGAGATTTCAAGTTGGATTCTATCAGGAATTAGTCTGCTGTGTGTGGGCAAGCAACGGATGTTTCTCTGATCAGACTCGACCAGAGAGATATCGTCACCTGGTGTATGGGCAACAAGCAGAACCACAGGTCAGGCAGCAGGAGGGGGAACACTTATACAGCAATTTCAGTTTAGCCACATGGAAAGTAAGAACTAAGACTGGAAACACTCTACATAGTCTAGTGCAGTGATGGCTAACCTTGGCACTCCAGCTGTGACAAGACTACAAATCCCATCATGCCTCTGCCTCCAGGAGTTATGCTTAGAGCTGTCAGAGTATTGCAATGCCTCATGGGACTTGTAGTTCCACCACAGCTGGAGTGCCAAGGTTAGCCATCACTGGTGAAAGCCATAGGAACTCGTGCTTTTCTGACTGCACAGTGCCATTACTCCATAGAATCAGGTGCTCCATACAAGTAACAGCAGTGCCCAGTGCGGTAGGATTTGGATGCACTACAGACAGGTTTCCAGCCCTGTCTGCCTGCAGTGGCAGAGACACGCCTGTATGAGCAATGACAGGTATTCACCACTGCGGGAAAGAGAAAGGTATGCAGAAGCAAGCACATGCCTGCCGGGCAACTAAACTGCTGCCAGGTATGGCTCACCCTAGTAGCAACCCTTTCACTGCCAACAGCAAAGGCACACGCTCCAGGGATGGTAGATGGAGGAACAGACAAACATTTCCTGTGGGTGTCACTCACTCATTTTCCACATTTCCACAATAGAATAGCAGGGAGTGATAGGACGAGGTTAGAGAACTAAAGGCAGTTTCCTTTTACAGGGATAGACTGTCCACAACTGGATGATATAGAACTCTGGCCAAGCAGAGGAATAGGCAGCTGAAATAGTATAACAGAGAAATAGACAGCAAAGCAGTCACACTCCATTCTGTGGCATGTTGCAGCCTCATGCTAAACTCCCACACCAGGTACCGTAACAAGGAGAACTCCATGACATTACACCGATGGGGACTTACCATAGAAACATTTGTAACTAAAGGTTACACTTACAGATTCGCAGAAGATTCGACCATCAGATAGATTTGTGGCAGATGCCTGTCAAGTAGAATCTGATGTGTGCCACAAACTAAGGAACAGATTTACAATAGATGTCACAATGAAATCTATCTAAATGCATTATTGGACCATTAGCTTCAATGCATCTCTACGGGCCATTGATCTGTTGCCAGCAGCAGATCCACCTAGATCTTCTATCCTGTCAGATAGATCAAATCCATCGAAATCGACCACAAATCAATTGATCGATCGATTTTAAAGAATTGATTTCTGATCGATCGATGGCTGAAATCGACCAGTGTATGGGCCCCTTTAGACATAAAATATTTTTGGTCCTTCAAAAAGTGTAAAAGCTAGACAAAGAGAAAATCTTTTCTTAGCTTTTCCCATCTTAATTGCGGCTATCTTGAAGCCAATCCTGATGTAATTTCCTCCCTTACTCTCCTCTGCCTGATTTGCCCGCACTCCACTATAGAAAGTGGATTGTCTCAGCATGAGAAATATTGGCCAAGCAGAGAGGAACAGAGGTGTGGGAGGGGAAAAAAGGAAGGAAAGAGGTGTCAGCCAATCAGGCTGCATTAGTTAAGTCTGAGGGGAAATAGAGAAGCAAAAAAGGACAACCCAGCATGCCCTGCAACTTCCTTTTTGTGTACCACATTTTGTGTGTACCAAATAAGAGTCAGGTAAACTGGGGAATAATCCTTTATCAACGTGAAAATTAACAGTGATGTGTAACTTTGGATTGCCTGGTTAGCATCCTTATTACTTGTTTACCTGATAAAAATAAAGAATTGATTTTTGATTTTATGCCCGACAGTTACACTTTAAAGTGGAGCTGAGCTCTTACACAGGACAGAAGGAAAACAGAGAATGCACCCTGTATGTATTTAGAGAGTTTAGCCTGTCTAATCCCCCCTCATCTGTGACTAGTCACACCTGTAATTTGATCTCTCAGCTGTGTCAGCTGGCTGCCTCGGCAGAACAGCTAATTTGTAAACACAGGATGTTAACCCTATGTCTGCATCCATGAAAGCAGGACGTAGACACACTGCTTATTTGTTGCATTATTAGTATCAGCTGTAACAAAGAAAATTATTTTTAAAGGTCAGTGTTCTCCCCAGAAATATTTTCCAACCGGGTGGCATGATAAAGTAGCCGGGCGGGCCGAGATGAGAGACTACAGGGCCGGTGCTTCTGTGCACAACTCTGCTTACAGCATAGGAGGAGGTGAGCCGATGACAGCCGGGTGCTTACTAAAACTAGCCGGGTGGAGCACCCAGCTAAAAGAGCCTGGAGAGAACACTGCAGGTTATTATGCTGATGCATATCTTTTAGAGCAGCAAAGTGAACAGAGGCGCCAAAAGTATAAAATAAGATAACATTTTTAAAACATGGAAGTGGCGGGGAGGGCCCTTCTCCACTTCAAAGGACAAGACCAATGGACGTGTCGAGTTAGAACACAAAAATTACTTTACTGATATACTTTACAAGGTATTGCAACGCGTTTCATGGGCATGACTCCGCTTCATCAGGCAGTGAGAGGAGGAGTATAAAGCAATTGTTGTCCTAGTCTAAGAAGAGCGCCTCGTACTTCCGGGATTTAAAAATGATATTTTATACTTTTGGCGCCTCTGTTCACTTTGACGCTTCACTGATCCACCCTGGGTGCAAATCTTCATCTCCCTATCTACAGAGAACGGCTTCTTAATCCTGAGTGGGGACAGGCTTGTTCTCGCCACCTGCCATTACAGTGGTTGCCTGAGTGAACCTGGTATGTGAGTATCCCCTTCTTACTCCTTTATTTCCACCTCAACCAGTACATACTACACCATATTGGGCTCTGGGTGTCCTTGTTCTTTTCACTTTTAGAGCAGAGAGGAAGTTCTGAGTTCAGGTCCGCTTAAAGCAAGTGGTGTAAGTGCTAGCAGGGCACACAATGACTCTTGAAGTGATCCGAGCATCCAGATTGCTGAGCCATACCAGGCATTACTAGGGGATGCTGTTCAGAGTCGCACCACAGTGCAATTATGGCTGCAAGCATATATAAGTATAGGCAGCATTTCCCCCCCTGACTCGCCTGCAGGGAAAGGCTGCTGATTCTGGCTGCATGCGGCTCTGGCTCATGCTGGACATAGACGGTAAGATCCGGTGGCTCGATTAGCCGCCGGATCGACTCCCGCCGCCGTCCAGATCGATTCCTGCTCGTCCCCGCGGGCGCTTCCTTATCTCCCGCTCGATTTCCGCTATTGTCCGCCCGTGGGTATCGAGCGGTGAATCGATCCGTGCGGTGATCGGACCTGTCGGAAATTATCAATCCAGCCATCAGCAGCTCGATTGATAACAAGCAAACGCGGCGTCTATGCCCAGCATTACACTTCAATATTCCACTGTCTGCCTGAATGCGGTTTCATTCTATACGGCTTATCAGACTGAGGTATACTTCAACATCCTCTTATCTCTGAAAACCAATCCCTTCAATTCCTGCATCCCCGGCTTACATGGAACAAGGCTGCAGAGTGCTCTCCAAGTCTCAGGAAGCATGTCAGCAGCCGGTAGGAGCGTGCACTCCATGTCAGCAGCCGGTAGGAGCGCGTACTCCACGTCAGCAGCCGGTAGGAGCGCGTACTCCACGTCAGCAGCCGGTAGGAGCGCGTACTCCACGTCAGCAGCCGGTAGGAGCGCGTACTCCACGTCAGCAGCCGGTAGGAGCGCGTACTCCACGTCAGCAGCCGGTAGGAGCGCGTACTCCACGTCAGCAGCCGGTAGGAGCGCGTACTCCACGTCAGCAGCCGGTAGGAGCGCGTACTCCATGTCAGCAGCCGGTAGGAGCGCGTACTCCATGTCAGCAGCCGGTGGGAGCATGTACTCCATGTCAGCAGCCGGTAGGAGCATGTACTGCATGTCAGCAGCCGGTAGGAGCATGTACTCCATGTCAGCAGCCGGTAGGAGCATGTACTGCATGTCAGCAGCCGGTAGGAGCATGTACTGCATGTCAGCAGCCGGTAGGAGCATGTACTGCATGTCAGCAGCCGGTAGGAGCATGTACTCCATGTCAGCACACTGTAGGAGCGTGTACTCCATGTCAGCACACTGTAGGAGCGTGTACTCCATGTCAGCACACTGTAGGAGCGTGTACTCCATGTCAGCACACTGTAGGAGCATGTACTCCATGTCAGCACACTGTAGGAGCATGTACTCCATGTCAGCACACTGTAGGAGCATGTACTCCATGTCAGCACACTGTAGGAGCATGTACTCCATGTCAGCACACTGTAGGAGCATGTACTCCATGTCAGCACACTGTAGGAGCATGTACTCCATGTCAGTAGACTGTAGGAGCATGTACTACATGTCAGCACACTGTAGGAGCATGTACTCCATGTCAGCAGCCGGTAGGAGCGTGCACTCCATGTCAGCAGCCGGTAGGAGCGCGTACTCCACGTCAGCAGCCGGTAGGAGCGCGTACTCCACGTCAGCAGCCGGTAGGAGCGCGTACTCCACGTCAGCAGCCGGTAGGAGCGCGTACTCCACGTCAGCAGCCGGTAGGAGCGCGTACTCCACGTCAGCAGCCGGTAGGAGCGCGTACTCCACGTCAGCAGCCGGTAGGAGCGCGTACTCCATGTCAGCAGCCGGTAGGAGCGCGTACTCCATGTCAGCAGCCGGTGGGAGCATGTACTCCATGTCAGCAGCCGGTAGGAGCATGTACTGCATGTCAGCAGCCGGTAGGAGCATGTACTCCATGTCAGCAGCCGGTAGGAGCATGTACTGCATGTCAGCAGCCGGTAGGAGCATGTACTGCATGTCAGCAGCCGGTAGGAGCATGTACTGCATGTCAGCAGCCGGTAGGAGCATGTACTCCATGTCAGCACACTGTAGGAGCGTGTACTCCATGTCAGCACACTGTAGGAGCGTGTACTCCATGTCAGCACACTGTAGGAGCGTGTACTCCATGTCAGCACACTGTAGAAGCATGTACACCATGTCAGCACACTGTAGGAGCATGTACTCCATGTCAGCACACTGTAGGAGCATGTACTCCATGTCAGCACACTGTAGGAGCATGTACTCCATGTCAGCACACTGTAGGAGCATGTACTCCATGTCAGCACACTGTAGGAGCATGTACTCCATGTCAGTAGACTGTAGGAGCATGTACTACATGTCAGCACACTGTAGGAGCATGTACTCCATGTCAGCAGCCTGTAGGAGCATGTACTCCATGTCAGCACACTGTAGGAGCATGTACTCCATGTCAGCACACTGTAGGAGCATGTACAGCATGTCAGCAGCCTGTAGGAGCATGTACGGCATGTCAGCAGCCTGTAGGAGCATGTACTCCAAGTCAGCAGCCTGTAGGAGCATGTACGGCATGTCAGCACACTGTAGGAGCATGTACTCCATGTCAGCACACTGTAGGAGCATGTACTCCATGTCAGCAGCCTGTAGGAGCATGTACTACATGTCAGCACACTGTAGGAGCATGCACTCCATGTCAGCACACTGTAGGAGCATGCACTCCATGTCAGCACACTGTAGGAGCATGCACTCCATGTCAGCACACTGTAGGAGCATGTACTCCATGTCAGCAGCCTGTAGGAGCATGTACTACATGTCAGCAGCCTGTAGGAGCATGTACGGCATGTCAGCACACTGTAGGAGCATGTACTCCATGTCAGTAGACTGTAGGAGCATGTACTACATGTCAGCACACTGTAGGAGCATGTACTCCATGTCAGTAGACTGTAGGAGCATGTACTGCATGTCAGCAGACTGTAGGAGCATGTACTCCATGTCAGCAGCCTGTAGGAGCATGTACTCCATGTCAGCAGCCTGTAGGAGCATGTACTCCATGTCAGCAGCCTGTAGGAGCATGTACTCCATGTCAGCAGCCTGTAGGAGCATGTACTCCATGTCAGCAGCCTGTAGGAGCATGTACTCCAGGTCAGCAGCCTGTAGGAGCATGTACTCCATGTCAGCAGCCTGTAGGAGCATGTACTCCATGTCAGCAGCCTGTAGGAGCATGTACTCCAGGTCAGCAGCCTGTAGGAGCATGCACTCCATGTCAGCAGGTGTGCAGAGAAGGACACTGCAGGGTGTGGTATTTGGTGTCTGAGACACTTCATCTGTAATCAGAGCCTGCAGGTTAATGATTGCCGGGGTGAGTAATCCAGCAGGGGAGAGCAGCGGAAGGGTTGGGCTCTCAGCAACTAACTGATCTCAGCAAAAATATAACACTTTACTACCACACGAGGCAATTCCTGCACTCAGAATGTGTGGCAGTATAAAAAGCACAGCTCCCTACTGTCCCCTTTTTTGGAGCGACAGCCCCTCTTTGGAAACCAGATCCCTCTGTCCCTCAATTGTGCCTCTGTCAGGTTTGATGCACAGATCTGTGTAAATATATGTACTTTTCCACTGAAAAAATGTGTTTAATGCACTCTAAGCTTTATTCCCATCCTATAAATCAATATATTTCTTACCTTCAAATGTTAACATGAAGGACAATGGAGCAGGATTGAGAGGACCAGTGTGGAAAGAAATAAAAAACAAACAAACATTTTTCTTATCAAATCTTTATGGTATGGATGACTAGTGGTGTCCCAGGGGGTGATGAGGGGTGTGGCTTAAAGTGAACCAGAGACGAAGTACCCTCATGTATTTTACCATATATATCAGTGGGAACAGAGAAAATACCTACCCTGCTCTCCGTTTCATCCTTCACTGCTCAGCCTGCTTGTTATCAGCCCTGATAAAATCCCTGACTGAGCATTCAGTCTGGCTTTGCTCAGGAATCATTATAGCTGAGTCATTATAGCAGAAATACAACAGAACCTGAACTAGAATATAAACGACACAGAATATCCCTCTACTGATTCTCAATGAAACTTAACTTTTAATAGAATATAAAAAGAAATGAACTGGCTGATACTGTATAAATGAACTTGCAAGCAATGCAGGGCCTGCTATGTCGGCAGGTATAATGGTAGCAACCGCTACACAGGTCCTCTTGCATTGCCAGTTAATATAAGATTACACAACCCCCACCAAGCAACCCGACATGTTTCACTTCTACATGAAGCTTTTTCAAGGGAAAAGTGCTAAGACAGTGCCAATAGTGATAAGGTGCAAGATTATTATAATTTTGCACCTTATCACTATTAGCACTGTCTTAGCACTTTTCCCCTCCCCCTGCATCATGTTCCCTCCCCCTGCATCATCCCATACTCCAGATGTGGCCTCGCTAGTGACTTATACAGGGGGGAGTAGTGTGTGCCCCTCCCCCTGCATCATGTCCCCTCCCCCCGCATTATCCCATCCTCCAGATGTGGCCTCACTAGTGACTTATACAGCGGGAGTAGTGTATGCTCCTCCCCCTGCATCATGTCTCCTCCCCCTGCATCATCCCATACTCCAGATGTGGCCTCACAAGTAATTTATACAGAGGGAGTAGTGTGTGCCCCTCCCCCTGCATCATGTCCCCTCCCCCCGCATCATGTCTCCTCCCCCTGCATTATCCCATACACCAGATGTGGCCTCACTAGTGACTTATACAGAGGGAGTAGTGTGTGCCCCTCCCCCTGCATCATGTCTCCTCCCCCTGCATTATCCCATACTCCAGATGTGGCCTCACAAGTAATTTATACAGAGGGAGTAGTGTGTGCCTCTCCCCCTGCATCATGTCCCCTCCCCCTGCATTATCCCATACTCCAGATGTGGCCTCACAAGTGATTATACAGAGTGAGTAGTGTGCCCCTCCCCCTGCATCATGTCCCCTCCCCCTGCATTATCCCATACACCAGATGTGGCCTCACTAGCGACTTATACAGCGGGAGTAGTGTGTGCCCCTCCCCCTGCTTCATGTCCCCTCCCCCTGCATCATGTCTCCTCCCCCTGCATCATCCCATACTCCAGATGTGGCCTCACAAGTAATTTATACAGAGGGAGTAGTGTGTGCCCCTCCCCCTGCATCATGTCTCCTCCCCCCACATTATCCCATACTCCAGATGTGGCCTCACAAGTGATTTATACAGAGGGAGTAGTGTGTGCCCCTCCCTCTGCATCATGTCCCCTCCCCTGCATCATGTCCCCTCCCCCAGCATCATGTCTCCTCCCCCTGCATTATCCCATACTCCATATGTGGCCTCACTAGTGACTGATACAGAGGGAGTAGTGTGTGCACCTCCCCCAGCATCATGTCCCCTCCCCCTGCATTATCCCATACTCCAGATGTGGCCTCACTAGTGACTTATACAGAGGGAGTAGTGTGTGCCCCTCCCCTTGCTTCATGTCCCCTCCCCCTGCATCATGTCTCCTCCCCCCACATTATCCCATACTCCAGATGTGGCCTCACAAGTGATTATACAGAGAGAGTAGTGTGTGCCCCTCCCCCTGCATCATGTCCCCTCCCCCTGCATTATCCCATACTCCAGATGTGGCCTCACTAGTGACTTATACAGAGGGAGTAGTGTGTGCCCCTCCCCTTGCTTCATGTCCCCTCCCCCTGCATCATGTCTCCTCCCCCCTGCATTATCCCATACTCCGGATGTGGCCTCACTAGTGACTTATACAGGGGGAGTAGTGTGTGCCCCTCCCCCTGCATCATGGCCCCTCCCCCAGCATCATGTCCCCTCCCCCTGCATTATCCCATACTCCAGATGTGGCCTCACTAGTGACTTATACAGCGGGAGTAGTGTGTGCCCCTCCCCCTGCTTCATGTCCCCTCCCCCTGCATTATCCCATACTCCAGATGTGGCCTCACTAGTGACTTATACAGCGGGAGTAGTGTGTGCCCCTCCCCCTGCTTCATGTCCCCTCCCCCTGCATCATGTCCCCTCCCCCGCATTATCCCATACTCCAGATGTGGCCTCACAAGTAATTTATACAGAGGGAGTAGTGTGTGCCCCTCCCCCTGCATCGTGTCCCCTCCCCCTGCATCATGTCTCCTCCCCCTGCATTATCCCATACTCCAGATGTGGCCTCACAAGTGATTATACAGAGTGAGTAGTGTGCCCCTCCCCCTGCATCATGTCCCCTCCCCCTGCATTATCCCATACTCCAGATGTGGCCTCACTAGTGACTTATACAGGGGGAGTAGTGTGTGCCCCTCCCCCTGCATCATGTCTCCTCCCCCCTGCATTATCCCATCCTCCAGATGTGGTCTCACTAGTGACTTATACAGGGGGAGTAGTGTGTGCCCCTCCCCTGCATCATGTCTCCTCCCCCTGCATCATGTCCCCTCCCCCTGCATTATCCCATACTCCAGATGTGACCTCACTAGTGACTTATACAGAGGGAGTAGTGTGTGCCCCGCCCCCTGCATCATGTCCCCTCCCCCTGCATTATCCCATACTCCAGATGTGGCCTCACAAGTGATTTATACAGAGGGAGTAGTGTGTGCCCCTCTCCCTGCATCATGTCTCCTCCCCCTGCATCATGCCTCCTCCCCCTGCATCATGTCCCCTCCCCCTGCATCATCCCATACTCCAGATGTGGCCTCACTAGTGACTTATACAGGGGGAGTAGTGTGTGCCCCTCCCCCTGCATCATGTCCCCTCCCCCTGCATTATCCCATACACCAGATGTGGCCTCACTAGTGACTTATACAGGGGGAGTAGTGTGTGCCCCTCCCCCTGCATCATGTCCCCTCCCCCTGCATTATCCCATACTCCAGATGTGGCCTCACTAGTGACTTATACAGAGGGAGTAGTGTGTGCCCCTCCCCCTGCATCATGTCTCCTTCCCCTGCATCATGTCCCCTCCCCTCATATTATCCCATACTCCAGAAGTGGCCTCACAAGTGATTTATACAGAGGGAGTAGTGTGTGCCCCTCCCCCTGCATCATGTCCCCTCCCCCTGCATCATGTCCCCTCCCCCTGCATTATCCCATACTCCAGATGTGGCCGCACAAGTGATTTATACAGAGGGAGTAGTGTGTGCCCCTCCCCCTGCATCATGTCCCCTCCCCCTGCATCATGTCCCCTCCCCCTGCATTATCCCATACTCCAGATGTGGCCGCACAAGTGATTTATACAGAGGGAGTAGTGTGTGCCCCTCCCCCTGCATCATGTCCCCTCCCCCTGCATCATGTCCCCTCCCCCTGCATTATCCCATACTCCAGATGTGGCCGCACAAGTGATTTATACAGAGGGAGTAGTGTGTGCCCCTCCCCCTGCATCATGTCCCCTCCCCCTGCATCATGTCCCCTCCCCCTGCATTATCCCATACTCCAGATGTGGCCGCACAAGTGATTTATACAGAGGGAGTAGTGTGTGCCCCTCCCCTGCATCATGTCCCCTCCCCCTGCATCATGTCCCCTCCCCTGCATTATCCCATACTCCAGATGTGGCCTCACTAGTGACTTATACAGAGGGAGTAGTGTGTGTCCCTCCCCCTGCATCATGTCCCCTCCCCCTGCATCATGACCCCTCCCCCTGCATTATCCCATACAACAGATGTGGCCTCAATAGTGACTTATACAGAGGGAGTAGTGTGTGCCCCTCCCCCTGCATCATGTCCCCTCCCCCTGCATTATCCCATACT
This sequence comes from Hyperolius riggenbachi, assembly GCF_040937935.1. Lineage (NCBI taxonomy): Eukaryota > Metazoa > Chordata > Amphibia > Anura > Hyperoliidae > Hyperolius > Hyperolius riggenbachi. Next base: position 6,290,095 of record NC_090657.1, read on the forward strand.
CCAGATGTGGCCTCACTAGTGACTTATACAGAGGGAGTAGTGTGTGCCCCTCCCCCTGCATCATGTCCCCTCCCCCTGCATTATCCCATACTCCAGATGTGGCCTCACTAGTGACTTATACAGAGGGAGTAGTGTGTGTCCCTCCCCCTGCATCATGTCCCCTCCCCCTGCATCATGACCCCTCCCCCTGCATTATCCCATACTCCAGATGTGGCCTCACTAGTGACTTATACAGAGGGAGTAGTGTGTGTCCCTCCCCCTGCATCATGTCCCCTCCCCCTGCATCATGACCCCTCCCCCTGCATTATCCCATACTCCAGATGTGGCCTCACTAGTGACTTATACAGAGGGAGTAGTGTGTGCCCCTCCCCCTGCATCATGTCCCCTCCCCCTGCATTATCCCATACTCCAGATGTGGCCTCACTAGTGACTTATACAGAGGGAGTAGTGTGTGTCCCTCCCCCTGCATCATGTCCCCTCCCCCTGCATCATGTCCCCTCCCCCTGCATTATCCCATACTCCAGATGTGGCCGCACAAGTGATTTATACAGAGGGAGTAGTGTGTGCCCCTCCCCTGCATCATGTCCCCTCCCCCTGCATCATGTCCCCTCCCCCTGCATTATCCCATACTCCAGATGTGGCCTCACTAGTGACTTATACAGAGGGAGTAGTGTGTGTCCCTCCCCCTGCATCATGTCCCCTCCCCCTGCATCATGACCCCTCCCCCTGCATTATCCCATACTCCAGATGTGGCCTCACTAGTGACTTATACAGAGGGAGTAGTGTGTGCCCCTCCCCCTGCATCATGTCCCCTCCCCCTGCATTATCCCATACTCCAGATGTGGCCTCACTAGTGACTTATACAGAGGGAGTAGTGTGTGCCCCTCCCCCTGCATCATGTCCCCTCCCCCTGCATTATCCCATACTCCAGATGTGGCCTCACTAGTGACTTATACAGAGGGAGTAGTGTGTGTCCCTCCCCCTGCATCATGTCCCCTCCCCCTGCATCATGACCCCTCCCCCTGCATTATCCCATACTCCAGATGTGGCCTCACTAGTGACTTATACAGAGGGAGTAGTGTGTGTCCCTCCCCCTGCATCATGTCCCCTCCCCCTGCATCATGACCCCTCCCCCTGCATTATCCCATACTCCAGATGTGGCCTCACTAGTGACTTATACAGAGGGAGTAGTGTGTGTCCCTCCCCCTGCATCATGTCCCCTCCCCCTGCATCATGACCCCTCCCCCTGCATTATCCCATACTCCAGATGTGGCCTCACTAGTGACTTATACAGAGGGAGTAGTGTGTGTCCCTCCCCCTGCATCATGACCCCTCCCCCTGCATTATCCCATACTCCAGATGTGGCCTCACTAGTGACTTATACAGAGGGAGTAGTGTGTGCCCCTCCCCCTGCATCATGTCCCCTCCCCCTGCATTATCCCATACTCCAGATGTGGCCTCACTAGTGACTTATACAGAGGGAGTAGTGTGTGCCCCTCCCCCTGCATCATGTCCCCTCCCCCTGCATTATCCCATACTCCAGATGTGGCCTCACTAGTGACTTATACAGAGGGAGTAGTGTGTGTCCCTCCCCCTGCATCATGTCCCCTCCCCCTGCATCATGACCCCTCCCCCTGCATTATCCCATACTCCAGATGTGGCCTCACTAGTGACTTATACAGAGGGAGTAGTGTGTGTCCCTCCCCCTGCATCATGTCCCCTCCCCCTGCATCATGACCCCTCCCCCTGCATTATCCCATACTCCAGATGTGGCCTCACTAGTGACTTATACAGAGGGAGTAGTGTGTGCCCCTCCCCCTGCATCATGTCCCCTCCCCCTGCATCATGTCCCCTCCCCCTGCATCATCCCATACTCCAGATGTGGCCTCACTAGTGACTTATACAGAGGGAGTAGTGTGTGTCCCTCCCCCTGCATCATGTCCCCTCCCCCTGCATCATGACCCCTCCCCCTGCATCATCCCATACTCCAGATGTGGCCTCACTAGTGACTTATACAGAGGGAGTAGTGTGTGTCCCTCCCCCTGCATCATGTCCCCTCCCCCTGCATCATGACCCCTCCCCCTGCATTATCCCATACTCCAGATGTGGCCTCACTAGTGACTTATACAGAGGGAGTAGTGTGTGCCCCTCCCCCTGCATCATGTCCCCTCCCCCTGCATTATCCCATACTCCAGATGTGGCCTCACTAGTGACTTATACAGAGGGAGTAGTGTGTGCCCCTCCCCCTGCATCATGTCCCCTCCCCCTGCATTATCCCATACTCCAGATGTGGCCTCACTAGTGACTTATACAGAGGGAGTAGTGTGTGTCCCTCCCCCTGCATCATGTCCCCTCCCCCTGCATCATGACCCCTCCCCCTGCATTATCCCATACTCCAGATGTGGCCTCACTAGTGACTTATACAGAGGGAGTAGTGTGTGTCCCTCCCCCTGCATCATGTCCCCTCCCCCTGCATCATGACCCCTCCCCCTGCATTATCCCATACTCCAGATGTGGCCTCACTAGTGACTTATACAGAGGGAGTAGTGTGTGCCCCTCCCCCTGCATCATGTCCCCTCCCCCTGCATCATGACCCCTCCCCCTGCATTATCCCATACTCCAGATGTGGCCTCACTAGTGACTTATACAGAGGGAGTAGTGTGTGCCCCTCCCCCTGCATCATGTCCCCTCCCCCTGCATTATCCCATACTCCAGATGTGGCCTCACTAGTGACTTATACAGAGGGAGTAGTGTGTGCCCCTCCCCCTGCATCATGTCCCCTCCCCCTGCATTATCCCATACTCCAGATGTGGCCTCACTAGTGACTTATACAGAGGGAGTAGTGTGTGTCCCTCCCCCTGCATCATGTCCCCTCCCCCTGCATCATGACCCCTCCCCCTGCATTATCCCATACTCCAGATGTGGCCTCACTAGTGACTTATACAGAGGGAGTAGTGTGTGTCCCTCCCCCTGCATCATGTCCCCTCCCCCTGCATCATGACCCCTCCCCCTGCATTATCCCATACTCCAGATGTGGCCTCACTAGTGACTTATACAGAGGGAGTAGTGTGTGCCCCTCCCCCTGCATCATGTCCCCTCCCCCTGCATCATGTCCCCTCCCCCTGCATCATCCCATACTCCAGATGTGGCCTCACTAGTGACTTATACAGAGGGAGTAGTGTGTGTCCCTCCCCCTGCATCATGTCCCCTCCCCCTGCATCATGACCCCTCCCCCTGCATTATCCCATACTCCAGATGTGGCCTCACTAGTGACTTATACAGAGGGAGTAGTGTGTGTCCCTCCCCCTGCATCATGTCCCCTCCCCCTGCATCATGACCCCTCCCCCTGCATTATCCCATACTCCAGATGTGGCCTCACTAGTGACTTATACAGAGGGAGTAGTGTGTGCCCCTCCCCCTGCATCATGTCCCCTCCCCCTGCATTATCCCATACTCCAGATGTGGCCTCACTAGTGACTTATACAGAGGGAGTAGTGTGTGCCCCTCCCCCTGCATCATGTCCCCTCCCCCTGCATTATCCCATACTCCAGATGTGGCCTCACTAGTGACTTATAGAGAGGGAGTAGTGTGTGTCCCTCCCCCTGCATCATGTCCCCTCCCCCTGCATCATGACCCCTCCCCCTGCATTATCCCATACTCCAGATGTGGCCTCACTAGTGACTTATACAGAGGGAGTAGTGTGTGTCCCTCCCCCTGCATCATGTCCCCTCCCCCTGCATCATGACCCCTCCCCCTGCATTATCCCATACTCCAGATGTGGCCTCACTAGTGACTTATACAGAGGGAGTAGTGTGTGCCCCTCCCCCTGCATCATGTCCCCTCCCCCTGCATCATGTCCCCTCCCCCTGCATAATCCCATACTCCAGATGTGGCCTCACTAGTGACTTATACAGAGGGAGTAGTGTGTGTCCCTCCCCCTGCATCATGTCCCCTCCCCCTGCATCATGACCCCTCCCCCTGCATTATCCCATACTCCAGATGTGGCCTCACTAGTGACTTATACAGAGGGAGTAGTGTGTGTCCCTCCCCCTGCATCATGTCCCCTCCCCCTGCATCATGACCCCTCCCCCTGCATTATCCCATACTCCAGATATGACCTCACTAGTGACTTATACAGAGGGAGTAGTGTGTGCCCCTCCCCCTGCATCATGTCCCCTCCCCCTGCATCATGTCCCCTCCCCCTGCATTATCCCATACTCCAGATGTGGCCGCACAAGTGATTTATACAGAGGGAGTAGTGTGTGCCCCTCCCCCTGCATCATGTCCCCTCCCCCTGCATCATGTCCCCTCCCCCAGCATTATCCCATACTCCAGATGTGGCCTCACTAGTGACTTATACAGAGGGAGTAGTGTGTGCCCCTCCCCCTGCATCATGTCTCCTCCCCCTGCATCATGTCCTCTCCCCCAGCATTATCCCATACTCCAGATGTGGCCTCACTAGTGACTTATACAGAGGGAGTAGTGTGTGCCCCTCCCCCTGCATCATGTCCCCTCCCCCAGCATTATCCCATACTCCAGATGTGGCCTCACTAGTGACTTATACAGAGGGAGTAGTGTGTGCCCCTCCCCCTGCATCATGTCCCCTCCCCCTGCATCATGTCTCCTCCCCCTGCATTATCCCATACTCCAGATGTGGCCTCACTAGTGACTTATACAGAGGGAGTAGTGTGTGCCCCTCCCCCTGCATCATGTCCCCTCCCCCAGCATTATCCCATACTCCAGATGTGGCCTCACTAGTGACTTATACAGAGGGAGTAGTGTGTGCCCCTCCCCCTGCATCATGTCCCCTCCCCCTGCATCATGTCCCCTCCCCCTGCATCATCCCATACGCCAGATATGACCTCACTAGTGACTTATACAGAGGGAGTAGTGTGTGCCCCTCCCCCTGCATCATGTCCCCTCCCCCTGCATCATGTCCCCTCCCCCTGCATCATGTCCCCTCCCCCTGCATCATCCCATACGCCAGATATGACCTCACTAGTGACTTATACAGAGGGAGTAGTACGCCAGCATCTTGTGATTATATGTCCCCATTTTATGCATCCCAGAATTTTGTTTGCTTTAGCAGCTGGTTCTTGGCATTGTATACGGTTCCCCCACTATGTCCCTGCACAGCAATCCCCCCCTCTATTGTAAGAATACTGAAATCCCCAGATTCCTAATGTAAACCAGATATCATTCTGTGCGATAGTAACTACTCCTGTAATGTAAGCCCCGCTTCCCCACAAACAATAACCCCTTCCCAACAAAAAGTACAGCGGCAGAATCTCGCGCATCAAACCATAATACAGAAGGCTGAAAATCACACAGCTGCCGCGTAGTCTCAGTGTCGGCTGGTTCAGAACCTCACTAACATAGCGCCTGCAGCCAGTGGCCAATCCTGAAACGGTTGCATCACAGACCCATCTGAATCATTCACACCGCAGAAGCAGAAAGCACAACCTGCTTCATTGTGGATTTACCAAGAACCTAATCTGTGACAGGAAGAGCACTAAAAGTGGACCTGAACTCAGAACTTCCTCTCGGCTCTAAAAGATACGCAACAGCATAATGTCCCTTACAGAAAAATATTTCTGTGTTACAGCTGCTACAAATCCTGCAATAAATGTGCAGTGTGTCTACTTTCTGCTTTCATGGAAGCAGACATTGTTTACATCCTGTGTTTACCAATTAGGTCTCTGCCGTGGCAGTCAGCTGACACAGCCGAGGGATCAAATTACAATTTATGCTTAGTCACAGATGAGGGAATTGGACAGGCTAAACTCTCTGCATACATACAGGGTGAATTTCTCTTATACTTTCCTTCTGTTCTGTGCAAAAGTTCAGGTCCACCTTAAAGTGGACCCAAATTAAAAATACAATATTTCAGAAATAAAAATCTATTTTCTCAATTATAATAATAATAATAATAATAATAATAATAATAATAATAATAATAATAATAATAATAAATAGCGGCCTTTTTTCAGCTGCATGATGACTAATATAAAATATTTGACATTTATTGGAGGAACCCCTCCCTTCCTTTCATATTGCCGGGACAGAATCCGGCAGACTGGTGGAGGAGATAAAAAACAAAACACAGGCTGCTACTGATGATGTCACAGGGGAGGTGATCTCAGCTTGTGTGAGATTTCACATAGACGACGCCCCTGTGAGGGAGGGTAGCTGATGACAAACACACCCATGATCTAAAACCTCCTACTAAGCTCAGAAGTAATGGCTGCCACCTGTATAACCACTAGTTATGGAAAGAGAAGGGTGAAAAGCATGCACTGAAATGCTCATAGGCTTGAAGGAGTGTTTATTTATCTTTGTGTGTGTCAGAGTGGTGCAACTAAATATTTTTAATTTAAAAAAAAAATGTTTTGTTTGGGTCCTGCTTTAAAGGGCAACTGAAGAGAGAAGACTATGGAGGCTGCCATGTTTATTTCCTTTTAAACAATACCAGTTGCCTGGCAGCCTTGTTGGTCTGTTTGGCTGCAGAAGTGTCTAAATCACACCAGAAACAAGCATGAAGCTAATCTGTCAGATCTGACAATAATGTCAGAAACACCTGATCTGCTGCATGCTTGTTCAGGGGCTATGGCTGAAAGTATTTGAGGCAGACAATCAGCAGGGCTGCCAGGCAACTGGTATGGCTTGAAAGGAAATAAACATGGCAGCCTCCATATACCTCTCTCTTCAGTTGTCCTTTAAGATAATTGTAGCAACGGTCTTCATTATTTTTCTACTTCTAATCTTGCAGTAATATTTTCTGGTAGTGACCCTCTGAGGGGGAAAGATCACTGACACCAGCCAGATTAGCCAAACAATTAAGACGTGATTAAACTAGTGAATGCCTTTAGCAGGAAAGTTCAGGAATCTGCCCCACTTATGTGGAGGTACGTGTGTAACCAAGCGACACTGCAACAACATAGCTTTCAGAGGACACACAGCCCACTGATCTGTGCATTTCATGAAGGAACAGGTTTGAAAACATGTACAAAAACAAACATGTAGGTCTAGTCCATGCATGTCAGATGAGGTTTTGCAGTACTGTGCAAGATCAGCATAGTATTGATTAAGGCAGTAGGATCAGCCATACTATGCCAGGGAAAAAAACCCTATATAAGTAGATAAATACTTGATCTACTTACATAACACATGTATTATACTGTCCACGTTTTGATTTCAGTGAATGTTATATAGTAAATGAAGAGAATTCTGTTCCTGGTGGGAACCATGTCTTTTGCCCAGTTTAGGCTAAATCCTGATGTCATTTCTGCCCTTTACTTGTTTTATGGTTTTCTCCTCCAATTGCTTAGTCACCTCAGCCTTGCTTGTAAACACAAGAGAGCAGGGGATCGTGTTTCAGATAAGCAGCTAGGCAGGGAAATAAAACGAAAAGGAGGAATATATTCTAGATAAAAAGAACTCCCAGCATGCAACTGTTTGGCACTGACTACTATGTATGTGATAGTATGTGATAACTACAAACCATAACAGCAGAAACAGTTGTGAAAGTTTTGAATGCAGGATTAGCATCTTTATCACTTAATACACTCAGACCAGTTGCTGCTGAAACTTGATTTTTATAGTGACGATACCGCTTTAACTACTGCTGTGGATCACCGGTGATAATAATAAGATAGAAAGTTATATCTAGCAACCCACCGCTATCAATTCATATAAAAGAACCAGGGGGACAGAGAAACGTGTCCAAATGTCATGTGATCGTAAGAAAAGCTCATAGGTGTCACTTCTCTACATTTTCCTTATATGGTTTTGCCCAGAAGCTGAATGCCTCAAGAGTAAGTCATGCGTGCAACCTGTCACCAACCTAAACACACAGCAGGGACTCTTGTGTGATAGACAAGCTTTCAAATCCCTACATAAATTGCCATAATGTACATTATCAAATGACACCCTTTCAAAGGGATGAAGCCTTTTATAGTTCTACTTCTTCACGCTTTTCCGAAGGCATCAGATAAGCAAACTTACCATGGCACTCTACTGCCACCTAGTGCACAAAAGATATAATACAAAACTACCATAAAAACAGCTACTATATTTTCTGAAAAGCCCTCCTACTTAGGCCCCATACACACATCAGACCATAGTCTTTTGAAAATGAAAGATCACAGACCAATCTTACCACCCTTCATGTAGTATGAGAGCCATACTCTACACAGTCTTTTCTATGGAGCTGAACTCCACATCAGAAAAAAATCTTTGCTAGATGCTGCACACACAGATGCTGTACAGACACAAAAGATCAGTATCTGCAAAAGATCTGTTCCTGTAAAAAATCCATTCCTGCAAATTGCAATGATAGTCTATGAGATCTGCAGATCATCATACACACATGATTTAACTGACATTCATCTGCAGATCAGATCCACCAGGATGGATTTTCAGATCTGCAGATGATTGATTGATCTGCAGATGAATGTCAGTTAAATCATGTGTGTATGATGATCTGCAGATCTCATAGACTATCATTGCAATTTGCAGGAATGGATTTTTGGCAGGAACAGATCTTTTGCAGATACTGATCTTTTGTGTCTGTACAGCCTCTGTGTGTGCAGCATCTTGCCAAGATTTTTTTCTGATGTGGAGTTCAGCTCCATAGAAAAGACTGTGTAGAGTATGGCTCTCATACTACATGAAGGGTGGTAAGATTGGTCTGTGATCTTTCATTTTCCAAAGACTATAGTCTGATGTGTGTATGAGCCTTAAAAAGCAACGCTCAGTGGAATTTCCCTTCTTACAAACAGAAAGGTATTTGCAAAAATTCAGCCTTAAAGTGAACTGGGGGTGAAAATAAACTGATGAAACAAACAATTATATTTATCCTCCTCCTTCTAAAAATGACTTTTTAAAGCATCCCAGAGTTTTCTTTTATATTTAAACATTTACAAAATAGGTTGAATGTTTTACTGCCTCTAATCAGTGGCAGCCTATTAAGTGTCCTAGAAGTAGAAAAAGGTAGTTAATGTATTTTATCTCTCCCGGCCCTCAGAAGTTGTATTTTGCTTATAAGTGATTACTATATTCCTGAGAAGGTGCCGACAAAACAGAAGCTGTCACTTCCATGCTTGGAAATTAACTATTTCAGACAGCAAAACAAAACCATAGTGGCAGAGGATCAGCAGAACAGCCAGGTAACTGGTATAGCTTAAAAAAAACAAAGAAAGAAATATGGCAGCCTCCATTTTCCTCTGGCTTCAGTTGTCCTTTAAAGCGGAATATAACCCTGCATTTCAACTTTGCTCTTAAACATTATTTACAGCATATTATATGCAACCTTTTTTTTTTTTTACTAGACCAGCATTGGAAGGGTTAAACACAGAGGTTTAAAGTTCTGTGGAGAGATATGCAGAAGTTCAGATAGATACATTTAACTAAATAGAATGTATCTATTGATAAATGTTACACACTCTTTGCCTGTCCTCCAGCTCCTTCTCAGTCAGAGAGAGTGAGTCACATGCCACACTTAGATACATTTATGTAAACAAAATGTATCTATGTCAGTTTCTGATGCGTCTGCAGAAATCTCCAGGAACTTTAAAGCTCTGTGTAACCCTTCCAATGCTGGTCTAGTAAAAAAAAAAAAATGCTGGTTGCATATAATATACTGTAAATAATGTTTTAGAGCAAAGTTGAAATGCAGGGTTATATTCCGCTTTAAGTGAGCAACTGTGGTTACCCACCTTTTTAGTAGGAGGGCATTTAATTATCTTTTAATTCCTTTTACACTTCTGGGTCAACCAGAGCTGCTTGGGTTCTCTGTTGTACTGTTCCAAACCCTATCCCATAGTGCCATATCAATCACTGCCATGCACGGATGAGGACCAAAAGTCCCAAACAGCCTGTCTGCACGTAAGGTTGGTGCGGTTCTGTAACATGTATAAGCTATATGCTCGCTGTACACCAGCAGTTCTGGAAACAAGCCTGGCTTCAGGGGCATAGAGATAATTCGCATATTCAGAAGTGATGCATTGTGGGTACAAAAGGAAGGTCCGCTTCAACGTCTCTGAGGCGCTACATGTGCTATTGGCGAAATTCTGTTTGTCCCCACCGTACTGCCTGATGAAGCGGGATGTGCCTGCGAAACGCGTTGCATCTTTGGGGTACCTTTAAATAAATGTGTTTATACTCTGACAGTATTTTCGGGTCTGCTTTCTGGAGGTAAGTCCACCGCTGCCTCCCAGCAACTTTTTAAAATGTATCAATTTTTATCCTGCTGGCACCTCTGTTCTCTTACTACATGTCTCTGAAAGGTTCATTAGGGACTTATCCCAGAACAGTAATAAGAACAAACTGCTGACATGTTTCTGATGCATTGTGGGTAACCACAAATCACTTAAAACTGAATTATTGCAAATTGTTGCAAGGGGAGAAAGAGGACAAGTGCGATTCAGGAATTTATTGTTGCAAATAGAAACTTACAGACAGCGGTTATAGGCAATGCAGATAGTGGCTAGGTGGGCGCCAGGTCAGATGCCGCCTTTGACAACCGTTTCACGCCGCTGGCGCTTGCTCACTGAGAGGTAAAGCTTTGCACGAAATGGTCGTCTGAGGAGGCATTTGACCTGGCGCCCACCTAGCTGTTTATATTCCTCTCCCACCCCTCTCAGTCTTCTTTCAATGAGAAGAGCGAGAGAGGCGGAGACTGACTGGACTGGAGGCGGAACTACAGTGCAACTCTCTGCCTCCCCTGGGCAGCAAAAACCACAACCTGGAAAGTCATAGAATTTTGCCCCGGGACTTCATGGGGATAAATACATCGTTCTGCAGCGGGGATGCAGCAAATCGGTATGGATTATAATACTGAAGCTGCCTGATGAATAAAAACAGTTATTTTAAAACATTTCAGTCTCTCTTTAATTGCATTGTAACTTACTTATTTCCAATGTATCCGTCACTTACAGCAGTTATTAATCTGGCTGCTCTGAACTATTTTCTTAGAAGGTTTGGACTAGTACTTCTCCTCCTCAGATATTCTAAAGTCTTCCTTTATGCTTTTTTGAAAGTACCAGGAGCACCTGATGAGTCAAATAACGAAACTAGTCAGGCGGAGCCTGACCACGCTGTCGGAGATACATGTGCAGGGTGGGGCGGAGCTTGATCATGCTGTAGGAGATACATGTGGAGGGTGGGGCGGAGCTTGATCACGCTGTAGGAGGAACATTTGGAGGAGTGTTATCAGCGTTGCGGGCGGAGCCTGATTACACTGTAGGAGGTACATGTGGAGGGGTGTTATCGGTGCCTGGCACAGAGGTTCTTGCTGTGCGTGCGCAGTGGGACATTGGAATCGGGGAGCCTAGGAGCTCAGTAGGTGAGCCCACCCAGAGGCCAACATACGGGAGAGAGCCCCTGTAATATATCACCCTGAGCGTTTATATGCAACAAAGGACATGTGAGTGCAATAGATTTTTATTTGTAATAAATTTTAAACAGTATTACACTATGGTGAGCCTTTTTATTTGAGGTTCTTGGGACAAGATCTTTTTATTGGAAGTTCTCCCGCTGTATTAAAGGAGGTGAGGTACGACCCGCATAACTGTCCCAAGGCACTTATAGACCCAGAAGGGGTCGCACACAAAGGGTGTGGAGGAGATACCCGAGACTAGCAAGAGTGAAGCATTATCAGTGAAGCATATGCGTTCCTGTTATATGTTTTTAGTGGACATTTGTTCAGTTTTATAAAGAGTGAAGCATTAACAGTGAAGCATATATATGTATTCATGTTTTTTGGGAAAAACTGGTTGTCTTTTTTACCCTGTGAAGCGGCAAACCTCTCAGTGTGTATGTGAACTGATAACGAGAGGGGGCGAACGTGTATTTAAAAAGGGTTGTTTTTTGGCCAAAAATCATTTTCCTGAGACTAGCTAGAGTGAAGTAATATCAGTGAAGCATATGCATTCTGTCATGTTTTTAGTGGACATTTGTTCAGTTTTATAAAGAGTGAAGCATATAAGTATTTATGCTTTTTTGGGAAAAACCTGTTCAGTCTTTTTTTTACACTGAAACACCAAACCTCTTAGTGTGTATACATCAGACGATGTAGGAACATATCAACCAAGAGACAGATCTCTCTGATCAAATCATCGGAGAGAGAGATCTTTTGCCTGCCTATAGATCGCAGGCCGATTACTGATCAATTTCAAGCTGAAATCGATCTGGATTTGGCCTTGTGATGCAGCTTCTGCCGCCTCACTGGCCAGGCGCTGTCCACCCAATGTTTATTGTGATTTTCATCCGATTGGATCATAATTATCGGATCGGATGGTCGATCGGCCGCCAAATCCCTAGATGTATGGGTACCTTTAGAAGCTGGGGTAACATCTTAGGAGAATTTTCAAATAAGGTCCAACATAAATAGTTACTAGATAAGTCCTGGTATAGGCACAGAGTATACAGCATACCGAGCACATTGGAGGTAATAAGTCAATATCTTAAAATATCTACAACACAGATAAATTGCATTATTGATCAGGGAACCATTTTAAGATGTGTAATACTCTTAAGCAGAAGTACACTAATACTTTCAAAATAAATAAAAGGAACAGCAATCTCTTTCATTGACAAAACAAAGACAAGAAGGACAAGGAGGGTAGATACACGTACCCACAGAAAACAGGAGATTGCAAGCTACGTTCACATGGCAAACAGGCAGGAGACACGGTGAAACCACATACCAAAAAACCTGCGACCATACAGTTAGTACACTCACATCTTGCACCATATACTGTATGTAAGATATAGGAGCTCTATGCTCTTTAGGAGAAATGCGTTAGTAAGGCAGAGGGCACATCGGGGCTAGCCATGCAGGTAAAAGTCTGCGTCCCTCTCCCAATAATACCTTTGTTTCACCCGTCTCCTGAGTCTCATTCTCGGAATCTTCTTCTTCCTATAAAAACAAAACAAAGTATAGCGTTTAGAAAGCATGCTGGCAAAGAATTCACAGTTACAGCAGATGGATTGTCAGCACATAAGTCTATTGGGAACAGAAGTTCACCAAATGCATACACATTAAAAATAACAGAATAGGTTAACAACAGATCATATTAAGCTCAGCTTAAAGTGAACCTCTATCTACTCAGCAGCACTGAAAAGGCTTGGTGTCTCTTTAAAAAGTGGACTAAAATAAAAAATTCAAGATTTCAGAAATAAAATCCATTTTCTAACTTATATAAATAGCAGCCTTTTTTCAGCTGCATAATGACCAATATAAAATATTTTACATTTATTGGAGGAACCCCTCCCTTCCTTTCATATTGCCGGGACAGAATCCGGCAGACTGGTGGAGGAGATAAAAAACACAGGCTGCTACTGATGATGTCACAGGGGAGGTGATCTCAGCTTGTGTGAGATTTCACATAGACGACGCCCCTGTGAGGGAGGGTAGCTGATGACAGACACACCCATGATCTAAAACCTGCTACTAAGCTCAGAAGTAATGGCTGCCACCTGTGTAACCCTAGTTATGAAAAGAGAAAGGTGAAAAGCATGCACTGAAATGCTCATAGGCTTGAAGGAGTGTTTATTTATCTTTGTATGTGTCAGAGTGGTGCAACTAAATATTTTGAATTAAAAAAAAAAAAAATGTTTGGTTTGGGTCCGCTTTAACAGTTTTACAGCATCAGAACTTTGTTTTTCTTATCCAAGCCTCATTTTTTTGCTGCACAGAAGCTAAGCTCCGCCCCATCGAAGAAAACTGCCCAGGCATTTTTCTCCCCCGATGAGGCAAAGCATGATGGGATTTCTGATGATGTTCTGGTTGCCTAGCAACTGGGAGGGGTGATCAGGACACAGGACAGTTGGAACCGTGTCTCATGATCCCTGTCACCTCCTTTCAACCAAAAAGATGGCTGCTCTCATGAAATCACAAACATTTGCTTGTTCTTTTAAAACAGGGTGGGTAAGAGATTACCTATTTTAATTAACATAACTAATGTACCTTAATGACAGTATGTTTGTTTAGGCTGAAGTTCCTCTTTAAGAATCAATAGAACAGGATAACCTGATTTATGCCTTTACATATGCCATATAAGGCTGAAGACTTTTGCCTTTATAGATGCATGGTTCCTTAATACAGAATGGAAATGCTTGAGTTGCTCATATCAAGCCAAAAAAACCCAGCAAGCATCAAAATCACTGAAATTGCTTTTAGATCACATGGACAGTTCTCAACACGATAAAAACAGTCCACTAAACAACCACAAGAGGGCACCATTATATTACCCTGTATGCAAAAACATACAGGAGACTTCAAGAAAAATGAACGCTGGATTCAACCAATACTAACCATTGTAAAATTAGTTCCACATTTGAAAGCATAGTAGACAAATGCACACATTACAAATCAGACTGAACCAAGGGAAAAACTAGAATAAACAAAACAGATGTATAAAGCAGCATATGCTACGTGAGTAATAAACACAGCAGCATATGGGTGTGCATAAAACAAATATATATAACTTTTTTCTTATTGTAGTCCTGTACATTACCACAATGAATTTGAAATGACACAACCCAGATGCAGTTGAAGTGCAGACTTTCAGCTTTAATTCAGTGGGGTGAATAAAATGACATAAAAATGTGAGGCAACGAAAGGTAGCCATACACTGGTCGATTAGCCATCAGATTCGACCAACAGATCCCTCTCTGATCGAATCTGATCAGAGAGGGATCGTATGGCTGCCTTTACTGCAAACAGATTGTGAATCAATTTCAGCCTGAAACCGTTCACAATCTGTGGTGGTGGTGGTGGTGCTGCCACCGCTCCACCCGCCCGCATACATTACCTGCTCCGCCGGCGCGACTCCCCCCGGTCTCTGCTGTCTCCTCTCCGCTCTGGGCTCCCGGGCTGCAGCTTCACTGAACTTCCTGTCCGGGGAACAGTAGAGGGCGCTCTACTGTTTAAGCTTCCTGCCGGGAAAGGAAGCTTAGTGAAGCCAGCTGGAGCCCAGCGCGGAGAAGAAGACAGCGGAGGGAGCAGGGACTCACGCCGGCCGAAGCAGGTTATGTATTGCAGCTAGCATCGGTCGTCTGGCATTCGAATGCCGCTATCGACGCACTCCCGACCCGCCGGCGATCGAGCAAAACCTTCCACACGGACAGATCAATGGGAATGATTGATTGTGGATAGTAATCGATCGTTCTGTCAGCGTTAGCGCAACGATTTCACAGCAGATTCGATCACAGTGATTGAATCTGCTGTATATCGGCGGGAAAAATCGTAGGTGTATGGGCCCCTTAAGGAGTTTTTCTTTTAACACAATCCCTTCATTTCAGGGGCTCAAAAGTAATTGGGCAATTGACTCAAAAAATATTTCATGGGCAGGTGTGGAAAAGTCTATTGTTCTGTCATTATCAATTAAGCAGATAAAAGGCCTGGAGTTGATTTGAGGGGTGGTGCTTGTATGTGGAAGATTTTGCTGTGAACAGACAACATGCAGCCAAAGGAGCTCTCTATGCAGGTGAAAGAAACCATCTGAAGGCGCGTACACACGCCGGATTCCTGTAAACGACAAGTCATTAGACCCTCCCGCAGGGCGGGCGTTCTGCTGACAGTTTGTCAGTGTGTACAGTAAAATTTAAAATACATGTAAAAACATGAAAAGAAGAAGTGCATTTCTTCTCTCCCATGTTGCTGTCGCTTACAGCAGGTTGTTGAAATCTGAGAACAGACAGGTTTTTGGGCTGGTCCATCTAATCATGGGGGATTCTCAGTATAGCTTTTATTCTTTATAAGGATTCCCTGAAAAGGATTTATACAAAGATGCTGGCCAGCCTCCCTGCTCACTACACTTTTTTGGCAGTTAGAGGGAGCAACTGCCATTCGCTAAGTGCTTTTGAAAATAAATAAACCCCTGAAAATCCCCCATGAGGAGATGGGCTACTCCAAAACCTGTCGGTTCCTTCAGATTTCTACTATAACAGCATACATAGGAGAAAAGTAATTTATGGTTTATTTTACTCTTGAAGAAGTGTTCTTATTTGAATGTGTTTACATGCATTTTCGCGAGAGTCATCCTTTAACACTGCAGGTGAAACAGGGCGCTTGTGGGCGTCAATCTGGCCGCCTATGACAGGTGATGAAAGGAAGCACAGGACTGCTAGGATGGATGATGTGTTGAAACCCATCCCATGTATGTGCTCATGTCTTCCTGCACCTGGATCTATACCTGGATCTATACAAGGCACACTGTCTCCAGGTTACCCGCACTTTCAGCGGCACAGACTGGAGGAAGTAGCTTCAGCCAGCCCTTATTTTTGGTGATATACTGTCTCTATACCTGGATCTATATAAGGTACACTGTCTCCAGGTTACCCGCACTTTCAGCGGCACAGACTGGAGGAAGAAGCTTCAGCCAGCCCTTATTTTTGGTGATATACTGTCTCTATACCTGGATCTATATAAGGTACACTGTCTCCAGGTTACCCGCACTTTCAGCGGCACAGACTGGAGGAAGAAGCTTCAGCCAGCCCTTATTTTTGGTCATATACTGTCTCTATACCTGGATCTATATAAAGGCACACTGTCTCCAGGTTACCCGCACTTTCAGCAGCACAGACTGGAGGAAGTAGCTTCAGCCAGCCCTTATTTTTGGTGATATACTGTCTCTATACCTGGATCTATATAAGGTACACTGTCTCCAGGTTACCCGCACTTTCAGCGGCACAGACTGGAGGAAGAAGCTTCAGCCAGCCCTTATTTTTGGTGATATACTGTCTCTATACCTGGATCTATATAAGGTACACTGTCTCCAGGTTACTCTTACTTTCAGCAGCACAGACTGGAGGAAGTAGCTTCAGCCAGCCCTTATTTTTGGTCATATACTGTCTCTATACCTGGATCTATATAAGGTACACTGTCTCCAGGTTACTCTCACTTTCAGCAGCACAGACTGGAGGAAGTAGCTTCAGCCAGCCCTTATTTTTGGTGATATACTGTCTCTATACCTGGATCTATATAAGGCACACTGTCTCCAGGTTACTCTCACTTTCAGCAGCACAGACTGGAGGAAGTAGCTTCAGCCAGCCCTTATTTTTGGTGATATACTGTCTCTATACCTGGATCTATATAAGGCACACTGTCTCCAGGTTACTCTTACTTACAGCGGCACAGACTGGAGGAAGTAGCTTCAGCCAGCCCTTATTTTTGGTCATATACTGTATCTATACCTGGATCTATATAAGGCACACTGTCTCCAGGTTACTCTTACTTACAGCGGCACAGACTGGAGGAAGAAGCTTCAGCCAGCCCTTATTTTTGGTGATATACTGTCTCTATACCTGGATCTATATAAGGTACACTGTCTCCAGGTTACTCTTACTTACAGCGGCACAGACTGGAGGAAGTAGCTATAGCCAGCCCTTATTTTTGGTGATATACTGTCTCTATACCTGGATCTATATAAGGTACACTGTCTCCAGGTTACCCTCACTTACAGCGGCACAGACTGGAGGAAGTAGCTTCAGCCAGCCCTTATTTTTGGTGATATACTGTCTCTATACCTGGATCTATATAAGGCACACTGTCTCCAGGTTACTCTTACTTACAGCGGCACAGACTGGAGGAAGTAGCTTCAGCCAGCCCTTATTTTTGGTGATATACTGTCTCTATACCTGGATCTATATAAGGTACACTGTCTCCAGGTTACTCTTACTTTCAGCGGCACAGACTGGAGGAAGTAGCTTCAGCCAGCCCTTATTTTTGGTGATATACTGTCTCTATACCTGGATCTATATAAGGCACACTGTCTCCAGGTTACTCTTACTTTCAGCGGCACAGACTGGAGGAAGTAGCTTCAGCCAGCCCTTATTTTTGGTGATATACTGTCTCTATACCTGGATCTATATAAGGCACACTGTCTCCAGGTTACTCTTACTTACAGCGGCACAGACTGGAGGAAGTAGCTTCAGCCAGCCCTTATTTTTGGTGATATACTGTCTCTATACCTGGATCTATATAAGGCACACTGTCTCCAGGTTACCCGCACTTTCAGCAGCACAGACTGGAGGAAGAAGCTTCAGCCAGCCCTTATTTTTGGTGATATACTGTCTCTATACCTGGATCTATATAAGGTACACTGTCTCCAGGTTACTCTTACTTTCAGCAGCACAGACTGGAGGAAGAAGCTTCAGCCAGCCCTTATTTTTGGTCATATACTGTCTCTATACCTGGATCTATATAAGGCACACTGTCTCCAGGTTACTCTTACTTTCAGCGGCACAGACTGGAGGAAGTAGCTTCAGCCAGCCCTTATTTTTGGTGATATACTGTCTCTATACCTGGATCTATATAAGGCACACTGTCTCCAGGTTACCCGCACTTTCAGCAGCACAGACTGGAGGAAGTAGCTTCAGCCAGCCCTTATTTTTGGTCATATACTGTATCTATACCTGGATCTATATAAGGCACACTGTCTCCAGGTTACTCTTACTTACAGCGGCACAGACTGGAGGAAGAAGCTTCAGCCAGCCCTTATTTTTGGTGATATACTGTCTCTATACCTGGATCTATATAAGGCACACTGTCTCCAGGTTACTCTTACTTTCAGCGGCACAGACTGGAGGAAGTAGCTTCAGCCAGCCCTTATTTTTGGTGATATACTGTCTCTATACCTGGATCTATATAAGGCACACTGTCTCCAGGTTACTCTCACTTTCAGCAGCACAGACTGGAGGAAGTAGCTTCAGCCAGCCCTTATTTTTGGTCATATACTGTCTCTATACCTGGATCTATATAAGGCACACTGTCTCCAGGTTACTCTTACTTACAGCGGCACAGACTGGAGGAAGTAGCTTCAGCCAGCCCTTATTTTTGGTGATATACTGTCTCTATACCTGGATCTATATAAGGTACACTGTCTCCAGGTTACTCTTACTTACAGCGGCACAGACTGGAGGAAGTAGCTTCAGCCAGCCCTTATTTTTGGTGATATACTGTCTCTATACCTGGATCTATATAAGGCACACTGTCTCCAGGTTACTCTTACTTTCAGCAGCACAGACTGGAGGAAGTAGCTTCAGCCAGCCCTTATTTTTGGTGATATACTGTCTCTATACCTGGATCTATATAAGGCACACTGTCTCCAGGTTACTCTCACTTTCAGCAGCACAGACTGGAGGAAGTAGCTTCAGCCAGCCCTTATTTTTGGTCATATACTGTCTCTATACCTGGATCTATATAAGGCACACTGTCTCCAGGTTACTCTCACTTTCAGCGGCACAGACTGGAGGAAGTAGCTTCAGCCAGCCCTTATTTTTGGTGATATACTGTCTCTATACCTGGATCTATATAAGGTACACTGTCTCCAGGTTACTCTTACTTTCAGCAGCACAGACTGGAGGAAGTAGCTTCAGCCAGCCCTTATTTTTGGTCATATACTGTCTCTATACCTGGATCTATATAAGGTACACTGTCTCCAGGTTACTCTCACTTTCAGCAGCACAGACTGGAGGAAGTAGCTTCAGCCAGCCCTTATTTTTGGTGATATACTGTCTCTATACCTGGATCTATATAAGGCACACTGTCTCCAGGTTACTCTCACTTTCAGCAGCACAGACTGGAGGAAGTAGCTTCAGCCAGCCCTTATTTTTGGTGATATACTGTCTCTATACCTGGATCTATATAAGGCACACTGTCTCCAGGTTACTCTTACTTACAGCGGCACAGACTGGAGGAAGTAGCTTCAGCCAGCCCTTATTTTTGGTCATATACTGTATCTATACCTGGATCTATATAAGGCACACTGTCTCCAGGTTACTCTTACTTACAGCGGCACAGACTGGAGGAAGAAGCTTCAGCCAGCCCTTATTTTTGGTGATATACTGTCTCTATACCTGGATCTATATAAGGTACACTGTCTCCAGGTTACTCTTACTTACAGCGGCACAGACTGGAGGAAGTAGCTATAGCCAGCCCTTATTTTTGGTGATATACTGTCTCTATACCTGGATCTATATAAGGTACACTGTCTCCAGGTTACCCTCACTTACAGCGGCACAGACTGGAGGAAGTAGCTTCAGCCAGCCCTTATTTTTGGTGATATACTGTCTCTATACCTGGATCTATATAAGGCACACTGTCTCCAGGTTACTCTTACTTACAGCGGCACAGACTGGAGGAAGTAGCTTCAGCCAGCCCTTATTTTTGGTCATATACTGTATCTATACCTGGATCTATATAAGGCACACTGTCTCCAGGTTACTCTTACTTACAGCGGCACAGACTGGAGGAAGAAGCTTCAGCCAGCCCTTATTTTTGGTGATATACTGTCTCTATACCTGGATCTATATAAGGTACACTGTCTCCAGGTTACTCTTACTTACAGCGGCACAGACTGGAGGAAGTAGCTATAGCCAGCCCTTATTTTTGGTGATATACTGTCTCTATACCTGGATCTATATAAGGTACACTGTCTCCAGGTTACCCTCACTTACAGCGGCACAGACTGGAGGAAGTAGCTTCAGCCAGCCCTTATTTTTGGTGATATACTGTCTCTATACCTGGATCTATATAAGGCACACTGTCTCCAGGTTACTCTTACTTACAGCGGCACAGACTGGAGGAAGTAGCTTCAGCCAGCCCTTATTTTTGGTGATATACTGTCTCTATACCTGGATCTATATAAGGTACACTGTCTCCAGGTTACTCTTACTTTCAGCGGCACAGACTGGAGGAAGTAGCTTCAGCCAGCCCTTATTTTTGGTGATATACTGTCTCTATACCTGGATCTATATAAGGCACACTGTCTCCAGGTTACTCTTACTTTCAGCGGCACAGACTGGAGGAAGTAGCTTCAGCCAGCCCTTATTTTTGGTGATATACTGTCTCTATACCTGGATCTATATAAGGCACACTGTCTCCAGGTTACTCTTACTTACAGCGGCACAGACTGGAGGAAGAAGCTTCAGCCAGCCCTTATTTTTGGTGATATACTGTCTCTATACCTGGATCTATATAAGGTACACTGTCTCCAGGTTACCCTCACTTACAGCGGCACAGACTGGAGGAAGTAGCTTCAGCCAGCCCTTATTTTTGGTGATATACTGTCTCTATACCTGGATCTATATAAGGCACACTGTCTCCAGGTTACTCTTACTTACAGCGGCACAGACTGGAGGAAGTAGCTTCAGCCAGCCCTTATTTTTGGTGATATACTGTCTCTATACCTGGATCTATATAAGGTACACTGTCTCCAGGTTACCCTCACTTACAGCAGCACAGACTGGAGGAAGTAGCTTCAGCCAGCCCTTATTTTTGGTGATATACTGTCTCTATACCTGGATCTATATAAGGTACACTGTCTCCAGGTTACTCTTACTTTCAGCGGCACAGACTGGAGGAAGTAGCTTCAGCCAGCCCTTATTTTTGGTGATATACTGTCTCTATACCTGGATCTATATAAGGCACACTGTCTCCAGGTTACTCTTACTTTCAGCGGCACAGACTGGAGGAAGTAGCTTCAGCCAGCCCTTATTTTTGGTGATATACTGTCTCTATACCTGGATCTATATAAGGCACACTGTCTCCAGGTTACTCTTACTTTCAGCGGCACAGACTGGAGGAAGTAGCTTCAGCCAGCCCTTATTTTTGGTGATATACTGTCTCTATACCTGGATCTATATAAGGCACACTGTCTCCAGGTTACCCGCACTTTCAGCAGCACAGACTGGAGGAAGAAGCTTCAGCCAGCCCTTATTTTTGGTGATATACTGTCTCTATACCTGGATCTATATAAGGTACACTGTCTCCAGGTTACTCTTACTTTCAGCAGCACAGACTGGAGGAAGAAGCTTCAGCCAGCCCTTATTTTTGGTCATATACTGTCTCTATACCTGGATCTATATA
The DNA here is from genome assembly GCF_040937935.1 of Hyperolius riggenbachi. Taxonomy (NCBI): domain Eukaryota; kingdom Metazoa; phylum Chordata; class Amphibia; order Anura; family Hyperoliidae; genus Hyperolius; species Hyperolius riggenbachi. The sequence continues at coordinate 6,311,969 of NC_090657.1, forward strand.
AGGCACACTGTCTCCAGGTTACTCTTACTTTCAGCGGCACAGACTGGAGGAAGTAGCTTCAGCCAGCCCTTATTTTTGGTGATATACTGTCTCTATACCTGGATCTATATAAGGCACACTGTCTCCAGGTTACCCGCACTTTCAGCAGCACAGACTGGAGGAAGTAGCTTCAGCCAGCCCTTATTTTTGGTCATATACTGTATCTATACCTGGATCTATATAAGGCACACTGTCTCCAGGTTACTCTTACTTACAGCGGCACAGACTGGAGGAAGAAGCTTCAGCCAGCCCTTATTTTTGGTGATATACTGTCTCTATACCTGGATCTATATAAGGCACACTGTCTCCAGGTTACTCTTACTTTCAGCGGCACAGACTGGAGGAAGTAGCTTCAGCCAGCCCTTATTTTTGGTGAAATACTGTCTCTATACCTGGATCTATATAAGGCACACTGTCTCCAGGTTACTCTCACTTTCAGCAGCACAGACTGGAGGAAGTAGCTTCAGCCAGCCCTTATTTTTGGTCATATACTGTCTCTATACCTGGATCTATATAAGGCACACTGTCTCCAGGTTACTCTTACTTACAGCGGCACAGACTGGAGGAAGTAGCTTCAGCCAGCCCTTATTTTTGGTGATATACTGTCTCTATACCTGGATCTATATAAGGTACACTGTCTCCAGGTTACTCTTACTTACAGCGGCACAGACTGGAGGAAGTAGCTTCAGCCAGCCCTTATTTTTGGTGATATACTGTCTCTATACCTGGATCTATATAAGGCACACTGTCTCCAGGTTACTCTTACTTTCAGCAGCACAGACTGGAGGAAGTAGCTTCAGCCAGCCCTTATTTTTGGTGATATACTGTCTCTATACCTGGATCTATATAAGGTACACTGTCTCCAGGTTACTCTTACTTTCAGCGGCACAGACTGGAGGAAGTAGCTTCAGCCAGCCCTTATTTTTGGTCATATACTGTCTCTATACCTGGATCTATATAAGGCACACTGTCTCCAGGTTACTCTTACTTACAGCGGCACAGACTGGAGGAAGTAGCTTCAGCCAGCCCTTATTTTTGGTGATATACTGTCTCTATACCTGGATCTATATAAGGTACACTGTCTCCAGGTTACTCTTACTTACAGCGGCACAGACTGGAGGAAGTAGCTTCAGCCAGCCCTTATTTTTGGTGATATACTGTCTCTATACCTGGATCTATATAAGGCACACTGTCTCCAGGTTACCCGCACTTTCAGCAGCACAGACTGGAGGAAGTAGCTTCAGCCAGCCCTTATTTTTGGTGATATACTGTCTCTATACCTGGATCTATATAAGGCACACTGTCTCCAGGTTACTCTTACTTTCAGCAGCACAGACTGGAGGAAGTAGCTATAGCCAGCCCTTATTTTTGGTGATATACTGTCTCTATACCTGGATCTATATAAGGCACACTGTCTCCAGGTTACTCTTACTTTCAGCGGCACAGACTGGAGGAAGAAGCTTCAGCCAGCCCTTATTTTTGGTGATATACTGTCTCTATACCTGGATCTATATAAGGCACACTGTCTCTAGTGAAGCGACTAGCCAAGTTGCTCACATACACTTACATTAGATCAGCTTGCATACAAGTTTTCCTTGTGTTGCTGTTTGGGCACCGCTTATTCAGTATGGACCGCGTGGCTCTGCACACTACAGGACCACAGCCTTTTTTGTGTGTGATTTTTCCCTTTTAAAAGGGCACTATGGAAAAACATTGTAAAATTTAAAATAAGTGCAAACAGACAAATAAGTAGTAAGTTTTTTTCCAGAGTAAAATGAGCCATAAATGACTTTTCTCCTATGTTGCTGTCACTTACAGTAGGTAGTAGAAATCTGACAGAAGTGACAGGTGTTGGGCTAGTCCATCTCTTCATAGGGGATTCTCAGCAAGGCTTTTATTCTTAATAAACAAGTTCCCTAAAAAGGATTTAAACAATGATGCTGGCCAGCTTCCCTGCTCGCTACAGCTTATACAACTTATTTGTATATATGTTTCCACATATTTAAAAAAAATTTTTTTCTATAGTGCCCTTATTATTGCACTTCCTGAACACTGCACTTCCTGATCACTGCACATATTGCACTTCCTGATCCTGATTGGCTCACAGTGATCAGGAGGTCAGGAGCCAATGGAAACGGCTCATGACTGATATACAGAACTCAGCTGTCTTTAGAAGGCAGAGTTCTTTTTCTGGCGTGGGGCGTTTCCCCGGAATCGGACGGCGTTAAAGCTATGCACCATAAAGCTAAGACAGCCACAAGGGCTGCATAGTTTTGACTTCACGCGGCCCGGAACCGGTTAAGGTGGTATGAAATTCAATATTGCATTTCAGCTCTAAAACACTGAACATAGCATAAAACCAATTAAAAAAATAAATACAGTCACTGGAAGGCAAAGTTCTCTGGAAACAGGAAATTTGGGTGCCTGCGGCTAATGGACAATTTGGGCGCAGTCATCAGCGCTAATGAAAATGTTGGCTATTGGGCACCAAAAGCAGAAATTTGTGTGTCTAGTGTGTGTATAGTTCTAAAGTACACACACCAAAGAAGCTTTTTACATAAGAGAAGTTTGCATATCTTTACTTCTGTAATTTTAAAAGCACTCTCTGGCAAGGATCTACACAATGACCAGCCTGACTACTCGCACACTATTCTAGCAGATGGGCTGTGCAACTGCTATTCAGAAAGTGCTTTTGAAGACACAGGAGACATGGGAATCCCCCATGAGTAGATTGACTAGCCCAAAAAGTCAGAGCTATGAGAGTACAGTATTTGCCGCCGTATAAGACGCTCCAGGATATAAGACGCACCTAGATTTAGAAGGCAAAAAACAGGTAAATCTAGTCAGGTCCATAAATATTGGGACATCAACACAATTCTTACATTTTTGGCTCTATCCACAACGGATTTGAAATGAAACGAACACGATATGCTTTAACTGCAGATTGTTGCAGTTATAGCACATCTTATGGCCCAAAGCATACTGCAAAAACAACCCAAGAGTTTGTGAAGGGAAAGAAGTGGAATGCTACATAATGGCCGAGTCATCACCTGACCTGAATCCGACTGAGCATGCATTTCACTTGCTAAAGACAAAACTGCAGGGAAAATGCCCCAAGAACAAGCAGGAACTGAAGACAGTTGCAGTAGAGGCCTGGCAGAACATCACCAGGGATGAAACTCAGCGTCTGGTGATGTCTATGCCTTCCAGACTTCAGGCTGTAATTGACTACAAAGGATTTGCAACCAAGCATGAAAAAGTGAAGGTTTGATTTATGATTATTATTCTGTCCCATTACTTTTGCTCCCTTAATCCTTTCCACTCGTATGTCCCACATAGCGGGACATACGCAAAAACCTGATGCGCTCGTATGTCCCGGGACATCCCTGCAGCGGCGGTTTGCGGCACATCGGGACCGCCGTAAACCGCCGATCACTGTGCGCCGGTGTAATGTCTGATTGCGCTGTCCAGAAGCTCCCTTCCACACTGAGTAGCACGCATGCTCAGTGTGAAGTTAATTATGTTGCTCATGGTAAAATAAATCTCTCTGCTTCCACACATCTTACACTCCTCAAATTTTCAGGGTAGGGAGGGGATCCCCTGAACGACCTCTATGCCAAATTACAGCCCCCGAGCCCCGCTGGTTCAGGTGATAGATTAGAGAAACCCATCTCGGGAACCAGTGGGGCTCGGGGGCTGCAATTTTTTTTATCGAGGTCGTTCCCTTCCTACCCTGAAAATTTAAGGAGTGTATGATGTGTGGAAGCAGAGATATTTATTATTTTACCATCAGCAGCATAATTAAAGCGGACCCAAACCAAACATTTTTTTAATTAAAAATATTTAGTTGCAGCACTCTGACACATACAAAGATAAATAAACACTCCTTCAAGCCTATGAGCATTTCAGTGCATGCTTTTACCCCTTCTCTTTCCATAACTAGGGTTATACAGGTGGCAGCCATTAGCTATTCCTCCATTGCCGGACACCATCTACTCCACCAGTTTGCCGGAAAAATCCCGGCAATTTGGAAGGGAGGGGTTCCTCCAATAAATGTAACATATTTTATATTTGTCATCATGCAGCTGAAAAAAGGCTGCTATTTATTATTATAAGTTAGAAAATAGAAGTTATTTCTGACATCTTGTGTTTTTAATTTGGGTCCACTTTAAATAGGAAGTGTAGCCGCACAGTCTCCTACTGCGCATGCGGGGCAGCACAAATTAACAGGCAGCGTAATCAGACACAACACCGGTTTGTGGGCATGTAATACTACATGCCCACACACATAGTGCCCCCCAGCCACCAACCGGAAATCCGCAATCCTCCATGCCAGGAAGTGACATTTACATTTAAATGCCATTTCAGTTTCCTGGCTTTTGTTTTTTTTTATTAAATAAAAAATAGCTGCTGATTCTTTTCAGCAGATTCCATGATGATTCCTTGCAGATTACTGTATATTCCTGCGTATAAGACTACTTTTTAACCCTTGAAAATCTTCTGAAAAGTTGGGGGTCGTCTTATATGCCAGGTGTCATTGATGCCGGGTGATATGCCCTATCCTGTTACCGCCTCTCAGATCTCGCTGCTGAGCGCAATCTATTCTTCCATACCGCTCTGATAAACAGGTAGACAAGGAGAGCTGACCAGTCTACTTAAAGAGGAGCTGTTAGGTATAAGGTCTCAGAGAAAATAAACACATATCAGTAGCTAAACATTGGCTGTACTTACATTACATATGCATTTCACTGTCCATGTTTGGATTTCACAGAATTTTTATATAGTATTTGCAGAGATTGATGCTCCTGACAGCTCATGGCAGGTTCCATGTTTGTCTGTCTCCTATGAAGCCAAATATGTCGTCATGTCCTCCCTGCTTCCTGATGATAAGACTCACACAAAAGATCGGTAATGTAAAACACTACTGTGCAGTGAATATTAATTAGCCATGTGGCTAGGAACAATAGCGGACTCCTGCAGTATACTCCGCCGGGAGTTTTTTCAGTGCTGTGAGCTGCTGCTGTTGTAACACAAGCCCTGTATCTTATCACTAGCAGCCGAGGGGAGGGACCCAGAATGCTTTGCTGTATGGTATGCGGCTCTCGGCTTCTTAAGAGCTTGGGTCTAACAGCCTTGCTGTTCAGCACACATCAAAACTAAGAGATTTTTAACTTCAGTATTGCCTTTTTGGCTTCCTTTTAAACTGTTTAACACAGGAGAATAGAGGCTTAAATTAGCTTTTGCAGCCTGACAGTTACTCAGGGAAGGTTCAGGGAGGGTGGGGAAAAAATAAAAATCAATTTCCACTTACCTGGGGCTTCCTCCAGCCCGTGGCAGGCAGGAGGTGCCCTCGCCGCCGCTCCGCAGGCTCCCGGTGGTCTCCGGTGGCCGACCCGACCTGGCCAGGCCGGCTGCCAGGTCGGGCTCTTCTGCGCTCCAAGTCCCGGTACTTCTGCCTCCCACGCCGGCGCTCTGATGTCATCGGACGTCCTCCGGGCTCTACTGCGCAGGCGTAGAACTACTGCGCATGCGCAGTACAGCCCGGCGGACGTCCGATGACGTCAGAGCGCCGGCGTGGGACGCAGAAGTACCAGGACTTGGAGCGCAGAAGAGCCCGACCTGGCAGCCGGCCTGGCCAGGTCGGGTCGGCCACCGGAGACCACCGGGAGCCTGCGGAGCGGCGGCGAGGGCACCTCCTGCCTGCCACGGGCTGGAGGAAGCCCCAGGTAAGTGGAAATTGATTTTTATTTTTTCCCCACCCTCCCTGAACCTTCCCTTTAAGGAGAGTTGACCAATGCAACAAGTCAATTGACTATATACTGTTATATACTGGGTAACACATACAGCACAGCAGCAGTATCTGTTCATACACAGCACCAGTACATGATTTTTTTATTTTTATTTTAATTAGGTGTATGTTGGAAGAGGGGTAGTCTTATACGGCGAGTATATCATAAACTCTATATTTTAACTGGAAAAGTTGGGAGGTCGTCTTATACTCCCAGTCGTCTTATACGCCGGAATATACGGTACTTTGCAGATTTATTGCAGATTGCCTGCAAAGTTGCATATGGAATCAATAGAATCCTATGGAATGGACTGGGGAGGGTGTAAATAGTAGCCAGTATTGCTAATCTGCTCAATCGAAATACCAACGATTGCATTGTGTGTAGAGACAGTAAGAGATCGGGTGGCGGGAATCAAACCACCTATTGCAAAACTTGCTCACGCAGGCCAGGATTACACCCAGGAAACTGGTTTACAATTTACCATACCCTGGCTTTCTCCTCTGCTACCAGCCAATAGAAGATGCCAAACTGTCCAAATAAGGTATCAAATTAAACGTTATAATGTGTTCTTTAAAATAAGATATACCATGTTACTATGTTATGTTCCATGTTAAAATGGGAGAGAGAGTAAGAGGGAGAGTACATTTCTTTAAAGGACTTAGGAGGCCTGTTTGCTCAAAAAAAAAAAAAATATACACTATAAAATAAGATACCTGTGTCAGTTTGTGAGGCACGGAGGACTCCGTCCGCGCACTCCGTGCCGTTCCGCTGGGTCCCCGCCGCTCAGTATTCTCCCCCCCCCCCCCCCCCCCCCGGAACGACCCCCGACTGCACGGCCCGGGTCGAGCTCTCCAGCCTTCACAAAGATGGCCGCGGCTGCGCAGCTCTAAGGCCAACCACCCGATTCACGTAACAGGCTGTTTCCTGTAGCGTGGATCGGGGGGTTGGCCTTAGAGCTGCGCAGCCGCACTCGCGGCTATGCGGACGTTCGGGGGGGGGGGGGGGGGGAATACTGAGCGGCGGGGACCCGGCGGAATGGCACGGAGGGCGCGGACGCCGTCCTCCGTGCCTTACAAACTGACACAGGTTTCTAACTTTTATTTTTTTTGAGCAAACAGGCCTCGCAAGTCCTTTAAAAAACAAACTCCCAGCAGAAATGACTTCCTTTAGGAAAGAACGAGTGGAAAGGGTTAACAAGTGGGAGGCACATATGCAAATCGTAATTCCTACACTGTTCACCTGATTTGGATGCAAATACCCACACATTAACCTCCTTTGCGGTAATCCCGAGCTGAGCTCGGGGTATGCCGCCGGAGGTCGCCGCTCAGGCCCTGCTGGGCCGATTTCCATTCTGAAAAAAGCAGCACACGCAGCTGGCACTTTGCCAGCCGCGTGTGCTGCCCGATCGCGTGCAGCGGCGAAAGAGGGTCCCCCCAGCCGCCCGAGCCCAGCGCAGCCGGAACAAACAGTTCCGGCCGGCGCTAGGGGCTGGATCGGGCGGCTCTGACGTCAGGACGTCGACTGACGTCCATGACGTCACTCCGCTCGTCGCCATGGCGACGAGGAAAGCGAAACAAGATAGGCCGCTCATTGCGGCCTATCTTGTTACTTTCGATTGCCGGAGGCGATCGAAAGAACGCTTCCGGAGCGCCCTCTAGTGGGCTTTCATGCAGCCAACTTTCAGTTGGCTGCATGAAATAGTTTTTTTTTTATTTAAAAAAAACCCTCCCGCAGCCTCCCTGGCAAAATAAATAAACCGCCAGGGAGGTTAATGTTGACAGTCTGCAGTTAAAGCACATCCTGTTCGTTTCATTTAACATCCATTGTGGTTGTGTATAAAGCAAAAAATGTTAGAATTGTGTTGATTTCCCAATATTCATGGACCTGACTGTATATATACTAAACTTGGTGCCTCCATGTTCCAGGAGCGTTTTGTACATGTTCACCCCCAATTGGTGTCGTCCTTTGTCCCCCATGTGGCCCCTTCCATCTTCAGTGTACCCCCAGTGTGTCCGCTACCCCCTGCCTCCTGCTCGCTCCTCAGTGTATAGGTAGCAAGTGTAGCGGCAGAGTGTCTTACCCAATCCATGGCGCCCGCTGGGATTTCAGACCTGTACGCTACCGCACTTCTCCTCTAGTAACATCTTAGGGCTCTAGTAACTCCTAAGATGACTTTGGGAAAGTTGTATAGTCAGTTGGTAGTCACCAGTACAGCAGTGTCCCACCAATTCAGTCAGATTCCGCTCACATCGCTGCGGAAGGAGGCTTGGGGGGCCCGAGTGCTCCCGAAGACGGGCCACTCCATACTGCGCACGTGCGAGCGCGCTCGCTCCCTCCCTTGCACGTGCGAGCGCGCTCGCTCCCTCCCTTGCGCACTCGCACGTGCGAGCGCGCTCGCTCCCTCCCTTGCGCACTCGCACGTGCGAGCGCGCTCCCTCCCTTGCGCACTCGCACGTGCGAGCGCGCTCGCTCCCTTGCGCACTCGCACGTGCGAGCGCACTCGCTCCCTTGCGCACTCGCTTGTGCGCGCGCAGCGCTCGCTCCCTTGCGCACTCGCACGTGCGCGCGCTCGCTCCCTTGCGCACTCGCACGTGCGCGCGCTCGCTCCCTTGCGCACTCGCACGTGCGCGCGCTCGCTCCCTTGCGCACTCGCACGTGCGCGCGCTCGCTCCCTTGCGCACTCGCACGTGCGCGCGCTCGCTCCCTTGCACACTCGCACGTGCGCGCGCTCCCTTGCACACTCGCACGTGCGCGCGCTCCCTTGCACACTCGCACGTGCGCGCTGCTCGCTCCCTTGCACACTCGCACGTGCGCGCGCTCGCTCCCTTGCACACTCGCACGTGCGCGCGCTCGCTCCCTTGCACACTCGCACGTGCGCTCGCTCCCTTGCACACTCGCACGTGCGCGCGCTCGCTCCCTTGCACACTCCCTCGTGCGCAGTATGGAGCTGCCTGTTTTCAGGAGGACCCGGCTCCCAAAGTCCTCTGCGGCGGAGGATTGAAACATTGAAGCCAGCGCTGCACCAAGGGCACCAGGAGAGGGGAGACTCATGAGGACCCGCAGCTTTCCCTCACCTTATGTGAAGTGTCTGGAATATTTTTTATTACCCCAAAGTTTCCATTGACTTTAACCACTTGCCGACCAGGGGTGATTTGCCTGATCTGTGCTGCGTGGGCTCTCCAGCCCGCAGCACAGATCAGTATTATGCCAGGGCGATCAGACTTCCCCCCCCCAGGGGGATGTCCTGCCAGGGGGGTCTGATCGCCACCGGCCATCTGCGTTTTGCGGGGGGGCTCCTCAAAGCCCCCCTCCGCAGCCATTTCCGCCCTCTGCCTCCTTACCTCCCTCCCTCTCTCCGTAATGCGCAGGACGGAGTTCCGTCCTGCGCATTGAAGGATAGGCTTCCGCCCAACAGATGCCGGCGATCCCCGGCCAATCAGAGGCCGGGGATCGCCGATCTGCCCTACGGCGCTGCTGAGCAGCAGCGCCGTATGATGTATACAGCGGGGATTTCTTCCCCGCGTGTTTACATTTTGCCGGCGAGCTACGATCGGCGGCTCTCCGGCTGTTCACGGAGACACTCTCCGTGAACTGACATGGAAAGGCCGCTCGATCGAGCGGCCGTTTCCATGGTAACCCGCAGACGACCAGTTTACGCCAATCGGCGTTAGCTGGTCGTCAAGAGGTTAAAGGACACAAAGTGCAAAAAAAGATTTGTTTCTACATTTACTTACTGATGGTGGACTAACATCTTCATCCTCTTTATTAGAGCCATCTTCTTCTATTTTGGATGTGTCATCCTGTCCATAGGAGCGGGACACCAAGCCAGCTTTGTCGTCATCTACAATGCAAGTTTATATTTTTAATGACAAACATTTTTAAATATGCCATATCTTTATACCATAATCTTTGTTATACACAGTTGTTTGCATTGGACATAAACCCAGTGGTGTAACTAAGGAGCTTGGGACCCCGGAGCGAGTTTTACATGGAGTCCCAGGCGCTCTATTGATATGAAATACAACTAAGGACAGCAGCAGCGTCAGAGACATGCAATAAGAGTAACAAACCAGCTTGTTAAGGATTACAACTATAGAATGCACATATTGAAGTGTTCATCATCAGCATAGCACCAATATAAAGCCAATACGATAGATGAAGGGGGCCCTTAGTGGGCCCCCCTGGTCCAGGGACCCTGATGTGATCACCACCTCTGCATCCTCTATTGCTACACCACTGCATAAACCTCATGGAAGATTAGGTTTCATATACATAATATTATAATATTATGGGGTAATATTCGACTCTTTCTCTTTTATTCCTCATGTTCACTCCATAACCAGCTCCTGCCATCTCCAACTCAAAAATATATATCTCGCATCCGTCCCTTTCTCACTCAAGACACAACCAAAATATTAATACATGCTGTTATAATTTCTCGTCTGGACTACTGCAACATACTACATTGTGGACTACCTTCTAACAGACTGGCCCCGCTCCAGTCGGTACTGAACTCAGCTGCTCGTCTCATTCATCTTTCTTCTCAATCTTCTTCTGCTGCTCCTCTCTGTCAAGCTCTTCACTGGCTGCAAATTAACCAGAGGATCCACTTCAAACTCCTAACCCTAACCTACAAAGCTCTCCACAATCTCTCTCCCAGGTACATATCCTCACTAGTTTCCAGGTACCAACCCAACTGCAATCTCAGATCTGCACATGATCTCCTGTTGTCCTTGTAACGATCGGTGTAACACAGAGAGGATCTGATTACCGGTGAACTGCAGTCTCACCAGGAATACAGAATATACCCGATTATTGGTGATCTGCAGTATCACTGATAATCAGATATCTCTACTAACCTCTGGACACCAGGGAGAACAAGTGAGTGTTATATGCAACAGTATACTTTGAGTACTTCTCCAGAAGTACGTTCCTTCCTATGGCCTAGACTCTCCAGGAGGGAGGAGCTAGGCTGAGGATAGGAAGGTCAGAGCGTGAGTGACACCCGAGAGGGAGGGTGTCACTAACAGGTCTGGGAACTGCCTCTAACCGTAAGGCCAGTTCTCGAGGTCGGCTAGCCAGGTCGTTAACACACAGACAGATAAAGTACAGAATCAGGATGCAAATACAGAGTCAGGAACGAGCAGAGTTTGGCAACAGGATATCAGAAATAGCAAGGTACAAGATCAGAGTTCAGAGGGATAGTCAGACAGGCGGAAGGTCATAACAAATACAATGCAATGTTCCTAATGCTAAGGTGTGAGCTCCTTGATGTCAACACCTTTGGAAACTATGCTAGAACACAGATACAAACAATGTCTGAGTGCTACCACGTTGTGATCGCAACGGCAGACAACCAGAGAATGCCCAGCACCCAGTATATATAGTAAGGTGCTCTCCAGCGCCTCCCTAAGTGCTGGACCAATAGCAAGTGGTGAAAATGTCAGCTCACCCTTTTCTGGCTGTCATATAAGCTCTGCCTCTCGGCGTGCGCGCGTCCTTCTGAATTTGTGTGGACTAGCAGTCCCAGCCACACCAGACATGTCTTGCAATGTAACCCTTGATTCAAGCGCGGGGACCGCCGCCCCGCTCTCTAAGGGAGCGGCGGTTTCCCCGCGTCCGGCCGCACTGTCAGTTGCCCTGCCATCCGTGCAATCTGCCGCCTCCAACACGGATACCACCGATCTGTCCCTGCGACGGTTTTTCCGCGTTGTGCCGCCATGTTGGACGCGGAAACAGCCGCCTCACTCTGAGCCTTTGCGGCGGCTTTTCCGCGTTTCCTCACAGTCCTCCTCTAGAACCACCTCCTTACATTCACGCTTACAAGATTTTACACGTGCTTCACCCCTTCTCTGGAATCCCCTCCCACAACATATCTGTCACTCGCCAACCTTTGCTACTTTTAAACGCTCTCTAAAAACTCATTTGTTCCGACAAGCATATGCGCTACCCTAGGCCACTTCCCTCTGTCCTAAGACCAAATTGCACTCCTACTAGGTATCCTAAAACACACTGCCTCTATATATTTGTTGTATACTACCCCTCCTCGTTTCCCCACATTCCCTTTAGATTGTAAGCTCACAAGGGCAGGGCTCTCTCCCCCTTTTGTGTCTTGCAAATCATTATACAGTTTATTCATCATGTTACTTTTATCACTGTCATTACCAATTCTGTATTCTGTATGCTGTATCATTTTTTGTATTTTGTCACTAATTATGTATCTTGTATATTGGTGTGCACCATTGTCTGTATTACGTACCCCAGGTTTGTTTCTTACTTCGTACAGCGCCACAGAATATGTTGGCGCTTTATAAATCAATTATAATAATAATAAATATCTACCGGCTGAAGTATTTTCTGACTGTGTGGCAGACATCCCCGTCACAATGTGTGAATGTGCAGCATAACTGCATTGCCTTGTACTGCAGGAGCTAAAGCATCTTTGTAAAAGCAGTTTGCAGCTGTTTGCTATGCCTACACGTTTCTGTTAGTAAGACTGGTGGGAACAACTAGATGGCGATCTGCATCATCTACAAATCATGTTGTGTGTGTGACTTCCACCTTAGAATATTTTCTTTACCTCTGGCCACACAGGTGAAACAGGAAGCAAAGGAGTAAATATATCAAATGGTAACAGGTGGTAATACAGAACCACTTAGTGTGGGGAAACAAATATTTGTAAATATATTGTCAAATGGACAACACAATGATGAATGAGGTCACTGCAGTGCTAGACTAAAGCTTGTCTGACAACCATTTGTGGATCCTGTCTGCACAGAACTACTAATGCTTCTTTTACACTCAAGGAACCAAATGCACATTTTTGTAAATCTGTAAACTCCTTGGTGTTCTGATTAGTTCTGGATTTTTTGTTCTAAAAGCTGTCCAATTTTTCTGCTTTTAGACACAAATTCATAGCTGCAGTAATAACACGCAGATGAACACCCCCCCCCCCCCCCCCTTTATTCCAGTTCAGACAGCCCAGCACAGAACTCACCTCCTAAGGGATCCAGCACCACATTCCTTCCTCCTGCCCTCCGGGAGGCACAATCTCTCTAACTCCTTCTTACTTGTATCAATCTCTATGATGTCTTTTGTCATGTGACTAGCGGCGATCCCACCTTAGGGATCGAGAGCCTCAGAGGACACAGAGGAGAGAGTGTCCGGATCCTGGGGAGATACTGTAAGTTGTATCAAATCTAAGACACCATCCATCACAAAATATACCCACAGGTCAATTTTATCCCAAAAAAAAGGAAAAAAAAAGTTCTTTGGGGGGATAAAATTGACCTGTGGGTATATTTTGTGAGGGAAGGTGTCAGATTTTTAGAATATGCTATGATTAGGGTTAGCTCCTCCTCCATATTTTAGTGGGAAATAGGAACCATGTAATTCAAACACGGCTTTCTTATGCTGGGGATACACGGTACGTTTCTGTATCATGTATTGACCAGCTGATCCGGCCAGCTGATAATATTCAGCTGGTCCGATCAAGCCGCTCGACCCCCGCCCGCTCGATACCCGCCGGCGGACAATGGCAGGGAATCGAGCAGTGATAAGGAAGCATCGGCGGGGACGAGCGGTAATCGATCAGCGTGCGAGCGGGGACGAGTCGGGGGTCGATCCGGCAGCTAAACGGCCACCAGATAGACCCGTGTATTCCCAGTAGGCCTGAAAGATAAATCGAAATTCAATCGAAATCACCAAGCTCACAATTTCTGAATCGTTAAAGTGTCAATTTCCGTGATTAAGTTATTTCCACATGAGGGAAGTTTGAAGAAGCAGCTTCAAACTTCCCCCCAAGTCAGAGCGCGTGTTTGCCGCAGCATCGGCAGTGTTGGAAATACCTTCTGACAGGAGTCGAGCTCTTTTCGTCCTCTCTTGCCGTCTCTTGTGCACGGCATACTTCCTGGTTCCTGTATGTCACATGACATACAGGAAGTATGCCGTGCATTTGGGCCTGCAGGAGGCAAAGTGGATAGACGGGAATTGCTGGACTTGTGTTGGAAGGTATGTCCAGCAGTGCTGCAGCTTGGGGGACGGGGTTACAGAGAGAGACCCAAAGGGTGCACAAATAGAGAAGATGATAGAGAGGCACAGAGTGGGAACAAAGCTTGATTTGAAGGAAATCGTGAATCGAATCAAAATCGTGATTTCGGACAGAAATCACTCAATTCAATTTTTTCTCAAAATCGTTCAGGCCTAATTCCCAGCATAAGTCTTTAGATAATATAGAGATACTGCAAGTCTCAAATGCCACTCCGCTGTCTTCAGTAACCTGCCCGGCGGTCACCATGACCCAGGCTCAGGATTACCGCTAGCAGCATGTTTGTCATGTTGTGCCTGGGTCAGGAATACCGTTATGTAGGTGAAAGAGGACCTGAACTCAGGACTTCTCTACTCTAAAAAAAAAAAAAAAGCAACAGCATGATAATGTTTAAAGAAAAACATGTCTTTGTTACAACGGATACAAATCCTGCAATACATCTGCAGTGTGTCTACTTCCTGCTGTCATGGAAGCAGACATAGGGTTAACATCCGGTTTTAAAAATTAGCTGCTCTGCCGAGACAGCCAGCTGACACCTCTGAAAGATCAAATTACACTGGTGATAAATCACTTATGAGGGGGAGACAGGCTAAACACTAAATCAGTGTTCACCCCAGAAATTTTTCTCCAGCCGCGTGGCATGAAAAACTAGCCGGGTGGAGCGAGATGATAGAATGGAAGGCCAGCGCTTCTCTGTACAACTCTACTTACATTAGAGAAGGAGGTGACCCAATGACAGCCGGGTGCTCACCAATACTAGCCGGGTGGAGCGAGATGATAGAATGGAAGGCCAGCGCTTCTCTGTACAACTCTACTTACATTAGAGAAGGAGGTGACCCAATGACAGCCGGGTGCTCACCAATACTAGCCGGGTGGAGCGAGATGATAGAATGGAAGGCCGGCGCTTCTCTGTACAACTCTACTTACATTAGAGAAGGAGGTGACCCAATGACAGCCGGGTGCTCACCAATACTAGCCGGGTGGAGCGAGATGATAGAATGGAAGGCCGGCGCTTCTCTGTACAACTCTACTAACATCAGAGAAGGAGGTGACCCAATGACAGCCGGGTGCTCACCAATACTAGCCGGGTGGAGCGAGATGATAGAATGGAAGGCAGGAGCTTCTCTGTACAACTCTACTTACATCAGAGAAGGAGGTGACCCAATGACAGCCGGGTGCTCACTAATACTAGCCGGGTGGAGCGAGATGATAGAATGGAAGGCCAGCGCTTCTCTGTACAACTCTACTTACATCAGAGAAGGAGGTGCCCCAATGACAGCCGGGTGCTCACCAATACTAGCCGGGTGGAGCGAGATGATAGAATGGAAGGCAGGAGCTTCTCTGTACAACTCTACTAACATCAGAGAAGGAGGTGACCCAATGACAGCCGGGTGCTCACTAATACTAGCCGGGTGGAGCGAGATGATAGAATGGAAGGCCAGCGCTTCTCTGTACAACTCTACTAACATCAGAGAAGGAGGTGACCCAATGACAGCCGGGTGCTCACCAATACTAGCCGGGTGGAGCGAGATGATAGAATGGAAGGCAGGAGCTTCTCTGTACAACTCTACTTACATCAGAGAAGGAGGTGACCCAATGACAGCCGGGTGCTCACTAATACTAGCCGGGTGGAGCGAGATGATAGAATGGAAGGCCAGCGCTTCTCTGTACAACTCTACTTACATCAGAGAAGGAGGTGACCCAATGACAGCCGGGTGCTCACTAATACTAGCCGGGTGGAGCGAGATGATAGAATGGAAGGCCGGCGCTTCTCTGTACAACTCTACTTACATCAGAGAAGGAGGTGACCCAATGACAGCCGGGTGCTCACCAATACTAGCCGGGTGGAGCGAGATGATAGAATGGAAGGCCAGCGCTTCTCTGTACAACTCTACTTACATTAGAGAAGGAGGTGACCCAATGACAGCCGGGTGCTCACTAATACTAGCCGGGTGGAGCGAGATGATAGAATGGAAGGCCGGCGCTTCTCTGTACAACTCTACTTACATCAGAGAAGGAGGTGACCCAATGACAGCCGGGTGCTCACCAATACTAGCCGGGTGGAGCGAGATGATAGAATGGAAGGCCAGCGCTTCTCTGTACAACTCTACTTACATCAGAGAAGGAGGTGACCCAATGACAGCCGGGTGCTCACTAATACTAGCCGGGTGGAGCGAGATGATAGAATGGAAGGCCAGCGCTTCTCTGTACAACTCTACTTACATTAGAGAAGGAGGTGACCCAATGACAGCCGGGTGCTCACTAATACTAGCCGGGTGGAGCGAGATGATAGAATGGAAGGCCAGCGCTTCTCTGTACAACTCTACTTACATTAGAGAAGGAGGTGACCCAATGACAGCCGGGTGCTCACTAATACTAGCCGGGTGGAGCGAGATGATAGAATGGAAGGCCGGCGCTTCTCTGTACAACTCTACTTACATCAGAGAAGGAGGTGACCCAATGACAGCCGGGTGCTCACCAATACTAGCCGGGTGGAGCGAGATGATAGAATGGAAGGCCAGCGCTTCTCTGTACAACTCTACTTACATTAGAGAAGGAGGTGACCCAATCACAGCCGGGTGCTCACTAATACTAGCCGGGTGGAGCGAGATGATAGAATGGAAGGCAGGAGCTTCTCTGTACAACTCTACTAACATCAGAGAAGGAGGTGACCCAATGACAGCCGGGTGCTCACTAATACTAGCCGGGTGGAGCGAGATGATAGAATGGAAGGCAGGAGCTTCTCTGTACAACTCTACTAACATCAGAGAAGGAGGTGACCCAATGACAGCCGGGTGCTCACTAATACTAGCCGGGTGGAGCGAGATGATAGAATGGAAGGCAGGAGCTTCTCTGTACAACTCTACTTACATCAGAGAAGGAGGTGACCCAATGACAGCCGGGTGCTCACTAATACTAGCCGGGTGGAGCGAGATGATAGAATGGAAGGCCAGCGCTTCTCTGTACAACTCTACTTACATTAGAGAAGGAGGTGACCCAATGACAGCCGGGTGCTCACTAATACTAGCCGGGTGGAGCGAGATGATAGAATGGAAGGCCAGCGCTTCTCTGTACAACTCTACTAACATCAGAGAAGGAGGTGCCCCAATGACAGCCGGGTGCTCACCAATACTAGCCGGGTGGAGCGAGATGATAGAATGGAAGGCCGGCGCTTCTCTGTACAACTCTACTTACATCAGAGAAGGAGGTGACCCAATGACAGCCGGGTGCTCACCAATACTAGCCGGGTGGAGCGAGATGATAGAATGGAAGGCCGGCGCTTCTCTGTACAACTCTACTTACATTAGAGAAGGAGGTGACCCAATCACAGCCGGGTGCTCACCAATACTAGCCGGGTGGAGCGAGATGATAGAATGGAAGGCCGGCGCTTCTCTGTACAACTCTACTTACATTAGAGAAGGAGGTGACCCAATGACAGCCGGGTGCTCACTAATACTAGCCGGGTGGAGCGAGATGATAGAATGGAAGGCCAGAGCTTCTCTGTACAACTCTACTAACATCAGAGAAGGAGGTGACCCAATGACAGCCGGGTGCTCACTAATACTAGCCGGGTGGAGCGAGATGATAGAATGGAAGGCAGGAGCTTCTCTGTACAACTCTACTTACATCAGAGAAGGAGGTGACCCAATGACAGCCGGGTGCTCACCAATACTAGCCGGGTGGAGCGAGATGATAGAATGGAAGGCCGGCGCTTCTCTGTACAACTCTACTAACATCAGAGAAGGAGGTGCCCCAATGACAGCCGGGTGCTCACTAATACTAGCCGGGTGGAGCGAGATGATAGAATGGAAGGCAGGAGCTTCTCTGTACAACTCTACTTACATCAGAGAAGGAGGTGACCCAATGACAGCCGGGTGCTCACCAATACTAGCCGGGTGGAGCGAGATGATAGAATGGAAGGCCGGCGCTTCTCTGTACAACTCTACTAACATCAGAGAAGGAGGTGACCCAATGACAGCCGGGTGCTCACCAATACTAGCCGGGTGGAGCGAGATGATAGAATGGAAGGCCGGCGCTTCTCTGTACAACTCTACTAACATCAGAGAAGGAGGTGACCCAATGACAGCCGGGTGCTCACCAATACTAGCCGGGTGGAGCGAGATGATAGAATGGAAGGCCGGCGCTTCTCTGTACAACTCTACTAACATCAGAGAAGGAGGTGCCCCAATGACAGCCGGGTGCTCACTAATACTAGCCGGGTGGAGCGAGATGATAGAATGGAAGGCAGGAGCTTCTCTGTACAACTCTACTTACATCAGAGAAGGAGGTGACCCAATGACAGCCGGGTGCTCACTAATACTAGCCGGGTGGAGCGCCCGGCTAAAAGAGCCTGGGGAGAACACTGCTAAATACACACAGGGTGCATTTCTCTGTTTCCCTTCCATGTGGTGCAAGAGTTCAGCTCCACTTTATAGCGGACCTGAACTTAGAACTTCCTCCCTGCTCTAAAAGATAAGCCTCAGCATTCTTTCTTACATCTGATACAAATCCTACAATAAATCTGCAATGTTTCTACTTCCTGCTTTCATGGAAGCAGACATATTGTTAACCTCCTGTGCTTTCAAATGAGCTTATCTGCCGTGGCAGTCAGGTGACCAGGGAAGAGATAAAATAAAAACTTGTGATGAGTCACAGATAAGGGGGAATTAGACAGGCTAAACCAGGCATGGGCAAACTTGGCTCTCCAGCTGTGAAGAAACTACAAGTCCCACGATGCATTGCAGGAGTCTGACAGCCACAGTCATGACTCATAAAGGCAAATGCATTGTGGGACTTGTAGTTCCTTAACCTCCTTGTCGGTTATCCCGAGCTCAGCTCGGGGTAACCTGCGCAGGAGGATTTCTCAGGCCCCGCTGGGACAATTTGCATAATTTTTTTTTGGCACTTTGCTAGCTGCGTGTGGTACACGATCGCCGCCACTACCCGCTGCACCGAGCCGCCCCCCCCCCCCAGCGCAGCCTGGCCAATCAGTGCCAGGCAGCGCTGAGGGGTGGATCGGGATTCCCTCTGACGCCCGGTCATCCCGCCCCGTCGCCATGGCGACCGGGGAAGCCCTGCAGGAAATCCCGTTTCGGAACGGGATTTCCTGCTTACTCTGATCGCCGGAGGGTGGGGGGCTCAATACATGATTTGAAAAAAAAAAAAAAAAAAGTAAAAAGTAAAAAGTGCTGCGCTGCCTCCTTGCCAGCGGGAATTGGACCGGCAAGGAGGTTAACAGCTGGAGGGCCAAATTTGCCCATGCCTGGGCTAAACTCTCTAAATACATACAGGGTGCATTTCTCTGTGTTTTCCTTCTGTCCTGTGCAAGAGTTCAGCTCCACTTTAAATTCAGGAAATTTGTATTTTAGAAGAAAAGTGTCTCCCAAATAACAGCAGTCAGCTACCACAGTCAGGGTTCGGCACCAGTACAGGGAGGGCTCATGTGAGAATAGGGTTAGGATTAGCATTAGTAAAATGTAACAATATTTTACTAATCAGAACTACCATTGTCCAATAGAAGAACATCTGTCATTTTACTAATAGTCTACTAGCAGCTATTTTCGGCACATAGGTTTCCCCAGCGCCCTTTATGCATGTACGCGGTCTAAGGGCCCAATGGGTTTCCAACAATGTCCTCAAGTACCACCAACAGGAATGTGTGTCTCAGCAGAGCTGATTATCTACCTCTGAGAATTCTCACCAAACATGCACAGATTGAGGTCCCAGTACTCACTGACCAGCATTGTGACGGATTATTCGGCATTTGCCAACAGAATTTCTGAATTGGCAGGTCCACCACTTCCATCCTGAGCTTTTGACAGCTAAGTACAGGTTCACCCTGAGCACATGTGATGGACGTGAAAGGGTCTAGAGAAGCCATAGGGAAAGTTATGCTGCCTTCAACATTGTACAGCATGACCGCATGGTGGTGGGTCAGTGAGAGTCAGGGATGCACAGACCTCTACAGGCTACACAACGGCACCTTGTCTGCCATTAGGAATCAGGATTGAATCCTTGGACCCGTATGTCACTCCGTACTCAGCAGGGCTGTGGAGTCGGTACAAAAATCTTCTGACTCCAACTCAGTTTATGAAACCACCGACTCCGGGTACCCAAAATGGCTCCGACTCCTCGACTCCCACTCCTTAATCTAATACTTCACAGGGCTGTGGATTTTGTACAAAAATCATCTGACTCAGTTTATGAGACCACGAATCCGACTGAAGAAAATCAAAACTGCACAAACTCAACCTCGTCGTGTAGCCTGAAAAACTGCAAGGCAGGAATGACGTCACAACTCAACCTAATTGATTAGAAAAATACACCATGTGCCATCACTCAACAGGCTTCAAAATGTATAACAAACTTTATTGTTAAGATTGCACAGACTGGGAAAAAAAAACAAAAAAAACCATAAAACCAATTAAAACAACTGGAGCGCTCCGTATCCAGACATGCCGCAACACACTCACACAGACCAACCACACAGGGGTACCGGTACCAGGACGGGGATTCTACCCTGCGGGGAAGGAGACAGGCGGAGCGGAGATGCAGGCTGTCCGGAAAGTGTCAATTTTCTAGACCAGGGAAATACAATGGCTTTCCGATATATAGCAAGGGGTAAGTGTAACTCTTCACCCGCTTCGCGGGACTCACCACTCTTCTTCCCTATGCCTTCTTTGAACGTAGCTGTGCGCACAGTGGAACTCCTCACTCTTCCGCCGGACCTCAATCCAAAGGAGAGGTCTCCGGTCTGCAGTGAACCAACGGCCGCATGCAATGCCAAAGGGAGATCCCGGCTTGAGACACTCCGAGTCACTCCAGTTCGAAGTGCGGGTTGAGACCCCGCCCACCTACGCGTTGCGCCCGCCTACCACGGGCTTCAACTGGGTGTAGCTGATTGTATAAGGCACTTCCCCTTTATACCTGCGTTTCATGCTGGTTCTTCCTCCTATCTGTCACAGCCTCTTCCAGGTGCCAAATACAACAGACCTCCTTATTCCTTGTATGCGCAACACAGAGTTACAAACGCCTGGAGTGCAAACAGACCCTCCCACTCAGGCGGGGAGCAATAGGGAAAGCATATCAGTTCCACAAACCACGCATATGTCCATCCTTCCAAGACAGGATTTTATAAAGTTTTTAGGCAAGATTCATGGACAATATAAACCGTATTTATAAAGAGTTTATAGGAAGTTTACAGGAAGGGTGCAAAGTCCAGATCATTATTGAGGCCAGCAGGCTCCAGTGAATTCAATATGTATATCCAACGACTCTCCTTTTGCAACAGAGCCTTCTCTCTGTCCCCTCCTCTTCCCTTGTCAGGTAGTCTGTAAATGCCCCTAAATCTAAGGCCAGTAGGGTTACTATTATGTACTACTCCAAAATGCTCCGCCACCGCACTTCTATATTCTCCGCTCTTTTGCTTTCCACACCTGATGTCACTTAGGTGTTGTCCAATGCATTTCTTCAACGCTTTTGTAGTCATGCCTACATATATTCTTTTGCATGGGCAAGTTAACTGGTACACCACCCATTCTGACTTACAATTTATGAAACTTCTAATCTCCCATTCTTTGTCCCCCGTCGAGTTCAGAAAAGTCTTTGTCACATCCACATATATGCACACTGAACACCCTCCACACCTAAACATTCCATTTGGGGTTCTATTCCCCAACCAGGTGTCAGCCCCTTTTGAGGACACCTGAGAGTGTACCAACGTATCACGTAGGTTAGGGGGCCTGCGTGCCACCATCAAAGGTCTTTCACCCACTATTCTTAACAGCTCAGGATCTGTCAGTAAAATCCCCCAGTGTCTATCCAGGATCTCCTGGATTTTATGCCATTGGGCATTAAAGGGGCTAATGAAACGGGTGACATCAGATGTCCTCTCCTTACTCTTTACTCTGCCCTCAAGGAGACTCTGTCGGGATGTGTTTATGGCCCTATCAATACTAGAGCACAAAGTTTCATGTCCATACCCTCTGTCACGAAAACGGTCGTACATCTGTCTAGCCTCTAATCCGAAGTCATCATCCCGCGAACAATTTCGGCGAATCCGCAAAAATTGGCCCGTGGGTATACCATTCTTGAGGCTGCGTGGATGATGGCTGGCGGCATGGAGGAGAGTATTACCCGCCGTAGGCTTACGGAAGGTCCTGGTGACCAGGGTTTCCCCCTCCATCCATATCCACAAATCCAAAAAGGAAATACCCAGACGGCTATGGGTATAAGTGAGGTTGAGATTTCTCTGGTTCTGGTTCAACAAATCAATGAACATCTCCAGCCTCTCCTCACCTCCACTCCACACCACCAGCACATCATCCATGTATCTAAGCCATACCCGGACGTAACGCTCAAACATCTCCATGGGATAGACATCTTGGCGTTCCCACAGGCCTAGATGTAAGCAGGCATAGGCAGGTGCGCACGCCGCGCCCATCGACGTGCCGCGCACCTGCCTATAGTGGGAACCGCCAAACAGAAAACAATTGTGCTCCAATATGAACCGCATCGCCTGGGAGATGAATTCATTATGGGCGGCCAGATCGGGGTGGGCATCCCGTAAAAAGAAATCCAGGGCAGCCAAACCAGTCTCGTGGGGAATAGACGTGTACAAACTCTCTACATCTATACCCACGAGAATATCGCCCCCCTCAACCCTGACCCCCTCCACATTTCTCAAAACATCCCGGGTGTCTAAAACAAAGGACGGTAGAGAGGTAACAATATCACGGATCTTAGCATCAATCCACTTCCCTAGTCGTTCAGTGGGCCCCATCAATGGCGCTTACAATAGGACGCCCTGGGGGTTTGTTGAGGTTTTTATGAACCTTAGGAATAAGGTATAAGAGGGGAACCGAAAATGTGGTTACCCTAATATAATCCTTCTCAACAGGGCTCAAGATCCCTGCTTCTCCTGCATCGTCCACCAATTGGTTAACACCCATAGTAATCCTCTCAAAGGGGTTACATCTGAGTTTTGTATAGGTGTTAATATCAGATAATTGTCTATTTGCTTCTGCAAAATATGCCTCCTTTGTCCATAGCACCACATTTCCCCCCTTGTCACTTGGTCTGATTACAATTTCCTGTGACTCCCTCAACTCTGTCAGCGCCCTTCTCTCCCCCTGGGTAAGATTGTCACGGCCTCTGTGATTCCAGTTGACTGTTTTAAGGTCATCAGAAACTAATCTCAAAAAGATCCCCAGGGCCTTGCTACTACCCGGTGGGGGCATGAAGTTAGATTTCCTTCTAAGAGGTGTAAAAGAAATCTCACCGAAATTGTCAGCCACTAGCCTTTCTTCTTTAGTATGATAAGTCTCATCTTTCAGGGCCTCTAGTTCTCTTAATAACTTTCTATCATGGATAGTAAAATAAGAGCTCAAGGGATCAGACATATCCTGTGACACATTTTGTCCCTGCCCATCCAATTCATCTGTTTTACTATGACCGTATTTAAGTTTCAACATAACCCTTCGGGCAAATAAATGAAGATCTTTTTGAATTTCAAACTCATCCCCCCCATAAACCGGTGAGAAGGACAAGCCCTTTCCAAGGAGGGAAATGTGGTCAGGACCCAAAGGGAAATCCGATAAATTGATAACATTACGCAAAGGCTCATTATCCAGAGGGGATGGGCCAGCAGGGTCATGAGAGGCCAGCAAAAGAACACCACCATTGTCACCTGATTTCTTTGGTGCACACATGGTGTTAGTTATTGGTTCTTCCCCTTCCTGGGTGGCTGGACCCTTAAGATAGGTTTCAATTTCTGTTCTTTTCCTTGCCTCTTCTTTTTCCCTCTTCCTCTCCCTTTTCTTCTGGTTATTCCGACGACGTCTTCGTCGTCGCTTTCCTCTAAAAAAGAGATCGATTTCCCAGAGGCAGACGATACAGGGGAGCAAGATCCCACACTGCTACCTTCCTCACCTGAGGGGGTTGGCTTACTACCCACACGGGACCTTTTACCACCTGGGAGGTAATCAACTCCAACGCCGACTCCGGGTTCCCAAAAATGCCCCGACTCCACAGCCCTGGTACTCAGGTGCAGAGGTTCCTCCTTGAGCATGACAAATGCCTGTTCCCAGAGAGCATGCAGGCATTTCCTGGAGGATGACAGAATTCATACTATCGACTGGCCCCATGTTCACCTGACACCCCCAGATTGCATCTCAGACTGGCCAGGAGCTCAGCGATTTCCTGGTTGAGATCTGGGAGTTGATTCCCCAGCACACTATCTATTGGGCAGCACGGTGACATAGTGGATAGCACTCTCCCCTTGCAGGGTCCATGGTTCTAAGCCAAGCCAGAGAACTATCTGCACAGAAATAGTATGTTTTCCTCTTGTCTGTATGGGTTCAGGTATGGCTGGACACACCGGCTCTCGCAGCAGACTCGCAAGCAGGCAGGCAGGGCTGCGCGCACTCAGGCTCTCAGGCATGGCTGCACACACTGGCTCTCGGCCATGGCTGCACACACCGGCTCTCAGGCATGGCTGCACACACCGGCTCTCAGGCATGGCTGCACACACCGGCTCTCAGGCAGGCATGGCTGCACACACCGGCTCTCAGGCAGGCATGGCTGCACACACCGGCTCTCAGGCAGGCATGGCTGCACACACCGGCTCTCAGGCAGGCATGGCTGCACACACCGGCTCTCAGGCAGGCATGGCTGCACACACCGGCTCTCAGGCAGGCATGGCTGCACACACCGGCTCTCAGGCAGGCATGGCTGCACACACCGGCTCTCAGGCAGGCATGGCTGCACACACCGGCTCTCAGGCAGGCATGGATGCACACACCGGCTCTCAGGCAGGCATGGATGCACACACCGGCTCTCAGGCAGGCATGGATGCACACACCGGCTCTCAGGCAGGCATGGATGCACACACCGGCTCTCAGGCAGGCATGGCTGCACACACTGGCTCTCAGGCAGGCATGGCTGCACACCCTGGCTTTCAGGCAGGGCTGCACACACTGGCTCTCAGGCAGGGCTGCACACACTGGCTCTCAGGCAGGGCTGCACACACTGGCTCTCAGGCAGGGCTGCACACACTGGCTCTCAGGCAGGGCTGCACACACTGGCTCTCAGGCAGGGCTGCACACACTGGCTCTCAGGCAGGGCTGCACACACTGGCTCTCAGGCAGGGCTGCACACACTGGCTCTCAGGCAGGGCTGCACACACTGGCTCTCAGGCAGGGCTGCACACACTGGCTCTCAGGCAGGGCTGCACACACTGGCTCTCAGGCAGGGCTGCACACACTGGCTCTCAGGCAGGGCTGCACACACTGGCTCTCAGGCAGGGCTGCACACACTGGCTCTCAGGCAGGGCTGCACACACTGGCTCTCAGGCAGGGCTGCACACACCGGCTCTCAGGCAGGGCTGCACACACCGGCTCTCAGGCAGGGCTGCACACCCAGGCTCTCAGGCAGGGCTGCACACACCGGCTCTCAGGCAGGGCTGCACACACCGGCTCTCAGGCAGGGCTGCACACACCGGCTCTCAGGCAGGGCTGCACACACCGGCTCTCAGGCATGGCTGCACACACCGGCTCTCAGGCATGGCTGCACACACCGGCTCTCAGGCAGGGCTGCACACACCGGCTCTCAGGCAGGGCTGCACACACCGGCTCTCAGGCAGGGCTGCACACACTGGCTCTCAGGCATGGCTGGACTCTCTGGATCTCAGGCATGGCTGGACCCCCCATAGATGTACAGTCAGACCCCCCCCCCCCCCCCCCCCCAGGCTCTCACCCTCGGCCTCCCCCTCGCTGTCCGGCTCGGGCTCGGAGTCTCCGGCATACACGGCTAAGGAAGACAGGACGTTCTTCTTGTTGGCCGCCATCGCGCCTCGCAGCACGTAAATGACGTCACACTACACCGGAAGCAGCCAGTGCGGGAAATGTTACCATGACAACAGTGGCCAGGTGTAGACACGTCATCAGCAGGCGCCCGGGCCGCCGGAAGTTGGGGGAAGTTTGGATGGGACAGGTCTGTGCGGCTTGTGGCGGTGGTGGCTCTGGATATTGTTATGTACGGGGAGGGGGTGCAGGGTGTGTGGGGGGGACAGTCAGTGTATGTCCGGCTAGTGTACTGTGTGGCCAGAGGGGAGAGTGCGCCCGTGTCCCCCGGTCACTGCTGGCTGCTGTCACTGCTCTGCGGCCACGCGCTCTCCTCTGCAGTGTCGCTATTATGTTGCTATTTACTGCCTGGCTTGACACATTGTGATACTATTTTATTTTGCAGAAGAGAAAACATAAACCATTTTGAATATTAGATACTCCACCTACATAGCTCCCAACTGTCCCTCTTTGGCAGCCCTGCCCCTCTGTCCTTCTTATTTGTCCCTCTTTCTATGTAAATATATATATTTCTCTACTAAAATGGTGTTTGCTTGACTCTAAACTTTATTCCCACCCTTTAAATGGATATATTACTAATTCTAAAATGTTCATATGAAGGAAAATGAAGGACCAGTGTGGTTTGAATTATAAAATAACATATTCTTCTTATGAAATCGTTATGGCATGCGTGACTAGGGGTGTGATCAGGGGTGTGGCTTAAGTGTCCCTCTTTCTCATCTCAAAAAGTTGGGAGGCATGTACCTAATAGCTAAAACTCATATCCAGAAGAAATACATTCATTTTGGATAGTTTTGAAAGTTAAAACAATTTATGGGGTTTACTGTTCTCTTGTACATTAAGGTTATCCCAGATTTCTTGTCTTATTTAGGGATGAGCTGAAAATTAAACTTTAGATGAATTTACTGTGGGCAACAATGGTTTGCTTTCTTAAAACAGAATTTGTGATGATTCAGTTTGGAGTGAGCTTGAGATGACTCCCACAATGGCCATCATTCATAAAGGACCAGTCGGTAGTGCGGGAAAACACCGTTCTTCTCCGCAACCGGTACTTAAGACTTCTGGGTGGTCATTTATAAAGAAGTTGCCTGTTGTGGTAGAAGTGCGGAGGTTTTCTGGAGGAAACTGGCGGGAGCGTGGCGGAAGACATGCGGAAACATAAAAGCTGCCCGATTCCCTCCGTGCGCTCCTCTGTCTGATGCTGCTTGGGAGGTCCGTCCCATTCATTTACATGTAATCCGCCCGCCTATCGCTACTGTCCAGCAAGCGGTATTTTCCTTCCGCATACCGCTTGCTCTAATCTTTATGAATGGACGTGTTTGTTACTTTTTCTAGATAAATCTAGAAAAACTCCGCACAAGACGGAAATGTATCGCTCTGCTCGGTAGTGTCATTTTTTCATGCGGAAAGAGCCTTTATGAATGCTGACTTTGCCGAGTGTTCGGTAAAGTCAGCTGTTTTTAGCATTTCCGCATGCGGAAATGCTTTATGAATGATAGCCATAGTATCACTGCGGAATATATGCAAATTAACCATTGTTATATTTGCATATATTAGGCAGTAATGCATTGTGGGAGACGTCTCAAGCTCACTCCAACCTGAATTATAGCATATTCTTTCTGTTTTAAGAAAGCTAACCATTGTTTTCCTTAGTATTTTAGTAAGGGGGCTTTAGGACCATTGTAGCCCTCTACACACTCCAGTGAGTTCTAGTTCACCATGAGCCTGCTGGTTAGTCTGTACCTTACTGTGGGCAGAATTAGGACTTCCCTCAGCCCCATGCAGCCGATCGGTGCCCTCGCAGCCCCGCTCTGACGCTCCAGGACCCGCCGGCGAACACTTCCAGGAGGCTGATTGTGAAAAGTAGCCTGGTCTCTAGGGGGGTGTAAGCCTGTGGTCTTCAAGTGGGCAAAAGAGTTTTCCAGGACGTCTCAGGACAGCAACCCTGAGACTTGTCTCCTTCCATTTTAGATTGGACAGGACGCTAGTTAAAAAATTAACATAATGAGATTAGGCAGGAACAGGCAGCATATATAAGACAGCATTCCCTTACCCTCCTCAGTTGTTTTCCTGTCCAGCAGGATGCTGGTTCGCTGGAGGGGCTGGCTACCCATGAGGGAACTTCAGGAGCCGCGGCTGCCACGCTTTCCGACTTGCGCTGGTCAGTTGGAGCCATGCGCGGACGCTGGCCGCACGCATCTGCCTCTCCCTGCATTGTGCGCAGACGCGCTGAAGACTGGAGGTCTTCCGTAGACGGACTTCCGCCGGAAGGACGCACGCATCACATGACGGAGTCATGTGATCGGCTGAGAGGAAGGAGGAAGTCAGCCTGGCGTGCGCTGCAGCGGCCATTCACCGCTATAGAGCTAGGGCTCCGAATCAAGGCGGAAACGGCGCGGATCAGGTAAAAGACCTCAGGTGCATAACCTGAGTTTGGGCGGAGCACCACAGAGTGCTATTTAAGATGGCATCATGGTCATTTTTTCTATTAGGCTGACCATGGAAACACCCGCAGGCTCTTGCTCCCAGGGCTCTGAGGAGACAAGCTCCACTCCCTCTCTGGTATGTGTCACATTGGTTATTTGACTTAATACCTGAATTGTGTGTATATTCATTGTTTGAGGGAGGTTCAGGCTTTAGCTATTTCCTTTGTCTGTGTTTTTCAGCCAAAGAATGTAAAGTCGGATTCAAGGCACAAACAGGATAGGCCTACCAAGTCTGATAAAACTGATAAGCCTGATAAAACGACTACTTCTGAAACTAAGTCTGTACCTAAGTCAAAGAAGTGTGCAGTATGCAATACTCGTATGCCGGACTCAGCTAAGCATCTGTGTCAGTCTTGCACGGAAAAGGTGGTTAAGGACGAGTCACCCACTCTGTTAAAAGACCTTATGGGTTGGATGAGATCAGAGATGTCATCAGCTATTCAGGAGATTAAGAGATCAGCCATAAATCCTGATGTGCCCCCGAGTACACCTCCTGTTACTCTACCTTCCGATGCCCCTATTGCTGGTACTTCCCAGTCCCCTATCAGACCACCTAAGAGAAGGAGGATTGAGATAGACTCAGAAAGGTCAGAGGGCACTCTCCAAAACTAGATCCAGCCTTGTCCAGAGTCTCTAGAAGGTCTGAGCTTCAGTTTGAAGATTTTGGCAACCTGAGAGATCCCATAGATAAGAAAATGGACAACATTTTAAGACGGGGGTGGGAAGCGGTCACTTTGAATTTCAAACCATCTGTAGCCTCCACTGCAGTTTCTAGATCTTTAAAGATCTGGTTGACTGAATTACAGACCCAGATCGCTACTGGAACCCCTAGGGAAGAGATCCTTAACTCCTTTCCTAAGATTCTGCATGCCACTAACTACCTAACTGATGCGGCAGACGATTCAGTCCGCCTTACTGCCAGAGCTTCTGCTTTAGTGAACACAGCCAGACGAGGCATTTGGGTCAAAACCTGGCAGGGAGACACATCATCAAAATCTAAGCTATGTGGAGTTCCCTGTGAGGGCAACCTCCTCTTTGGTTCTAAGCTAGACGAGATTTTAGAAAGATCCTCAGACAGGAAAAAGAACTTTCCCGTTAGAAGACGTAACTTTCGGGCAAACCGTTCCTTTCGTGACCAGGGCAAAACGGAGACAGAGAATAGATCAGCTCCCAGAAGGAGATGGCCCCCCAATAGATCTCACCGTGCAAAGCCCGGCATACCCTATACCCCGGCCAACCAACAGCCTAAACAATGACGCCAGGATTCCGGTGGGAGGCAGGGTATCTCACTTTTTCGAACACTGGCAGGAACTTTTTCACAACAGATGGCTATTAAACATCATTCTCCAGGGGTACAAGATAGAGTTTTCATACCCTCCACCAAGCCAATTTTTCGTAACTCCCCCTCCAAGAGATCAGGTTCAAAATCAGGTCCTACAGACAGAGGTAGGATCACTGTTATCCAAGAGGGTCATCCGACAGGTTCCCAAATGTCAGGAGGGTCAAGGTTTTTACTCCCCGGTGTTCCTAGTAAAGAAGCCACAAGGAAGTTATCGATTCATCCTCAACTTGAAACATTTAAACAAAGCAGTCCGATACAGAAAATTCCGGATGGACAACATCCGCTCAGTCATAAATCTTCTGCAGGAAAATTGCTTTCTAGCATCCCTGGATCTAAAAGACGCCTATCTCCATCTGCCTATCCATCTAGAATCCCAGTGCTACC
Source organism: Hyperolius riggenbachi (assembly GCF_040937935.1). NCBI lineage: Eukaryota > Metazoa > Chordata > Amphibia > Anura > Hyperoliidae > Hyperolius > Hyperolius riggenbachi. The sequence continues at coordinate 6,341,917 of NC_090657.1, forward strand.
TGAGGTTTGCAGTGGTGTTTCAAGGAGAGGTAAGACATTTTCAATTTAATTCTCTCCCTTTTGGTATTTCATCTGCTCCTTGGCTCTTTACGAAAGTTATGGCAGAAGTCTTGGCAGTGCTTAGGCTTAGATCTGTGCAAGTGATTGCTTATTTGGATGACTTACTTATCTGGGGTCCATCTTTTGATTCAGTAAATCTCCAAGTGGAGTTGACTATTGACTTCCTTATCAGTTTGGGGTGGTTGATTAATTGGGAGAAGTCATCCCTACTACCCAGACAATACATGGAATTCTTGGGGTTTGATATATGTTCTGTCAGTAAAAGACTGTATCTACCATCACGGAAATCCTCGCTGATGTTAAATTCTGTTCTTTCTTTTCAGAGTTCAGTCTCCATCACTCTGAGAAAGGCTATGGCTGTATTGGGTACCATGACAGCATCCTTCCCAGCGATACAATGGGGTCAGTTGCATTCCAGAACCTTACAGAACTGGATACTATCGAAATGGGACAGAAGCCTGAAGTCTTTGGACAAGAGAGTGACAATTCCCTGGAGAGTGAAACAGTCTCTAGACTGGTGGTCAGATCAGGAACATCTGAATGCAGGGAATCTCTGGGAATTCCCTCAGCAGTCTCTGATCACAACAGACGCGAGTTCCTGGGGATGGGGAGCTTATCTGGAGCAACTACCGGCTCAGGGTCATTGGTCTACACTAATTCAGAGCAGATCATCAAACTACAGAGAACTACGGGCTGTTTGGGAAGCTCTTCAGACCTTCTCCCTACTTATACATCAACATCATGTTGTAATCAGGACAGACAACAACACGGTAGTGGCCTACCTCAACCGTCAAGGGGGGACAAGGAGCAGATCTTTGTGGAGTCTAACCTCGAAGATTCTTTGCTGGGCGGAAAAGAATTTAAAGTCCTTGAAAGCGGTTCATCTGAAGGGGGCTCTAAATTGCGTTGCAGATTATCTAAGCCGAAAGATGATCTATCAAGACGAATGGTCTCTAAACGACCAAGTATTCAGGCAGATCTCTCAGCGATGGGGAACACCAGAGGTGGACATGTTCGCAAGAAGGAACAATGCCAAATGTCCTCGATTTGCCTCCCTGTGTCCACAGGACAATCCCTGGGTCCTGGACGCCTTTTCAGTCAATTGGAACAAGCATCATCTTTACCTTTTTCCTCCCTTGGGACTGATTTCAAAGGTACTGAGCAAGATTCAACGAGACCAGGCCCAAGCAATCTTGGTAGTACCATTTTGGCCCAAGAGATCCTGGTTTGCTCTGCTACAAAGTTTAGCCTCAGATCATCTGATCCTGCCGGATCGACCGGACTTGTTGAGCCAGGGTCCGGTTCTGCATCACAATCCAGGAATCCTTCACCTTTCTGCCTGGAGCCTGAGTGGCAACTATTAAAGAGGAAAGGATTCTCTAACAGGTTGTCGGAGACACTTATCCAGAGCAGGAAGAAAGTGACAAGACAGATTTACGCTAAAGCATGGAATACCTATAGCAACTGGTGTACATCTACATCTAAAGATCCAGTCCTCTCTTCTTCAGTGCTGGAGTTCTTGCAGGAGGGATTCCAAAAAGGCCTGAGCTCTAGTACTCTGAAGGTTCAGACCGCGGCATTGAGTGTATTCTTAGAGAGAAGATTGGCGGAGGAGGAATACGTTGTCCGTTTTTTTAGGGCACTAAAAAGACTAAGACCTGCAGTACAGATAAAAGTACCTACTTGGGACTTGAACACAGTATTGCAGGCTCTATGTGAAGCTCCTTTCGAACCAATCTCGGAAATCTCAGAGAAACATCTCACCTTGAAAATGGCTTTTCTTCTAGCCATAACTTCTGCACGAAGAGTGGGAGAATTACAGGCGTTATCAGTCAATGAACCATACTGTACCATTTCAGAAGACAGAGTAACTCTTCGCCTAGATATCTCTTTTCTACCCAAGATTGTATCCAAATTTCATACATCTCAGGAGATTCTATTACCAACCTTCTGTAGTAACCCATCAAATCAGAAAGAGGAAAAGATGCACTGTCTCGATGTGAGGAGGTGTTTAATACAGTACATTCAACAATCTAAATCTTGGAGGAAATCCAACGCTTTGTTGATTCTCTTTGCTGGTAAAGGCCGTGGCAGACAGGCCTCTAAATCATCCATAGCAAGATGGATCAGACAGGCCATTGCATTATCCTATATCCAACAGGGAAAGCAATTATCTGGACCAGTGAAAGCACATTCAACCAGAGCTGTGTCAACATCATGGGCAGAGAGGGCAGGAGCTACTATAGAGCAGATATGTAAAGCGGCTACCTGGTCAAGCCACAATACGTTCGTTAAACATTATAGACTGGACTTATCATCCAATTCTGATTTATGTTTTGGTAGACGTGTGTTGCAGGCTGTTATCCCTCCCTAATAAAGTTTCTTGTTTATCTTCTCAGGGTTGCTGTCCTGAGACGTCCTGGAAAGACAAACTTACTTGTGGTAACGTCTTTTCCAGGAGTCGGAAGGACAGCACCCTTGCTACCCACCCGAATAAAAGAAATTTGTTGAAGCATCATTCTGTGTGGAGTCTTTTTTATTACTGAGGAGGGTAAGGGAATGCTGTCTTATATATGCTGCCTGTTCCTGCCTAATCTCATTATGTTAATTTTTTAACTAGCGTCCTGTCCAATCTAAAATGGAAGGAGACAAGTCTCAGGGTTGCTGTCCTTCCGACTCCTGGAAAAGACGTTACCACAAGTAAGTTTGTCTTTTTGAAGGTTAAAGTGACTGTCACATTATAAAATAAAGTGTTTTTGTTTTGTGTGTGAAGTGTTGATCACTACCAGATTAATTATTCCCTTGTGTCACCTATACTTGGCCTTTATATCAATGGGCACCTGTAATGGCTGCCGCCAATAGCAGTGATTGGATGCTATTGTTAGGGCGGCAGCTCAGAGACCCAACACTATGGCTATCATTCATAAAAGTGTGTTCGCTGAAAACAAATCTGGCGGGAAAATACCGCATTCGCTATTGTAGACTTCTGTGTGCTCATTCATAAAAATGTTTACAGTTGCGATAAAAGGTCAGTGATTTTCCAAACTAGGCTGGCGGTAACATGAGAAACTTCCTGAGTTGTTACATTTTCTCCTGCAGAGACAGTGTTACAATAAAAGAGGCATCTCCAACTTCCCTTTAGATGTGCATTTTTTTTAAATTGCCTCTGCTTGCCCTGAATCTGCTCTGTATCTGTCTATTAAGCTGGCCATACACTAGGCCGATTCCCCGCCGATCGTCAGCAGATTCGATCACTGGGATCGAATCTGCTGTCACATCGTTCACGCTACACGCTAAATTTCGATCTATTTCGTCCCGAAATAGATCGATCCCGTCAATCGCATTGTGCGGGAAATTACCATCGATCGCCTGCGGGTAGGGAGCGCGTCGCTAGCGGCGTTCGAGTGCCCGACGACCAACGCAATAGAGTGGCAATGCATTACCTGCTCCGCCGGCGCGACTCACCCCGGTCACCGCTGCTCCGTCTCCGCTCCGGTCTGGTCTCCGGCATGCTTCACTTCTTCTAGCCCGGCAGGAAGTTTAAACAGTAGAGGGCGCTCTACTGTTTAAACTTCCTGCCGGGCAGGAAGAAGTGAAGCATGCCGGACCCGGAGACCAGAGCGGAGAAGACAGCGGAGACCTGGGGACTGGAGTCGTGGCGGCGGAGCAGGTAATGTATGCGGGGGAAGCAGCGGCAGCACCACCACTACAGATTGTGATCGGTTTCAGGCTGAAATCGGTTCACAATCTGTTTGCAGTAAAGGCAGCCATACGATCCCTCTCTGATCAGATTCGATCAGAGAGGGATCCATCTGTTGGTCGAATCTGATGGCAAATTGACCAGTGTATGGCTACCTTTTAGTCTTTCTAAACAATCTATTTGCCACAGCTTAGAAGAACTTCAAGAAATGTTACACATGCAGGCTTTCTGATGTAAAAAACATATGAAAACAGGTACCAAAGAGGTTAACAAACACAGCCTGGGGTGTTCTGGAAGCCTTTTTTGTTCTGTTCTCGCCAAGATCTCTCTCCATTAACTTTACTCTTATCCGCACCCTTAAGACCTCTTCAAAGCAAGCAGTATTCTCCGTCCCAATACCAATACCACCTGCTCTAATCTTTATGAATTGACATTTAGTGATATGTGTTGAGATAATCACTGCATAAGGAGGTAATTTACCTCACTTCTCGGGAATGTCAGCTTTTCATGTGGTAACAGTTTTTATGAATGGACATTTTGCTAAGTGGTCGGTACAGTCAGCTATTTTCAGCATTACCGCGTGCAGGAATGCTTTATGAATGATAGCCTGTGTTGCCTTTCATTGCATCTATACAGCACTGGGCGCCCCAAACTGCGCATTCTGTCGTTTGCATGCAATTGCTACAGACGCACAGGCTAATGGTATCAGGAATCAGGAATAGTTTATTTCGCCAAGCATGACTGGGTCATGCCCGGAATTGGGTTTGGCACAGTACATTTGGCTCAGAAGAGACATCAATCGATAGCATAGAGCAACAGGAGCAGAAATTTACAGTTACACATGTCAGTAGCAGACGGTTACATTTGCATTTCAATTTCATTTACATTGTACATTACATTTGCATTTACAGTTTACATACTAGAGCAGCAGTTGGCTCTGTCCGTGACAGTTCTATATGTCGTGGGGGTGCCCTGATGGGAGTATGTGGAGGGAGTTCAGGAGGCTGACAGCTGAGGGGAAGAAGGAATTACTGTGCCTAGCTGTCTTTGTGTAGATGGCCCGAAGCCTCCGTCCCAATGGCATCGGACTGAAGTAGCAGTGGCCCAGGTGAGAGGGGTCGTTAGCGATCTTCAGGGCCCTCAATCTCACTCTTTTGTTGTGTAGGAGGGCAAGTGAGGGGGAGAGGTCTCCCAATGACCCTCTCCGCCGCCCTAATAACCCTCTGAAGTAAGTGCCTGTCGCTGGCGGTTGCGCCAGCATACCAGACCAGAACTAGTGAAATATGGCATGTATGGTATCGATTTAACTGAGACAAGCCAAATAATGTGTTTTGAGGTGTTTAAATCTGTGGCACTTGCTAAAAATGGAATCTTAATCTTTTTATTTTTTTAGTAACCCAATTGATGAACCATGAACATGAAAGAAACTCCGACAAAGATTAAAGTATTTTAATTCGGTAAGAGTTGTGAAATTCTTAGCCGTTGAAGTTTTAGGTTTTTGTTTTTTGTTTCACTGTATGCAGTTCTGCAGGACAGTTCTGTCTCATACTACATTTGTTTAGAAGAAGTAAAATATTTTTACTGCTGTAAATTCCCAGTTATTTAAAACTAAGAGCATTAAATATTTGTGTTAAATTTTTGACTCGTTATTTAGAATTGTTAAGGAAAGTATTAAAAATCATAAATGATGTATTTTTCTTGGTCCATCTGTCAAGGTTTTTTTTTTTGTTTTTTTTTATAAATAATTTTAGGAAAGTTTTTTTGTATTGCTGCTCTATAGCAAATATCACTTCTGGAAGGCCCTGGAAGTGAATTCCCAAACCTGTAGACTTTTCTGTTGGACAGAACAGCACCACAGTATAAGGGATACCACGTGAGGAAGGGTGGAGAGGAAGAGCAAAATATACATTGTATGAATGGAAAAAATCATTACACTACTCACATTAAAGAGACTCACAAGGTGACAAAAATCTGTTTTTACTTACCTTCCAGCCCCTTTAAAGCGGAATATAACCCAGCATTTCAACTTTGCTCTAAAACATTATTTACAGCATATTATATGTAACCAGCATTTTTTTTTTTACTAGACCAGCATTGGAAGGGTTACACACAGAGCTTTAAAGTTCCGTGTATAGAAATGCAGACGCATCCGAAGTTTAGATAGATACATTTAAGTAAACACAATGTAACAACTGTGGAATGTGACTCACTCTCTCTGACTGTGCAGGAGCTGGAGGACAGCCAGAGTGTGTAACATTCACCACTTGTTACATTGTGTTTACTTAAATGTATCTATCTAAACTTCGGATGTGTCTGCATTTCTATCCACGGAGCTTTACAGCTCTGTGTGTAACCCTTCCAATGCTGGTCTAGTAAAATAAAAATGCTTTTTGCATATAATATGCTGTAAATAATGTTTTAGAGCAAAGTTGAAATGCAGGGTTATATTCCGCTTTAACTGTCATTTGGGTCCCTCGCCGCATGTCCGGTCTTCTCCCATCTCCGCTGGCCCCAGCATCATTGTGAGCGCACTGCACCTGCGCAGGGGCAGTACGTTCCTGTTGACCTGGGCGTACGCATGCGCAGAAGATGCCCACCCATCCGGGTATGCCCGATATTTAGCAGGCTGCCAGCAGAGACGGGAGAAGACCAGAGATGTGGCGATTGGCCTAAATGACTTCTTGGGGCTGGAAGAATCCCTAGGTAAATAAAATCAGTTGTTTATGGTCTCCTTGTGTGTCCTTTTAAGGGAACACTTATTTTAAATTGCGTCAAATCTTCATGGGAAAAAAATGAATCATGCTTGATATCTGTGCTGATATAAACTGGTTAACCTCCCTGGCGTTCTATTAAGATCGCCAGGGTGGCTGCGGGAGGGTTTTTTTTAAATTAAAAAAAAACTATTTCATGCAGCCAACTGAAAGTTGGCTGCATGAAAGCCCACTAGAGGGCGCTCCAGAGGCGTTCTTCTGATCGCCTCCGGCGGCCAAAAGTAACACGGAAGGCCGCAATGAGCGGCCTTCCGTGTTTTGTTTACTTCGTCGCCATGGCGACGAGCGGAGTGACGTCATGGACGTCAGCCGACGTCCTGACGTCAGCCGCCTCCGATCCAGCCCTTAGCGCTGGCCGGAACTATTTGTTCCGGCTGCGCAGGGCTCAGGCGGCTGGGGGGACCCTCTTTCACCGCTGCACGCGGCGGATCGCCGCAGAGCGGCGGCGATCGGGCAGCACACGCGGCTGGCAAAGTGCCGGCTGCGTGTGCTGCTTTTTATTTGATCAAAATCGGCCCAGCAGGGCCTGAGCGGCACCCTCTGGCGGTACCGCTAAGGTGGTTAATGTGTTAGGAACAAAAGAGCGCCATATTGTTTGATGGATATTACAATTATCAACCTGCAGAGGGATTCATTCAATTACCGTATATTCCGGCGAATAAAGACGACTGGGCAAATAAGACGACCCCCCAACTTTTCCTATTAAAATATAGAATTTGGGATATACTCGCCATATAAGACTACCCCTCTTCCAACGCACACCAAATAAAAAAACATCATATACTGGTGCTGCACTGGATGTGGTACCCAGTATTTAACAGTATATAGTCGATTGACTGGTTGGATTGGTGAACTCTCCCTCTCCCTAAGTGGCTTGGTCAGCTCTCCTTCTCTACCTGTTTATCAGAGCGGTATGGAAGAATAGATTGCGCTCCCTCAGCAGCGAGATCTGAGAGGCAGTAACAGGATCGGGCGTATCACCCGGCATCAATGACACCCGGCGTATAAGACGACCCCCAACTTTTCAGAGGATTTTCAAGGGTTAAAAAGTAGTCTTATATGCCAGAATATACAGTATTTATTTCACCCCACAGTTGGTTAGAGTATAATGAAACGTAGTGGTGAGTTGGTGGAGTATTACATAGCTGTATGGGGAGGTGATTTGATCGCACAGGAGGATGGCAGTGGTACAGTAGGTGGCTTTGAGAAAGCCCAGTGATTCTACTCTGACACCTGATTGGGCACCCTTTCATTGCTGGACACAGTGCTGGGGTGTGAGTGCTGGCCATCCGGTGTGAGTGCTGGCCATCCGGTGTGGGGTGATGTACTGCTTGTGTATGAGGTTTCATTTGACTGTCGTTTAGGAGCATTTAGCTGGGGATCCAGGGGAGTCTCTGATTCACGTTTTTAAGTTGTTTTTTTATGTCACGATCCCCATGGGGATGTCTGTCGTCATATTGGCAAATAAAGTTACCGCGTTATTTAATAAATTTTGAGCCCTGGTGATTTATTTTCTGTCTGAATGGTTGTTTGAGCCAGGCTGCTCCTCCGACATTGCGGTATCTGTATACATAGTAAAAGAGTTGTGCATAATTTCCCTATTTTTTCAACATTATAAAAGTGGCTGAACTGAGGAGCTAGATTAGCTGCTTAGGCGTTGAAGAACCTTGCATAATAAACAAGGTGTATCCAAAGACACCCAAAAGAGAAAAAAATGATACAGCAGGCTAGTCTATTTTCCCAAAATGTAGGTTCGGCAGATCAAAATCATACTTGTAGGTTGTATGATCTTTATGTGCATGTCTGTCAACATCGGGGCATGCTCCTAATGAGACTACGGATGGTGTCCCATACGATATCCTCCCAGATCTGGACTAGGGCATCCTAGACAGTCGGACATACAACCTGGCAAAAGTCAGTTAGACCGAACATAATGTCCCAGAGCTATTGGATTTAGGTCAGATGAGTCTGGGGAGTCAGAGGAATCAAATCCTTCATTCTCCAGGAACTACCTGCATAACCTTGCAACATGAGGCTGGGTGTTTTCATAAACCAGGAGCAACCCATGCCCCACTGTACCATTGTAGGTGCTGACAACAGGTCCAAGGATTTTGTCCTAATGGTAGTCATAATGCCGTCATCTTGCTGTAGATTGATGTATGCCCGTCTATGGATTTGCCTCCCTAAACGATCACTGATCCACCCCCAACTGATCATTCTGAATTTTGTTACATGCAGCATAACCTTCTCAATGGCTTCTCCAGACCCTTTTGTGTCTGTCTTGTGCTCAGGGTAAACATGCTGTCATCTGTAAAAAGCACAGGGTGCCAGTGGCTGATCTGCTAATTCTGGTATTCTATGCCTAGTGGCAGTTCAGTTCCATGGAGCCAGGCAGTGAGCACAGGGCCCATTAGAGGATATTGGGCCTTCAGGCAAACTTCAGGTTTTTTTTTTTCTTATTGTCTGCTCAGAAACATTCACATGGAGGTCATATTTTAGGGTTCTGGCAGTGCTCATCCTGCTTCTCTTTGCTCAGAGGAGCAGATATCAGTTCAGCTGATGGATTAAGCACCTTCTATGGCCCTATTCAGGCTTCCTAGAGTAAGTGCCTAAAAAGTCACAAAAGTGGATGGAGGGTCTGCGTCATTCACACCAAAGCTTCTGAAACTGATTCATACCCCCCTCTGCTGCTTAACTGTCCAAAACAATATCCAAGAAGTTTTATTGACTTGATGCCATACTCTGAAAAGCATACGAGAAGGAAAAGGCCAAATGCTTATAAAGGGGTAAAGTTCTGGTGCGAGACCAAGTTAGCCAGAACCCAAGACAAATAAAAGAAATTCCGCGGAGCTCCAGTGAGTGAGTATTCTCTAATGATGGTGACAGAATACAAAGACATCCACAGAAACAACTGACACGAATCAGGCTTCCAGTCTGCCCTGAGTCATAGTTGTTCCTGTAAATGTCGTTGTATTCTTTGTCCGTCTGCAGATACTAAAGAAGTGGTGGGTGCGGCGGTAAGACACTACCTGATTGGGCTGCCCCCTCTGGATCAGGTAGTACAGGGAGTGCAGAATTATTCGGCAAATGAGTATTTTGACCACATCATCCTCTTTATGCATGTTGTCTTACTCCAAGCTGTATAGGCTCGAAAGCCTACTACCAATTAAGCATATTAGGTGATGTGCATCTCTGTAATGAGAAGGGGTGTGGCCTAATGACATCAACACCCTATATCAGGTGTGCATAATTATTAGGCAACTTCCTTTCCTTTGGCAAAATGGGTCAAAGGAAGGACTTGACGGGCTCAGAAAAGTCACAAATAGTGAGATATCTTGCAGAGGGATGCAGCACTCTTAAAATTGCAAAGCTTCTGAAGCGTGATCATCGAACAATTATTATTATTATTATTATTATTAAGTATTTATATAGCGCCGACATATTACGCAGCGCTGTACTGTGTGTGTGTGTATGTATATATATATATATATATATATATATATATATATATATATATATATATATATATATATATATATATATATATATATCAATAATATTTATATAGCGCTTTTCTCCCTGGGGACTCAAAGCGCTGTGACCCTGCATTATGCAGTCTCAAAGGCTAGGGAAAAGAGGTGAGTTTTTAGCCTTTTTTTAAAGCTGTCCAGAGAAGGAGCCTCTCGTACTGATTGTGGAAGTGAGTTCCATAGAGTAGGGGCTGCGTAGGAAAAGGCCCGAGCACCAAATGTTAAGTGTATCCTGGGAATAACCAGCTTCATCTTGTTGGCAGACAGGAGGGTGCGTGGAGGGGCATAAAGTTCCAATAGATCCGCTATGTATTTGGGTCTCATGTGGTGTAGAGCCTTGAATGTCAGCAGGCAGATCTTAAAATTGATTCTCCATTTTACTGGCAACCAGTGAAGAGTTTGCAGTACTGGGGAGATGTGTGAGCTGCGGGGGGCATTGCAGTACTGGGGAGATGTGTGAGCTGCGGGGGGCATTGCAGTACTGGGGAGATGTGTGAGCTGCGGGGGGCATTGCAGTACTGGGGAGATGTGTGAGCTGCGGGGGGCATTGGCTAGGAGTCTGGCTGCAGCATTCTGTACTAGCTGTAAGGGGCGCAGAACCTTATCTGTAGATCCGATTAACAGGGCGTTGCAGTAGTCTAGGCGGGAGGATACAAATGCGTGAACCAGGGCAGGTAGGTCTTCAGCTGGGATAAGGTGTTTGATTTTTGCTATATTTCTTAGATGGAAGAAGGAAGACTTGACGACAGCTGATACCTGCTGTCTGAGTTTTAGATTTCCATCCAGGATCACCCCAAGGTTTCGCACAGAGTCTTTATACTGTACAGTATCTCCCCCAATTGCTAGTTTGAGGTGGTGAGCGTTTTGAACTTTATCCATCATGTGTGGACCACCTACCACCAACACCTCTGTTTTGTCAGAGTTCAGCCTCAGCCAGCTGGTGTTCATCCAATTTTGTAAATCTACTAGACACGCATTTATGGATGCTGATGGGTCTTGGGTGCCAGGCTTGAAGGACAGATACAGTTGTGTGTCATCTGCATAACAATGGTATCCTAAACCATAGTTCTGGATTATTTTGCCCAGTGGGAGCATGTAGACTGCAAAGAGTAATGGTGATAGTACAGAACCCTGTGGAACTCCATAGGCAAGTGGCAATGGATTAGAGTAGTGTGTGCCCAGACATACTTGCTGTGTCCTGCCAGATAGGAAGGTCTGAAACCAGCTAAGAACAGTACCCCTTAGGCCACAGTAATGTTTCAGTCGCTGGATTAGTATTTCATGATCCACAGTATCAAATGCTGCTGACAAGTCAAGAAGAATCAGAACTGAGCAATCACCCTTGTCCCTTGCAGTAAGTAGATCATTCATTACTCGGACTAATGCTGTTTCAGTGCTGTGCCTTTTCCTGAATCCTGACTGAAAAGTATCAAAGATGTTGTTATCTGTAAGCCTGGCTTCTAGCTGGTTGGCGACTGCTTTCTCGATAACTTTTGATAGGAATGGTAAGTTCGCCACAGGTCTGTAGTTGGTTACAGAATCAGGATCTAGTGATGGTTTCTTCAGGAGGGGTTTTATGATTGCTTTCTTTAGTTCTTCTGGGAAAAGTCCACTTTGCAAGGAGCACTGAGTGATTTTGTGAAGTGCTGGCCTGAACAGCGCTGGGCACTGCATTAAGGATCCAGTTGGGCCAGGATCCAGGTCGCAGGTAGTGGGGCGGAGACTTTGAATGAGAATTCCAAAATCTTCTACACTCAGAGTGTCAAAGACTTGCCATGGTGGTACGGTAGTAGGTATATGCAACGTCCAGTGGTCAATTGATGTAGTTGGTGTAATGCTGGCACGGATGGTAGTAGACACCTTGTTTGTGAAGAAGGCAGAGAATTCTTCACACCTTTCCCTGGAGTATGTGGTTGGGGCTTTTAGGCAGGAAGGATTGCAAAGTGATTCCACTGTGTGGAAGAGTTGAGCAGCTCTGTTGTTGGCTGTAGATATTTTGTGCGAGATAAAGTCTGATTTTTTTCTTGGTTATTGCTTGTTGGTATTGTCTGAGGTGTTGAACTAGGCTAGATTTGTGCTCCTCAGTCCCTGATTTACGCCACTGTCTTTCTAGTCTGCGCCCTTTCTTTTTTAGATCCATGATGGTTTTGTCAAACCAATTAGCTTTCTGCTTTTTGGTTGCTGATTTGGTGCGCCATGGGGCAATACTGTCAAGTGTTTCATATATCGTGTTGTTGTACTGGGTTACTGGAGAGTTTGGGTCCATTTGACTGTGGAGCAGATTTGTAAAATCCTCTCCGGTGTTAATTTACTCAGGGGTCTGGTTTTGATTGTTTCTTTAGGGAGCTGCTTGATAGGGTGATGTTCAATAGTAAACTGTATTATGTGATGGTCTGACCACACCACTGGGGTTACTGTTATGTTACTAATGTCCATTCCGAGGTGGAACAGTAAGTCTAGCGTATGCCCTCCTCTGTGGGTAGCTGATTTTACAACTTGTGTGAAGCCTAGTCCACCCATGAGATTTATTAGTTCATTTGCATCTTGTGATTGAGTGTTATCAGCCCGGATGTTGAAGTCACCAAGGATGATCCATCTCGGATAAGACAGAGCCAGCATGGCCAGAAGTTCTGGGAATTCCTGTAGGAATGGGTCAGCATCTCCGGGGGGACGATAAACCACTAAAATTTTGAAGCCTTTACCAGCTGAGATCTGGGCACCTATACATTCAAAGGACTTTGTTGAGCCAACATTCAGGGCCCTGAGCTGCAGAGTTGTTTTGCCACAAATTGCTACACCCCCTCCTCTGCGGTCTCGTCTTCCCTCACTTAGGACTGAGTAATTGTATGGGATGGTTGCTTCCAATGTGGGGCCCGCATTGGCATCAATCCAGGTTTTAGTGATGCATGAAAAATCGCATGTCTGAATAAGGTCCGCAATAATGGCTGTCTTATTGTTTATAGAGCGGGCATTGCAGAGCAATGCCGTGACTGCATGGGGCTTAGCAATGGCGACTGGGTTCACTGCCGGGGTGTTACTGCATCTCTGACTAGGGACATGGTAACTTCTGCTACTTTCAGCCTCTGATTTCCAGTACACATCACTAGAGATCGCTGGAAAGTTCTTTTCTTTGAATGGACCTGGGTCCCTGAAGTTCGACTGAGACTGAGTGTGGCACTTTTTATGGGCCTGGCCGCCTTTTTTTACCTCTGTGCGTTTTATTTAAAATCCCTAGAGATTCCAGCAAATTAGCTTGTTTTTTTCCAATGTGAGATGCAGCTCTCAATGGCCTGAGAGATAGTAAGAAGCTGGCTGTATAGATTAACATTGCTCTTTGGGAAGGAATGGGTTAAGTAAGGTCTTCCTTTGATTGTTGTTGTTTATCAGTGGGGGGTAGACAAAAGCAAATGCTGGCCTTCAGAATCTGCTACAAGAGGTGTGAAAAGTCCATTGATATGCAGAAGCATGGGGCCTACTAAGGTTTACTTAGAAAGGCAATGGAGTCAATATAATTTCAGCCTCTGAATGCATTTAAAGTATTTGTACAGTCTGCAAAAACGGATTGCCAGCTGAAAGATATTACTTCTGTTTGGGGGAGGAGGATGAATTCCCTTACCTTGGGAAGAAGACTTGGGAAGGTAGGAGATCTGCTTGCTGTGTTGCATGGACATGCTTTTTATTGTGTTGGTTTGTTTGAAGCTGTGGACCTCATGAGTATCCAGGTGGAGAAATCCTATTCCATTGTGTGTCCTTGTAGGAGTAGAGAAGGCTTTTGTTTGTTTGTGTGGATTATCAGCTTCCCAATCCCATGCAGGACTCCAAAACCAAGGTCAGCTACACATGACTTTCATGGTGAGTACAATCCAGCTTGTAACTTAGCCATCCATAAACTTCCACGTTTCCCAGAAGGTTCCAGTTGTTGCCAGAGATTTCATGGTGCAGAATCTGTAAGTATTTTTGTTCCTTCTGTGCATATATGTGATTAATGCTTCCCAGAGCCGAGACAAGGTGTGGAGCAGGTAAAAGGAGAGGCTGCCATCTTGAGCGCGCTCAGTATATATATACACATATACATATAATCTTGTCACTAACTGTCCCTCAAAGGAGCTCACAATCTAATCCCTACCATTGCCATATGTCTATATTATGTAGTGTAAGTACTGTAGTCTAGGGCCAATTTTTAGGGGGTGCCAATTAACTTATCTGTATGTTTTTGGAATGTGGGAGGAAACCGGAGTGCCCAGAGGAAACCCACGCAGACACGGAGAGAACATACAAACTCTTTGCAGATAGTGCCCTGGCTGGGATTCGAACCAGGGACCCAGCGCTGCAAGGCGAGAGAGCTAACCACTACGCCACCGTGCTGCCCAATCAAGCGTTTCATTCAAAATAGGCAACAGGGTCGCAATAAGCGTGTGGAAAAGCCAAGGCGCAAAATAACTGCCCATGAACTGAGAAAAGTCAAGCGTGCAGTTGCCATGGCCAAGGTAAGAAAGGCTGAAAGACGACCACCACTGAACAAGACACACAAGCTGAAACGTCAAGACTGGGCCAAGAAATATCTCAAGACTGATTTTTCTAAGGTTTTATGGACTGATGAAATGAGCGAGTCTTGATGGGCCAGATGGATGGGCCCGTGGCTGGATTGGTAAAGGGCAGAGAGCTCCAGTCCGACTCAAACGCCAGCAAGGTGGAGGTGGAGTACTGGTTTGGGCTGGTGTCATAAAAGATGAGCTTGTGGGGCCTTTTCGGGTTGAGGATGGAGTCAACCTCAACTCCCAGTCCTACTGCCAGTTTCTGGAAGACACCTTCTTCAAGCAGTGGTACAGGAAGAAGTCTGCATCCTTCAAGAAAAACATGATTTTCTTGCAGGACAATGCTCCATCACACGCGTCCAAGTACTCCACAGCGTGGCTGGCAAGAAAGGGTATAAAAAAAGAAAAACTAATGACATGGCCTCCTTGTTCACCTGATCTGAACCCCATTGAGAACCTGTGGTCCATCATAAAATGTGAGATTTACAAGGAGGGAAAACAGCACACCTCTCTGAACAGTGTCTGGGAGGCTGTGGTTGCTGCTGCACGCAATGTTGATGGTGAACAGATAAAAACACTGACAGAATCCATGGATGGCAGGCTTTTGAGTGTCCTTGCAAAGAAAGGTGGCTATATTGGTCACTGATTTGTTTTTGTTTTGTTTTTTGAATGTCAGAAATGTATATTTGTGAATGTTGAGATGTTATATTGGTTTCACTGGTAAAAATAAATAATTGAAATGGGTATATATTTGTTTTTTTGTTAAGTTGCCTAATAATTATGCACAGTAATAGTCACCTGCACACACAGATATCTCCCTAAAATAGCTAAAACTAAAAACAAAACTAAAAACTACTTTCAAAAATATTCAGCTTTGATATTAATGAGTTTTTTTGGGTTCATTGAGAACATGGTTGTTGTTCAATAATAAAATTATTCCTCAAAAATACAACTTGCCTAATAATTCTGCACTCCCTGTATGTTTCTTTTATTTTTTTTTTTTTTTACCTCTACAAGCAGCTTGGGTCCGCTTTAAGTATTGAAATTTTGTCCCATTTTCAGGATTGCCCAGCAGACCTGAACAATGGCTCTACCTCCTGAGGAAACACAGGCCACACAATGTAAATTGCTTAACCCCCCCCCCCACCACCACAATCCTTCCTTCCTGGCTGTTCAGTTTACATTGCTTCCACCAACTTGAATCATTGCTCTGTCCGGGGCATGCAGAAGGTGCTCTGTGGATACCTGTGCCCTTTTTAAGCAGCACTGAAGGCCTTTGTGGCATTTCCCTTCCACCCACCTTCTTGATGCCCCACAGGTAGAAAAGAAGCGGAGGACAGACATGAAAGGGAGATTTAACCTCTAAAAATGAAACAAAATTGTCTTTGTTCCTTTCAATGAATCTGCTGTCTGGCACAGACCTAGGTGACATTAGCAGAAAATGGCAAGAAGTTCCATGACAAAAGAAGAAAGCCCAAAGCAAAATATATCTGGCTCCTTTCTCTTAATCAATAACAATACAGATAACACCAAGGAAGACATGACGGCAGTTTCTGGTTGGGGTAGGTCACTACCCTCCCAGCTACACTCACTACCCTCCCAGCTACACTCACTACCCTCCCAGCTACACTCACTACCCTCCCAGCTACACTCACTGCGCTCCCAGCTTGTTTGCCTCAGTGTCAGGAGATTACAGGAACCCCATCAGTCATGGCTACCAGATCAAATTCACCTCCTTAACTCCCCTAGAATACTAATTATGGATCTAACTAGAGGCAAGAAAAAAGCTGAAACTTCACTCAATAATTACACATCAGGTGCACCAGGTAATCTAAAGAACCAGATCTTCCAAAAGTTTTATCTTTTATGTTTTTGTAGCTTTAAAGCCCTCGGACAAGTACAGGATGGTTGCAGATTTAAAGCAATTGAATCTTTACACTGCAGAGAAGAAAAACCGGATGGATATATATGCAGTGAGGAATTTCTGCTAATCATGATACAAATGGACCTACCAGCTACACTCACTGCTTTTCCTAGCTACACTCACTGCTTCCCTAGCTACACTCACTGCATTCCCTAGCTACACTCACTGCTTCCCTAGCTACACTCACTGCTTCCCTAGCTACACTCACTGCTTCCCCTAGCTACACTCACTGCTTCCCGTAGCTACACTCACTGCTTCCCCTAGCTACACTCACTGCTTCCCCTAGCTACACTCACTGCTTCCCCTAGCTACACTCACTGCTCCCCTAGCTACACTCACTGCTTCCCTAGCTACACTCACTACACTCACTGCTTCCCCTTGCTACACTCACTGCTCCCCTAGCTACACTCGCTACACTCACTGCTTCCCCTAGCTACACTCACTGCACTCATTACACTCTTAGCTACACTCACTGCACGCATTACACTCTTAGCTACACTCACTGCACTGCCAGCTGCACTCACTTCCCTCCCAGCTACACTCATTACACTCTTAGCTACACTCACTGCACTCATTACACTTTTAGCTACACACTAACTGCACTGCCAGCTACACTCATTGCACTCTTAGCTACACACTAACTGCACTGCCAGCTACACTCATTACACTCTTAGCTACACTCATTACACTCTGAGCTACACTCACTGCACTGCCAGCTACACTCACTTCCCTCCCAGCTACACTCATTACACTCTTAGCTACACTAACTGCACTCCCAGCTACACTCACTACACTCATTACACTCTTAGCTACACTAACTGCACTGCCAGCTGCACTCACTTCCCTCCCAGCTACACTCATTACACTCTTAGCTACACTCACTGCACTCATTACACTTTTAGCTACACACTAACTGCACTGCCAGCTACACTTATTACACTCTGAGCTACACTCACTGCACTGCCAGCTGCACTCACTTCCCTCCCAGCTACACTCATTACACTCTTAGCTACACTAACTGCACTGCCAGCTGCACTCACTTCCCTCCCAGCTACACTCATTACACTCTTAGCTACACTCACTGCACTCATTACACTTTTAGCTACACACTAACTGCACTGCCAGCTACACTCATTACACTCTTAGCTACACTCATTACACTCTGAGCTACACTCACTGCACTGCCAGCTGCACTCACTTCCCTCCCAGCTACACTCATTACACTCTTAGCTACACACTAACTGCACTGCCAGCTACACTCATTACACTCTTAGCTACACTAACTGCACTCCCAGCTACACTCATTACACTCTTAGCTACACTCACTGCACTGCCAGCTACACTCACTTCCCTCCCAGCTACACTCATTACACTCTTAGCTACACTAACTGCACTCCCAGCTACACTCACTACACTCATTACACTCTTAGCTACACTAACTGCACTCCCAGCTACACTCACTACACTCATTACACTCTTAGCTACACACTAACTGCACTGCCAGCTGCACTCACTTCCCTCCCAGCTACACTCATTACACTCTTAGCTACACTCACTGCACTCATTACACTTTTAGTTACACACTAACTGCACTGCCAGCTACACTCGTTACACTCTTAGCTACACTAACTGCACTCCCAGCTACACTCATTACACTCTTAGCTACACTCACTGCACTGCCAGCTACACTCACTTCCCTCCCAGCTACACTCATTACACTCTTAGCTACACTAACTGCACTCCCAGCTACACTCACTACACTCATTACACTCTTAGCTACACTAACTGCACTGCCAGCTACACTCACTTCCCTCCCAGCTACACTCATTACACTCTTAGCTACACACTAACTGCACTGCCAGCTACACTCACTTCCCTCCCAGCTACACTCATTACACTCTTAGCTACACTAACTGCACTGCCAGCTACACTAACTGCACTGCCAGCTACACTAACTGCACTGCCAGCTACACTAACTGCACTGCCAGCTACACTAACTGCACTGCCAGCTACACTAACTGCACTGCCAGCTACACTAACTGCACTGCCAGCTGCACTCACTTCCCTCCCAGCTACACTCACTTCCCTCCCAGCTACACTCATTACACTCTTAGCTACACACTAACTGCACTGCCAGCTACACTCACTTCCCTCCCAGCTACACTCATTACACTCTTAGCTACACTAACTGCACTGCCAGCTACACTAACTGCACTGCCAGCTACACTAACTGCACTGCCAGCTACACTAACTGCACTGCCAGCTACACTAACTGCACTGCCAGCTACACTAACTGCACTGCCAGCTGCACTCACTTCCCTCCCAGCTACACTCACTTCCCTCCCAGCTACACTCACTTCCCTCCCAGCTACACTCATTACACTCTTAGCTACACTTACTGCACTCCCAGCTACACTCACTACACTCATTACAATCTTAGCTATACTAACTGCACTGCCAGCAACACTCACTACACTTTTAGCTATACTAATTACACTCACAGCTACACTAACTACAATGCCAGCTGCAATCCCTAAACTCCCAGCTACAATGGATGCACTCACCTATGCAGCGGCGCGCTCAGAGTCCTCCATCCGTCTCCCCCTTATCCATTTCCAGCTTCTGTATAAAGAAGATTCTGCTGCTCTACACACTTGTCCTCCCTGGCTTCCATTCTTTCGCGTTCACTGGTGCCCTCTCACTGCCCATGTCATGTGTGACCCCAGCACACTCGAGCTGTCAGGTCACGCATTGAGAGGGTGCTGTTTTTGGTCGCGCTGCCCTAAAGATTGCGCTGCCATGTACGTCCAGTAGCACCAGTAAACCTAGAAGTATGGAGTCCATGGAGGATGAGCATGTAGAGCGGCAGAATCTTCTCTTTACAGCGGCTGGAGATGGATGGAGGACTCGGAGTGCACTGCTGGATATGTAAAAGCTTTGGGGGGGGGGCACACCTGGCCATACATTTGCTTTATAAGTCGCACTGACTCCCCTCCCCATTTTTGGGGAGAGAAAAAGTGCGTCCTATAGTCCAAAAAATATGGTACCTTCAAAGTGACCCTGAGATGAGCCACAGGAATAAAATATACATACCTCAGAATCAGAACTTTATTTCGCCAAGTGCGACCAAGGTCGTACCCGGAATTGGTTGTGGTTCACATGGCAGTAGCAACAGAGCAAGACAGAGACCGGCATAAGACAATAACAATAATACAAGCGAGACAGGCATACGACAATTACAACGATACAAGCAATATAAGCAAGACAAGCAAGTAACCTACCGTACAATATGTGGTTTGCTCATGATCAGAGTCCTCTGGGTTTGGATATTGTGCTTCATTCAGCCCTTAGAGTGGAGCTCTACCCAGAAGCACCCACCATGGTGGAAGCTGGATTTATATTACTGGCCCGGGTTCAGTGTGCCTCGGCCGGGCTAATTGGCCTGAGTGCAGCTAGCCTACCGATGAGAGGTAGGAGTTCAGCAGGAGGGCTGCTTGGGGAAAAAAGGTGTCTCTACACCTGTTAGTCCTTGGGCGGATGGTCCTGTAGCGTTGGCCCGAGGGAAGGAGCTTAAAGAAGCAGCAGCCTGGGTGGGAGGTTTAATGACCTTTACAGAGTCAGCTGAGGAAGTACAGTTGTTGGTGTACAGTGAGAACAGAAGAGGGGACAGAACACACCCCTGTGGAGCACCTTTGTTGGTGGTGCTCACACTGGAGAGGCAGTTACCGAGCTTCACCTGTTGGGTCCTGTTTGAGAGGAAGTCCTTTACCCACGCGCAGAGTGTGGAGTCGACTCCAAGATGTGCCAGGTTGTCGATCAGTATGTTTGGGCAGATTGTATTGAATGCTGAGCTAAAGTCCAGAAACAGGATCCTAACGTAGGAGTTTGGTCTTTCGAGGTGTTCCGTGATGTGGGGCTTCCTCCAGTCCCCTCCGGCCTGATCGCTCCCATGCCGTCCTCTTCTGATCTTAAAGGAAAGTCCTCCGGTCCGGGGCCAACTGTGCATGTGTGGCCCAACCGCAGGCACTATCGATGCGTTCATGTCGCCGGGAGCGATTTGCTCCTGTGCAGTACTACTGTGCAAGCGCAGAATGCTCCCGGCGGTGGTAGCGAGATGGGCGCGTGCCAGTCCGGACTGCACATGCACTGACCAGCCTCGACTGATGGATTTTCTGGAGGCCAGTAGTGGGGACTAATGGGCAGTCAGAAGAGGATGGCATCAGGGCGGTGAGGCTGGAGGAAGCCCCAGGTATGTATATTTTATTCATGTGGCCCTATCTTGGGTACACTTTAAGCCCCCAGCAACTGTACTTTTTCAGTTGTTAGCTGCCAAAGTTATTTTGTAAATAAGATTAAAAAAATTATCTGGGAGAAAACTGTCCACCTTTGATAAAGGATTTATTTTATTGGCAATGAACTAAGCAAATTTTTTTTAAAAGGCTACTCTTGGATTCATAAAACTCCCATCAGAATTAAGACAGATGCTAGCCCCTGTAGCTGGGGCGCGCACTGTCAAATGGACCAGACACAGGAAGGCCCCATTCACACCTAAAACCGCAAAACGCCGGCGATTACCGCTAGCGTTTTGCGGGAGTGATTTTTCCTTTATTAACGCGGAAGAATCACTGGACACTGCAGCGTTTTGGGAGCGATCGCGATTAGCGGTGCTATGCATGCTAATCGCAAACGCGAATCGTTGGCAGAACGCTGCATGCCACACGTTTGTGGTTAACGCTAAGCAGTAATCGCGCGATTCTCGCTCAAGTGTGAATGGGGTTGAACGGTGTGAAATGGAGATAGCAAGAAAATTGTTATCCTTCACAGATCTTTATTATTGACTCGGAAGCTCTAGTAGTCCTTTCTTTTTGCTAGTAATCAAGCAGCAAGAAACTAAAAAATAATTTAACGTTTATATCAGCAGAACATATAAAGGGATTGTTGTATCAGTGGGCATACTAATTACTAATTAAGTTGACAACTAGACGGCCAACCGGAGCTAAATTATTGGGTTTTCCACAGCATAATCCAGAAATATACCTCTTTCCAGATGCCAACCACTTTTCTCTCCAATCTTTGTTCAAAGCAGAAAACTTGGAGACCTTATTGATCTCTTGGGACAGGGACTCTTGATTGCCTTTATCCCAAGTAGTCTGTAAGATTACCTAGGATATCGCAATTGTGATACACGTGGCTCTTTGGCGGCTGTACCTTTTCTGTACCAAGAAAAGTGGGCCTTCTGCTTCAGGATCATTCTGTACACCAACACAGACCTTGTCATTGGCGGCTTGGGTTGTAAGAGTGGTATGGTGGGGGTGTCTTGACACCCTGGAGAAAAGACACAGGAAACACAAAAAGGACAGGAGCCCAATAGCGTAATATGTTTTAGTATAAGGTCTATAAGTGGTAAAACGAAAACTACTCACAGAGGCGGGTTGTAGAGGGGCAACTGACCGCAAGAAGCAGGTGGAGACCATAAACCTGACGCCACTCGGGGTTGTTCACCGGACCTGGTGGTGGTCGCTCTCTTAGGAAAATTGACAGTTGTCCCCTTTGGTGTTAACCACATGCAGGCTGTCTGGACCCCTCCAACAGGATATGTCAGGGGGGGTTGTATATAAGCCCATACTGGGTTGTAAGAGGAAACACTTCAGGGAAATAAAAGCTGCTGAAGGAGTAAGAAGTATGCTCCTGAAAAGCAAAAAGCCATCACTAAAGAAAATTGTTCTTATAATTCTGAAAATCGGTTTTCCACATTAATACTGAAAAAGGAGATTCAAAAAGTCTCCTGGCCGTTCCAAACTCCCTGCAGGGTGAGGTGGACGAGTGTCGAGCAGCTAGTATCCTCCCAGTTCAGGCAGGTGCTCTTTTCATCATTCTACATATTGGGCTGGCTAGAGAAGAGTTGATTGTGAACTCTCAGTTCAGTGAAGAAATATAGTACTTCCTTTGTTTGGGATGGCTTGATGAGCACTTCTTCGAATCACTAAAGAAGGTGTCCTTGAACCTCTGTCATGAAAATCCAAAAATTTTAAATACATGTAAACGCATACAAATAAGAAGTACCGGTACATTTCTCCCAGAGTAAAATGACCTATGCATTACTTTTCTCCTATGTTGTTGTCACTTACAGTAAGTAGTAGAAATCTGACATTACCGACAGATTTCGGACTAGTCCATCTTTTTTATAGCGGGGTTCTCAGTGTTTTCTTTATTTTTAAAAGCACTTAGTGAATGGCAGTTGCTCCGTCCAACTGCCAAAATAGTGTACAGCGAGCAGGGAGGCTGGCCAGCATCTTTGTATAAATCTTATTCAGGGAGTGTCTTTATAAATAAAAAAGGCCATGCTGAGAATCCCCTATGGAGAGATGGACTAGCCCAAAGCCTGTCGGTAATGTCAGATTTCTACTACCTACTGTAAGTGACAGCAACATAGAAGAGAAGTCATTTATGGCTCATTTTACTCTGGAAGAGACATACTTCTTATTTGTATGTATTTTAAATGTTAAGATTTTTGCGACCGTTCCTCTTTAACGACTTTGTCCTCCTTGACGTATAAAAATGTCAAGGAGGACAGGCGCGCTCCCGCGGCCGATCGCGCGCGTACTCCGGGCCGCGGAGTCGGTAGCCACGGAATCAATGTATCGGGCTGGGGAGCCCGATCATTGATTCCTCTCCCCCGCTGAAAAAGCGACAGCTTCTCTCGGAAGCTTCGCTCTTTCTGAAGCTGTGTCCCTCTAAGCGTACATTGTACGCTTAGAGTGACGTCATGTAAAAAAAATCGAGATTGCCATCTTGTGGCCAAAAAGTAAAACTACAAGTAAATGCCCAAAAACATTACAATACACCAATATTTCCCCAAATAAAACACTTTTAAAACCCACCCTCCCAAAAATGCCCACATAAAATGTTTAATAAAAAAAAAAAAAAAAACATTACTATAAAAAAAACAAAAACACATAAATATTTACCTAAGGGTCTAAACTTTTTAAATATCTATATAAAGATGAAATATTTCTCTCTATTTTTTTTTTTTTTATAAGCTTGTAAATAGTGATGTATGCAAAACGGAAAAAATGCTCTTTTATTTCCAAATAAAATATTGTCGCCATACATTGTGATAGGGACATAATTTAAATGGTGAAATAACCGTGACAAATGGGCAATAACAATACGTGGGTTTTAATTATGGAGGCATGTATTATTTTAAAACTATAATGGCCGAAAACTGACAAATAATGAATTTTTTCATTTTTTTTCTTATTCTTCCTGTTAAAATGCATTTACAGTAAAGTGGCTCTTAGCAAAATGTACCCCCCAAAGAAAGCCTAATTGGTGGCGGAAAAAACAAGATATAGATCAGTTCATTGTGATAAGTAGTGATAAAGTTATAGGCTAATGAATGGGAGGTGAACATTGCTCGGATGCATAAGCTGAAAACGACTGAGATGTTAAGTGGTTAAATATCTAAAAAACAAAAACAAAACACCTTTGGAGTGATGCACATTCTATGGTGTTGCCCAGTGTGAAGAGGGTTCTCAAACCCAGGTGTCTTGACAAACAGCCAAGTATGCTAAATCAAAATATCTTTTATTGTTGCTGCAATAATTCCATTGTTTCCAATTTGCGAAGGACCTCTTTATCAATAACTGTGAGTGTCTTTTTGGATGAATGTACATGTCTATGCATTCATTCAAGCTCAATTGCTCTAAAAATTACCACATGCAGCGCATTAGCGAGTTTAACAAACTCACACCGCTGCTTCGGGAACATCCTCGTAGGGTTCGCATTAGCCAAGCGCTTGTTGAAAGCGGGAGGTTTGAAGTGCTCTTTCTATGACCCAACCCTAAGATTGTTCTGCGTCTCCCTGGATAATTTGTTGTTGCCGGTTTAGAGTAAATTTGGCAAGATTCATCCCGATTTAGGTCTCTCACTCTTATGTTGGTGACATTGTTAAGTTTTATAAATGATGTGACCCTTTCCAGACTGATATAGTTTATCTTTGGGAATCACTGTTATTCTTGCCTTCATGTTTTTGTAGAAACGTTGTGGTGTCCATTTTGGTTTGTAGGGTTTGACTGCTCTATTTGCGCATGTTTGACAGAAAACCATATGTATTATCTAATCCAAAGGAACAAGGTAGTGATGTTTCCTAAATTTGTTCTAAAAGACAAATTCCCATAGTACAGTTTATCTTCTCTGAAAGCTGCCATTGCATTTTATTGCATAGCTGCTGTATTTATATAGTAAAATCTATCTAGTAGTCACTCCTCAGTACAGTACAGCACAGTTTACTAATGTTTACTAAATGTATCTGACAAAGGAATGTAAACAAAATGTTATCACCTCTTTCGATACAGCCTGAAGCTGCCCACTGAAGCAAGGAGCATTCTACTGAAGAACAAAGTGTTGTGTTTAACTGTTTGAATGCTGTTCTGCTACAGTATTATTATTTTTTTTTTTTATGATAGTAGATTTTATGCTGTAAATAATCTTTTGGAGCTAGGAGGAAATGCTGAGTTGCATACCACTGTAAATACTGCCTAATAGATACAAAATGGAATCACCAACATGTAGGGCAGTGTTCTCAGGTAAAACACAAAGAGCTGATACATTCCCACTGCACAGTACTGTGGAGAGAGGCCCAAGCCTGACAATATCCTTATTGTAGATAAAAGACAGGGTTGTAAAACGTATAGGGTCTTGTAACAGTACCACTCTTTTGGCTGGTAACTTAGGGGTTTTCATTATACCTCATAGCATTGTGTGTATGACTATTTGTTTAAAGAGACTCCGTAACAAAAATTGCATCCTGTTATTTATCATCCTACAAGTTCCAAAAGCTATTCTAATGTGTTCTGGCTTACTGCAGCACGTTCTACTATCACCATCTCTGTAATAAATCAATGTATCTTTCCCCTGTCAGACTTGTCAGCCTGTGTCTGGAAGGCTGCCAAGTTCTTCAGTGTTGTGGTTCTGCTATGCACTCCCCCCTCAGGGGGGAAAGAAACACACAAATGATTTCTTGAGATACAAAAGGAATGCTGTATACAGCCTGCTTGTGTATGGATGTATTTTCTATGTGTGGACATACTGTACATCAACCTACTTCATGTTTTGGTGGCCATTTTGTTTGTTTATAAACAAACTTTTTAAAACTGTTTTTAACCACTTTTAATGCGGCGAGGAGCGGTGAAATTGTGACAGAGGGTAATAGGAGATGTCCCCTAACGCACTGGTATGTTTACTTTTGTGCGATTTTAACAATACAGATTCTCTTTAAGTGTGATATTTCATACATTTTCTCTGCGAGACTAGCTCATTCATTTCTTTTTTTGCAGGAGGTTTAGATGCTCTTACTACTGGTGAAAGATGAGTAAACCTTCATCCTCTTCATTTGCACAGCCCCATCACCGGGTGAAAGCCACCCTTAAGAAGGTTTTTGGATTTAACTCGTTCCGATCAGATCTGCAGGAGAGTGCAGCCCTCACTGTAGTTAAAGGTGATTGTTTTCTTTATGAACATTTTGGAATTATTTGCAGAGATAAGTGTTTAGTATAGATAAATGATACAGCGTTCACCACCTCTGATGCAGAGTTCACGTTCAATTTGCTGCTTGCTGCCAAAAAAAGTCAGAGAGATCCTCCTCGCTTAACCAATTGTATTCAGCACAGCTGCGCGCCTTGAATCCTCTGTATAGCTCCTCCCATAATAGAAAATATAAGACTGTAGCAGGTAACCTCCGGCAACAGCACACCCTGTGCATATAGACACACTGGGCAGGAGACCTTTCACCACATGCAGGATGGGGACCGACCCCCCCCCCCCCCCCCTTAAGTCCCCTGCTCACCAGATAGACCTCTTGTTATCATGCGTATCAGTATGTCATTTCTCAGCTCCAGCTATATGAATAAAACATAAAGATACTTCTCATAGCGTAAAAAAGTTTGTTTTAATATGGCCGAATGCCCCAAAGTATACGTACCAAGTAGAATATTAAAACCAGCATATCTCACATATCCACGGCAGCAGGGCGCAACTCTCTCCACACCGTTGCCGGCGTCCTCCGTGTAATTCAGAATAGGTAGCGTGCGTGCATGCTTAGGCTCCGCCCTAGGCGTTTCGTCACTCAAAGGGGCGCGACTCAAAGCCCCTGATGAGTCATGCCCCTTTGAGTGACGAAACACGTAGGGCGGAGCCTAAGCACACACGCTACCTATCCTGAATTACACGGAGGACGTGTATTTTGCTTTGATAAATGTAATTAATACACAATGTACACGAAGGCGTTCTGTTGACTTTTTTTTTTTTGTACTAAAATATGAAAGGTACAACTGTTGCTTGACAACGAGAGTCATGGTTAAAGAGGAACTCCAGCCTAAACAAACATACCGTCATTAAGTTACTTTAGTTATGTTAATTAAAATAGGTAATATAATCTCTTACCCACCCTGTTTTAAAAGAAGAGGCAAATGTTTGATTTCATGATGGCAGCCATCTTTTTGGTTGAAAGGAGGTGACAGGGAGCATGAGACACAGTTCCAACTGTCCTGTGTCCTGAGCACCTCTCCCAGTTGCTAGGCAACGTGAATAACAACATATGAAATCCCATCATGCTCTGCACAGCATCAGGGAAAAAAAGCCCGGGCTTTTTTTCTTTGATGGGTGGAGCTTAGCTAAAAATGCAGCTAAAAATTATGCTTTGGTAAGAAAAACAAAGTTCTGATGCTGTGAAACTGTTAAAGAAACACCAAGCCTTTTCAGTGCTGCTGAGTAGATTTTTAGTCCGGAGGTTCACTTTAAACTGCCAAGGGGTTATTTTGTTGTTGCTCCCCTCTGCTTGTCTTACAGTGCATGTTTCATGTTTTCTCAGGTGACAGGGATGTGTTCGTCTGCATGCCCACTGGAGCTGGCAAGTCTCTCTGCTACCAGCTCCCAGCTGTCCTTGCTGCGGGAATCTCCATTGTTATCTCTCCCCTCATTGCACTGATTCAGGTAATGACACAAGTCTCTCTGCTACCAGCTCCCAGCTGTCCTTGCCGCAGGAATCTCCATTGTTATCTCTCCCCTCATTGCACTCATTCAGGTAATGACACAAGTCTCTCTGCTACCAGCTCCCAGCTGTCCTTGCTGCAGGAATCTCCATTGTTATCTCTCCCCTCATTGCTCTGATTCAGGTAATGACACAAGTCTCTCTGCTACCAGCTCCCAGCTGTCCTTGCTGCGGGAATCTCCATTGTTATCTCTCCCCTCATTGCACTGATTCAGGTAATGACACAAGTCTCTCTGCTACCAGCTCCCAGCTGTCCTTGCCGCAGGAATCTCCATTGTTATCTCTCCCCTCATTGCACTCATTCAGGTAATGACACAAGTCTCTCTGCTACCAGCTCCCAGCTGTCCTTGCTGCAGGAATCTCCATTGTTATCTCTCCCCTCATTGCACTCATTCTGGTAATGACACAAGTCTCTCTGCTACCAGCTCCCAGCTGTCCTTGCTGCAGGAATCTCCATTGTTATCTCTCCCCTCATTGCACTCATTCTGGTAATGACACAAGTCTCTCTGCTACCAGCTCCCAGCTGTCCTTGCTGCGGGAATCTCCATTGTTATCTCTCCCCTCATTGCACTGATTCAGGTAATGACACAAGTCTCTCTGCTACCAGCTCCCAGCTGTCCTTGCTGCAGGAATCTCCATTGTTATCTCTCCCCTCATTGCACTGATTCAGGTAATGACACAAGTCTCTCTGCTACCAGCTCCCAGCTGTCCTTGCTGCGGGAATCTCCATTGTTATCTCTCCCCTCATTGCACTCATTCAGGTAATGACACAAGTCTCTCTGCTACCAGCTCCCAGCTGTCCTTGCTGCAGGAATCTCCATTGTTATCTCTCCCCTCATTGCACTCATTCTGGTAATGACACAAGTCTCTCTGCTCCCAGCTGTCCTTGCTGCAGGAATCTCCATTGTTATCTCTCCCCTCATTGCACTCATTCAGGTAATGACACAAGTCTCTCTGCTACCAGCTCCCAGCTGTCCTTGCTGCAGGAATCTCCATTGTTATCTCTCCCCTCATTGCACTCATTCAGGTAATGACACAAGTCTCTCTGCTACCAGCTCCCAGCTGTCCTTGCTGCGGGAATCTCCATTGTTATCTCTCCCCTCATTGCACTGATTAAGGTAATGACACAAGTCTCTCTGCTACCAGCTCCCAGCTGTCCTTGCTGCAGGAATCTCCATTGTTATCTCTCCCCTCATTGCACTCATTCTGGTAATGACACAAGTCTCTCTGCTCCCAGCTGTCCTTGCCGCAGGACTCCATTGTTATCTCTCCCCTCATTGCACTCATTCTGGTAATGACACAAGTCTCTCTGCTACCAGCTCCCAGCTGTCCTTGCTGCGGGAATCTCCATTGTTATCTCTCCCCTCATTGCACTGATTCAGGTAATGACGCAAGTCTCTCTGCTACCAGCTCCCAGCTGTCCTTGCCGCAGGAATCTCCATTGTTATCTCTCCCCTCATTGCTCTGATTCAGGTAATGACACAAGTCTCTGTGCTCCCAGCTGTCCTTGCTGCGGGAATCTCCATTGTTATCTCTCCCCTCATTGCACTGATTCAGGTAATGACACAAGTCTCTCTGCTACCAGCTCCCGGCTGTCCTTGCTGCAGGAATCTCCATTGTTATCTCTCCCCTCATTGCACTGATTCAGGTAATGACACAAGTCTCTGTGCTACCAGCTCCCAGCTGTCCTTGCCGCAGGAATCTCCATTGTTATCTCTCCCCTCATTGCACTGATTCAGGTAATGACACAAGTCTCTCTGCTCCCAGCTGTCCTTGCTGCGGGAATCTCCATTGTTATCTCTCCCCTCATTGCACTGATTAAGGTAATGACACAAGTCTCTCTGCTACCAGCTCCCGGCTGTCCTTGCTGCAGGAATCTCCATTGTTATCTCTCCCCTCATTGCACTGATTCAGGTAATGACACAAGTCTCTCTGCTACCAGCTCCCAGCTGTCCTTGCTGCGGGAATCTCCATTGTTATCTCTCCCCTCATTGCACTGATTCAGGTAATGACACAAGTCTCTCTGCTACCAGCTCCCAGCTGTCCTTGCTGCGGGAATCTCCATTGTTATCTCTCCCCTCATTGCACTGATTAAGGTAATGACACAAGTCTCTCTGCTACCAGCTCCCAGCTGTCCTTGCCGCAGGAATCTCCATTGTTATCTCTCCCCTCATTGCACTCATTCAAGTAATGACACAAGTCTCTCTGCTCCCAGCTGTCCTTGCTGCGGGAATCTCCATTGTTATCTCTCCCCTCATTGCTCTGATTCAGGTAATGACACAAGTCTCTCTGCTACCAGCTCCCGGCTGTCCTTGCTGCAGGAATCTCCATTGTTATCTCTCCCCTCATTGCACTCATTCTGGTAATGACACAAGTCTCTCTGCTACCAGCTCCCAGCTGTCCTTGCTGCAGGAATCTCCATTGTTATCTCTCCCCTCATTGCACTGATTCAGGTAATGACACAAGTCTCTCTGCTACCAGCTCCCAGCTGTCCTTGCTGCGGGAATCTCCATTGTTATCTCTCCCCTCATTGCACTGATTAAGGTAATGACACAAGTCTCTCTGCTACCAGCTCCCAGCTGTCCTTGCCGCAGGAATCTCCATTGTTATCTCTCCCCTCATTGCACTGATTCAGGTAATGACACAAGTCTCTCTGCTACCAGCTCCCAGCTGTCCTTGCTGCAGGAATCTCCATTGTTATCTCTCCCCTCATTGCACTGATTCAGGTAATGACACAAGTCTCTCTGCTACCAGCTCCCAGCTGTCCTTGCCGCAGGAATCTCCATTGTTATCTCTCCCCTCATTGCACTGATTCAGGTAATGACACAAGTCTCTCTGCTACCAGCTCCCGGCTGTCCTTGCTGCAGGAATCTCCTTTGTTATCTCTCCCCTCATTGCACTGATTCAGGTAATGACACAAGTCTCTCTGCTACCAGCTCCCAGCTGTCCTTGCCGCAGGAATCTCCATTGTTATCTCTCCCCTCATTGCACTCATTCAGGTAATGACACAAGTCTCTCTGCTACCAGCTCCCAGCTGTCCTTGCTGCGGGAATCTCCATTGTTATCTCTCCCCTCATTGCACTCATTCAGGTAATGACACAAGTCTCTCTGCTACCAGCTCCCAGCTGTCCTTGCTGCGGGAATCTCCATTGTTATCTCTCCCCTCATTGCACTGATTCAGGTAATGACACAAGTCTCTCTGCTACCAGCTCCCAGCTGTCCTTGCCGCAGGAATCTCCATTGTTATCTCTCCCCTCATTGCACTCATTCAGGTATTATTATTTATTTATAAAGCGCCAGAATATTCTGTGTACAATGTAAGATAACAAGCGCGGGATACATAATGATACAATGATATACATCAAATATGGACACTGGTACAAAGTACAGAACTGGTGATTACAATAGCAAATTTAACATGATGACTAAGATGTATAAATGTATAACAGTGTGCAAGCTATTAAATGAATAACATTCCAAGACACAAAAGGGTGAGAGCCCTGCCCTTGCGAGCTTACAATCTAAAGGAATGGGGTGGAAACAAGAGGCGGGGGAAGTATACAGTATATGTACAGGCAGTGCGTAATTAGGTTATTTAGTGAGGAGTAAATGTAGATGCAATGTTAAAGGGTGCATTGCCTAAGATAGAGAATATGCTTATCGGAAAAGGTGGGTTTTGAGGGAGCACTTAAAGATTTCAAAGGTGGGAGAGTGGCGGATGTGCTGTGGAAGGGCATTCCAGAGGAGGGGTGAGGCACGTGAGAAGTCTTGTACACGTGAATGTGAGGAGGTAATTGTAGAAGAGGATAGAAGAAGCTCATGTGCAGATCTGAGATTGCGGTTGGGTTGAAATCTGGAGACTAGTGAGGAGATGTACCGGGGAGAGAGATTGTGGAGAGCTTTGTAGGTTAGGGTTAAGAGTTTGAACTGAATCCTCTGGGTAATTGGCAGCCAGTGAAGAGCTTGACAGAGAGGGTCAGCAGAGGAAGAGCGAGAGGAGAGATGAATGAGTCGAGCAGCAGAGTTCAATACAGATTGGAGGGGTGCTAGTCAGTTATATGGAAGTCCAGCAAGCAATATATTGCAATTGTCCAAACGAGATATAATAAGAGCATGTACTAATATTTTGGTTGTGTCCTGAGAGAGAAAAGGTCGGATGCATGCTAGTTAATGACAAAAGTCTCTGGTGGGACAATACAGCGCTGAATATTTTCATCAGAATCTTTTTTTGTGTGTACTTTCTCTGTGGACACTCGTTGTGAATGGATATAACCCAGCTGCTTTACATTTTGTGTGTGATGTAATTTATTTGTATGGACGCAAAACAATTGAAGCAAATACCAGAAGGTGGGTAGGCAGGTTTTACTAGACAATTCTTGCTGTCCTTGCACGATTGTCCTGCGGAAGAATCTGTGCAGTGTATGTGAAAATATGACCATCTCTTGTGTGTAGAGACCTACCTAGGTCTTGAAATATATTAAAAACACTGGTGGAGGTGTCATTGATGATATATAACTACGGTAGTAGTTATGTAAGTGTAGTGTCTTACCTTCTCAGAACAACAAACCAATTGTAATGGAAAATATATATTTATTCCCGCATATTAGACAACATATTTCATGGGTCTTAGCCCGCTTCCTCGGGTCAATTATAAGTGCCTGTGAAGATTCAGTCACGAACATGGGTGCCTACGTTTTCCATTACTAATAGTGCAGTGGTCAGCAAGAATTGTCTAACAAAACCCGCCTACCCAACTTACAGTTTTCTGGTATTTGTTTCAATTGTTTTGGGTCCATACAAATAAATTACAGCACACACAAAATGTAAAGCAGCTGGGTTATATCCATTCACAACACATGTCCACATAGAAAGCTTTGATAAGAGACCTCTGAAAAGTTTTCTAGTGTTGCTTACTAAAAGCTCTATAGGTATGGAGGGTTTACAGAAACACTGTCTCTTTGATAGTCTTCTTTAACCACTTCCAGGTTTCGGGTGGTTTGGCTGATCTGTGCTGCGGGGGCTCTTCAGCCCGCAGCACAGATCAGATAGCAGGCAGGGCGATCAGACTCCCCCCCCCCCCCCCCCCCTTTTTTTTCCCCACCAGGGGGATGTCTTGCTGGGGGGGTCTGATCGCCTCACTGCTGTGCCTAGCGATGGGGAGGGCTCCTCAAAGCCCCCGTCGGCAGCGCTATTCCTCCCTCTGCCTCCTTCCCTCCCTCCCCTCTTCATTATGGGCTGCGCAGGATGGAAATCCGTCCTGCGCCGCCTCAGATAGGCTACAGCCTATCAGATGCCGGCGATCCCCGGCCAATCAGAGGCCAGGGATCGCCGATCTCCTCTACGGCGCTGTTTACATTTATACCCTGCGAGCCGCAATCGGAGACACCCTCCGTGAACTGACATGGAACGGCCGTTTCCATGGAAACCGCTTCAGGATTCAGGGGCGTACTTATGCGTACGCGGAATCCTGAAGTGGTTAAAGTGAGTGGCATATGGAGGCTGCCATATTTATTTCCTTTTAAACAATGCACAATGCTTGGCTTCTTATCCATCATATTAAAAGTTAGGGACTCCTGAAAGGTTAAAGAGGATCCAAGATGAAAAACTAACTATGATAAGTAACTTATAGCTAAAGTTTAGTTTACACAGCAAATCTAGCTGCAAACAGCTTCAACAGTTTCATGTTTGTTTATTCCTGTGATATAACAGCGGCCATGTTCTGTATGTCACATTACACACAGGCAAGCTGCATCTCCAACCCTCAGCTCCCTCCCTCCTCCCCTCTGCCTCTGAAATCTCTGGCTAGTAACCTCCTCCTCCTGCCCAGACTGAGCTCCCATAAGCCCTTGCTACATGGGTCTGAGAGTGCCTTGGTGTTTTGAAGGAGCTGTGGGCGAGGCTTGTTTAGTTTTATAGAGAATTAGAGTATTAAAAACAAAAAAAAGTATTTGGCTTGAGGAATGCCCTATAAACTATATGAAAGGAACGCATTTATGCAATGAGTAAAAGTTTATCTCGGATCCACTTTAAAGAGGAACATTCAGGAAAGAGGGACAAAAATAAATCCATACATTGCAAAGTGAGTAGTTAAAAAATAGAAGAGAGATCAGGAAATGATTGATATTCCCCATGTCATTTGTTCAGGTTGTCTGATCCACAATCAGCCTGCAGGTCATCATCTTCTCTACTGGCAGACATGAAAAAACACAGACAGCATAACTGCAGTTATCTATAACCACACCCCCTAGCAATGCGATGGGCTAAAAGTTTTTTTTGTTTTGTTATAGATATACAGTACATATGCTTAGAGGGAGAAACTGGGTGCTTGCAAACAGCCATTATTTCCCTCATTGTAACAAGGTTCCCACAATGTGATGTCAGAACCATGGTCCTGACATCACACTATGGGAGGGGTTTCACCACAATATCAGCCATACATCGCCCCCTGATGGTGTGTTTGTGAGAAGGAATAGATTTCTCATGTAAAAGGGGGAATCGGCTACTGATTGGGACGAAGTTCAATCCTTGGCTACAGTTCCTCTTTAAAGGGAATTCAATTTATTTAAACTAAACGCATGACGTAGCTGCAAATGAATATTACATACATACCTCACCATCAGTTCCTCTCAGAAGCTCACCATTTTCTTCTTACACTGATCCCTTCCAGCGCTGACAATATTTTGTCAGAACTGAAATATACCAGTTGCTGTCAGTTATATATCAGCCGCTGTCAGTTACAACTGAATGTACAAGGTAATGTCCATGTTTCCTTATGGCTCAAGTGGGTGATATTACAGTGTAACAGTGTGCTGAGCAGGAAGCTGTTAGGGGGCAACGGCCATTTTTAAAATGGAGGACAGAGAATTCCACTGATCACAGTGGTCAGATGGGACACAGGACAGGAGAAAGAGATTGGGGAGTAGACTACACAGGAGGTAAGTATGACTTGTGTTTGGTTATTTAGACTTTTTATTTTCAGTTCAGGTTCTCTTTACAGACGAGGGACTTTTGACGTTGGGGTGACTACTTGATGTTCTTGGTTATATCTCTGGAAAAAAAAGTTTGTTCAGTTGTCAGTGAATGTAACCTCTGATTGTGTGCTTATACTCCATTTATATTACTCAGATTTACTTTAGGATCTTGTCATTTACGTTGTCATGGGCTCATGTCAAAGTCCTATTGTATAAATTGACATCATTTATTAAAATATATTTCATGATTGGCGAGCGTTCTTGTTGTGGTCACTGTCCCCTGCAGCTGAATCTCTCCTTGGATCTCCAACTTTAACAAGAGGTATATGGAGGCTGCCATGTTTATTTCCTTTTAAGCAATACCAGTTCTCTGGCTATCCCTGCTGATCCTCTGTCTCTAATACTTTTAGCCACAGCCCCTGAACAAGCATGCAGCAGCTCAGTTGTTGCTGACATTACTGTCAGATCTGACAAGATGAGCTGCTTGCCTGTCTCTGGTGTGCGATTCAGGCACTACTGCAGCCAAATAGATCAGCAGGGCTGCCAGGCAACTGGTACTATTTAAGAGGAAATAAATATGGTAACCTCCATATACCTCTCACTTCAGTTGTCCTTTAATTTTTTTTTTTTTATTGTGGTCCAACAATAAGACTTGCTGATATCTCTGGGCTTCTACAGTTCCCAACTGATAGTTCTGGGAAGCTGAGAAAGTCATGGAGCCGTTTGAAGAGAATTATTGCCAGAAAACACGCAGATATTTTAGGTAACGAAGGTGCGAGTGTGTAGGGTGATTAAAGGACACACTGGGAAGAAAAAGCACAGAGACATCGGGAGCAACAATGGTGCAGAAAGTCACAACAGTAGATAAAGAGTACCGTAATACTGTAAGTTGAGGCGCTCACAAAGGAAGGTTGCAGACGGGTAACTGACCACGGCAGGCAGGTGGAGATGCCCAAATGTGAATCCACTGGGGTGTCCAAACAAGCTGGACGCGGCACTCTCTCTTGGTGAAAATGATCTAGATGGGGTGGTGGAAACACACCTGACCAAATACAACTCCCCTCCCAAAGCATGGTGGGTAACACAGAGGGGGAAAGGGGCACCCAAGGTATAATAACACTGCATTAAAATCCCTCTAAAATGAAAATGGTGCGGCTTACTTCAATGAAGACAGATTCGTGTAATAAATAACACATTTTAACCTTAAAGGACACCCGAGGCGAAAATAAACAAATGAAATTAACGATTGTATCTATCGTCCTTCTCCTAAAAATGACTTTTTAAGATATCTCACTGTTTTATATTTAAATCTACTTTTTAAGTTTTAACAGTTTTTTTAATTGTTTTTGCTCAATGACACACTCTTTAAAGTATGCCATAGCTAACATTTATAAACTATTGACTATTTTCTATCTCTTTCTTGCTCTCAGAAGCCATTTTCTGCTAGGAAAGTGTTTTATAGTTGGAATTTCTTATCAGTGAGGGTCACACTGTAGTCACTTCCTGTCTGAGTCAGGACTGAGTCAGCCACTTACATACCTGATATTTAACTCTTTCAGGCAGAGAAAGAAAAAAAAGGAACACAGCCTAGTTATTTGTGTGCTAGGCACTGTACATACACATGTCTATCTCATCATGTCACATGTCACTTCGGGTATCCTTTAAAATGTGTCATTTATTGCACAAATCTGTCTTCATTGAAGTAAGCCACCTCATATTTTGTCATTTTAGCTGATTTTATCACAGTTTTATCATACTTTGGATGCCTCTTTCCCCCTTTTACGGTAACCACTGGGAAAGTAGTTTTATTTTGAGATTTTACTTCTGTTCAGTTTTGTGTAAGGGAGTTGAAGGTGAAATCAATGAGAACTTTTTCACTGACTGACACTTATGCAGCCTTTTTTTTAATTCCTAGGATCAGCTGGATCATCTTACAGCGCTGAAGATCAAGGCCTGCTCTCTGAATTCAAAGCTACCCTCAGCAGAGCGCAGACAGATCCTGCAAGATCTGGAGAGTGAGAATCCTAAGATCAAGCTTCTGTACATCACCCCAGAAATGGCCGCCGCCGCTTCTTTCCAGCCGACCCTTGACATGCTGCTGTCACGGAGCCTCTTGTCCTACCTCATCATAGACGAAGCCCACTGTGTCTCCGAATGGGGCCACGACTTCCGTCCTGATTACCGGCGTCTGGGTGTTTTACGATCTCGTTTACAAGGGACGCCCTGCGTAGCCCTCACAGCTACGGCCACCAAGCAAGTACAAGATGACATCATATCCTCTCTGAAACTCAGGCAACCCATTGCAATGTTCAAAAAGCCATGCTTTCGTGTCAACCTGTTCTATGATATTCAGATGAAGGAGCTTCTGCGGGATCCCTATGGGAATCTTAAGGATTTCTGCTTGAAAGCTCTGGGAGAAAAGAAACCTTCCGGGGTAATTATGTAATTTAGATATGCTGGAGCAATGTAGTATATTAATGTCCTACCAGCTGTACATGTAATTGAAGGACCACTATCGTGATAAAAGTAGGCAGTTAAAATCTGACAAAACCGGCAGGTTTTGGGCCAGTCCATCTCCTCATGGGGGAATTCTCAAGGTTTTCTTTTTCAGCAGCATTTCCTGAACAGCAGTTTAACTGAAAAAATAGTAAGATACCAGCCAGCCTCCCTACTCACTTGCACACTATTTTGTCACTGAGGCGCCAGGTGTGACGTTGACCAGATACTGTTGTGTACTCCAATAATCCATTACCTGATGAAGCGGGTGTGAATCTGCGAAACGCGTTGCAAATACCCTGGAGTGTACCAATAAATGTAACTTGTCTTGAATACACAGTTTTTGTGTCTGCTTGTAGGAGGTAAGTCCACTACTGCCTCCTAAGCACTTTTTAAACTTTTTAATAACTGGTTTTATCCTTTTGGTGCCTCTGTTCCACTTTACGTTATATTTGATGTCCTGCCCTGGTGGAGGGGGATACCCCAATCTTTCTTCTATGTACAGAGAGCGACTTCTTATTCCTGAGTGGGGACAGGATAATCTCCTCACCTGCCTTCATAGTGGTTACCTGGAGGTAACCCTGCCTTGTGAGTATAATTCTGTACTCGTTTCCTTATACCTGATTGTCAGTACTTACTACACTATATTGGGCTCTCGGTTCTCTTTTTACATACACTATTTTGTCAGTTAGACTTTGCTACTACTGGTCAACAAATACTGTTGAA
Organism: Hyperolius riggenbachi; assembly: GCF_040937935.1. Lineage (NCBI taxonomy): Eukaryota > Metazoa > Chordata > Amphibia > Anura > Hyperoliidae > Hyperolius > Hyperolius riggenbachi. Next base: position 6,379,680 of record NC_090657.1, read on the forward strand.
AACAAAAAAAAACCCTGAGAATCCCCCCATGAGGCGATTTACTGGCCCAAAGCCTGTCGGTTCTGTCAGATTTTAACTGCCTGTTTTTTTCGCAATAGTGGTCCTTTTGAGGTGCCAGGAATTTTGGGCACAGGGTGAAGGAGAAAAATGTCTCACCCTGCTCTGCAAATGTCCCGGAGGCATTATTTACTATTCCTCCTCCAGGCCACCGTGGACTCCGGGATAACACGCAATTCTGCTTCCAGCGATTGCTGGTGGCCGAATTACACAGTTTTTATCATAATTTGGGCACCGCCTTACGGCACTCAAATTACTGACTGAGCGCCACTGTAGTCGTAATTCATATAACGGGCTATGGCGCCACCTGCTGCGCCCAAATCTCCAGCATGTTATTGCCTGACTCGTTCTACCAGAACCTTTATTTTGTTTCCAGTGTAGCAAAGGTAAGAGGTACCCAAGGATATAATCTAAGTAGAAATTTAAAAATTGTCTGATGAGAGATTACTGTAACTAATAAGTAAATGACCGCATCAGCTGCATCTCATTGTCCAAACAGGTTAGTAAATCTCCGGGTGCAATTTGCACGTCTATTGGGGATAAAAGGTAAATATAAAAAAAACTACAGCTTACACTATTTGTATACACCATACGGTATAAACTCCTTTGCTGTGTAGAAATGGTTGTCAAGTATATCTAATCAGCCAGAAAGTTGCACACCATCCTGGAATTCGAGGTGCAGGTCCATTACGACAATAAAGCAAAAATCCAAGGTGTCGGCACACTCAGTGCAAGTGCAACGTGGTTTAATCGCACGACATGTACATTGCAGTCACCAACGACCGTTTCGGTGCCACGGAAGGTCCCCTTTGTCGAGGTATAACAGAATAACAATGTGGCATTGTGTATGACAGACTTATAAGCAATGTAGTACAGGTTCACACCCCTTCAGTTCAAAGCAATAGCGCCACCTCCTAATGTAATTTGCATAACTAAACATTAGCATACATATGGCAATCCAAGCCTGTTAAGAACTTCATATCATCTCCTAGTAAATACCAGAGCCAATACCTGTGATTGTGCCAAGTCCCCCTGGGTTCATTCTACCCCAGATCCCAGCCAGGGGCCGCAGGTGTGCATCACCAGTACCTCAATCAATCGCGCTGAACCACTGGGCGGAAGCCTCCCGGATGTTCTTGCATGGATGACGGACAGACACTGCAGCCAGCCAGCAACAACTTTGACTGGTTGGTGGGCACTGAGCTTCGAGTTTGGGCAGGCGGGACTTCCGTCCAGTGGTTCAGCGCAATTGATTGAGGTACTGGTGATGCCAACCTGCACCAAAACAGCAGAAGGAGAACAACAACATCAGAAATCCCATCATGCTTTGCACAGCATCAGGGGAAAAATGCCCGGGCAGTATTCTTTGATGGGGCGGAGCTTAGCATCTGCGCAGCTAAAAATGAGGCGTTGGTAAGAAAAACAAAGTTCTGATGCTGGGAAACTGTTAAAAAGACACCCAGTCTTTACAGTGCTGCTGAGTAGATTTTTAGTCCGGAGGTTCACTTTAAAGTGAACCGAGCACCATTTTTAGCACCCAGGGCATCTCAGTAGCACAATAAAGAGACTCTGTAACAAAATGTTCAGCCTCAGTTCTTCTATCCTATAAGTTCCTATACCTGTTCTAATGTGGTCTGGATTACTGCAGCCTTTTCTAGTTGCACTGTCTCAGTAATATATCTAATCTTCTTTTCTTTGTCAAGCTTTGTCAACCCAGGGAAGAATGGGCTGCCTCTGTTGTAATGAATATAAGTTAGGCACGCCCCCTCCAGGCTCAGTGTGCTTGATTTCTTATTCACAGACAGCGGCTCTGTTCTCTTTCAGTTTCAGCTTGTCTGGGATGCAGTTTGTGAGGCTGAGGGGGGAGGGAGCTGGCTGTCACATGCTGAGAAACTGTGATTTTTTTTGTTTGTAAGCACTGCCTAAAACTGGCAATTAAAAGCCAGGATCGCGTCGGGGAGCTGCGGAAACGGCAAAAAGAGATCCAGGAGATCACAGTGACTCGATTGGTATGTTTTTTTTTTTTTTATTGTACAAATCAGACAGTACAGAATCTCTTTAAAAATGCTTGCCAGCAATTTGGCTCATTATTACAAAAACTTCAGTTTTACTTCTTTTTCAATTTTAAAAGTTTAGCAGAGGCCTCTGTTACTCTACTTTTGAAGCCCGCCTGGCCATAAACTGCATCAAAAAAAGTGGCGCTTGGTTCCTTTTAATGGACACTTAAAGTGAGAGGAATATGGAGGCTGCCATATTTATTGCCTTTTTAGTTTCAAATTCGTTTTTGAGTGTATCAAGATTCTGCATTGAAAAAACGAACCATAACATTGTAACTTCAGGTACATAAAATCAAGGCAGTTGAAGTATCATCATAACTCAGACTCGTTTATCTGACAGTTGGTAGTTTCATGTTATAGCGCACAACAAACATTGTACCAATCTGTACAGCAACGGATGCAGCTGACGTCAGAGAGACAAATGCAGCAGTGAATAGCAACTCGGCGATTTATTACCTTTTAAACCATGCAAGTTACCTGGCTGTCCTGCTGATCATCTGCCTATAACACTTTTAGCCATAGACCCTGAACAAGCATGTAAATCAGATATTTCTGACAGAAACGTGAGAAGATTAGCCGCATGCTTATGTCAGGTGTGTGGTCAGACACTGCTATTGCCAAAGATCAGCAGGACTGCCAGGCAACTAGTATTGTAAGGAAATAAATATGGCAACCTCAATATCCCTTTCATTTCACTTGTCCTTTAACCTCCCTGGCGGTTTAATTATTTTGCCAGGGAGGCTGCGGGAGGGTTTTTTTTAAATTAAAAAAAAAATATTTCATGCAGCCAACTGAAAGTTGGCTGCATGAAAGCCCACTAGAGGGCGCTCCGGAAGCGTACTTTCGATCGCCTCCGGCAATCGAAAGTAACAAGATAGGCCGCAATGAGCGGCCTATCTTGTTTCGCTTTCCTCGTCGCCATGGTGACGAGCGGAGTGACGTCATGGACGTCAGTCGACGTCCTGACGTCAGAGCCGCCCGATCCAGCCCCTAGCGCCGGCCGGAACTGTTTGTTCCGGCTGCGCTGGGCTCGGGCGGCTGGGGGGACCCTCTTTCGCCGCTGCACGCGGCGGATCGCCGCGGAGCGGCGGCGATCGGGCAGCACACGCGGCTGGCAAAGTGCCGGCTGCGTGTGCTGCTTTTTTCAGAACTCAAATCGGCCCAGCAGGGCCTGAGCGGCGACCTCCGGCGGCATACCCCGAGCTCAGCTCGGGATTACCGCCAAGGAGGTTAAATGGTCAGTCAGCTTCATTTACATTTTCTGCTTTGAAATTTCCATCAATTCCTTTAGAACTAATTTAGAACTGGTCTTTATCACTTTCTCAGGGATACTCAGGTTGTGGAATAGTGTACAGCCGGACAAGAGAGTCCTGTGAGGAGGTAGCGACTCAGCTGTCTGGGAGAGGTGTCCCTTCCAAGGCCTATCATGCAGGTAACTTACTGTCCATGGCTTTCATTGTTTCCTGTTTAATATACCCCTGCCTGGAAGAAGATATTTGAGAAGTGAAATGAAGTTTATTGGATTTACAGAAAGTGTGCAATAATTGTTTAAATACAATTAGGCAGGTGCATACATTTGGGCACTGGTGTCATTTTATTGATTCCAAAACCTGTAGAACTTATTATTGGAACTCAGATTGCCTTGGTAAGCTCAGTGACCGCTGACCTACATACACAGGTGAATCCAATTATGAGAGAGTATTTAAGGGTGTCAATTGTAAGTTTCCCTCCTCTTTTAATTTTCTCTGAAGAGTAGTAACATGGGGGTCTCCAAACAACTCTCAAATGACCTGAAGACAAAGCTTGTTCACCATCGTGGTTTAGGGGAAGGATCCAGAAAGCTGTCTCAGATTTCAGCTGTCTGTTTCCACAGTTAGGAACATATTGAGGAAATGGAAAACCACAGGTTCAGTTCAAGCTAAGGCTCGAAGTGGCAGACCAAGCAAAATCTCGGATAAACAGAAGCAACAAATGGTGAGAACAGTCAGACAACCCACAGACCAGCACCAAAGACCTACAACATCATCTTGCTGCAGATGGAGTCACTGTGCATCGTTCAACCATTCGGCGCACTTTACACAAGGAGATGATGTATGCGAGAGTGATGCAGAGGAAGCCTTTTCTCCGCCCACAGCACAAACAGAGCTGCTTGAGGTATGCTAAAGCACATTTGGACAAGCCAGTGTAATGATTAGAGAGCAGACAGCCGCGGCTAACCACGCTGCCGCTGCGGATGCCAATATCCCTCTGGTTGGCGTTGCTCCCGTGCCTCGGGCGTCTAGCACGCTGAGGACGGGACTGTCATCTGCTCATAGGGTCGCATTGACGCGTGTGCGCGCGCACCATTGCGACCTTTATGCGGCGAGGAGGCGAATCAGCTGACCTACGCCTCGGCTGATGTCACGTCAGACGTCCGCCACTTCTGATTGGCTGGACGAAGGGGGGGCGTGCCACAGGGTCTCCTCGGGCTCTTAAGCCCGGAGGAGTCAGTCGCAATTTGTCTGCTGTTGCGATCACTTCATGTTAGCGCTCCGACCTTAGTTAGATCCGGTGTGCTTTGATCCGGGAGGAAACCGGGGATTTCACACAGTGATAGGATTTGTGCATTATATTGTTTATTATTTGTTTATGACTCTGGCTCGTTTCTGACTATTCTTACTCTCCAGTGATTCTGTACCTTTGCCCATCTGATCTGGTTACCGACTCTGCCTGAAAATCGTTACCTCTCTCTGCTCAGTGATTCTGTACCTTAGCCCATCTGATATTGCTGCCGACTCTGCCTGTTAACCGTTACTTCTCTGCCTTCCGATTTTGTACTGCATCTGCCTCGATTAGTCTGACCTTTCTACTCACCAGTGAGCCCTTGTCACTGGTGAGGTGTTCGCTGTCCTGACAGTACCCACCAGCTCCTCTGGTGAGGTATAGTCAAATCTGTCAGTATTACTGTTTGCACCAATCACTACACTCAGTACAATAAAGTGTGACTAAGGTCTCGATATTCTCCGTGTTGCTATACTTGCATTATTGGTGATTCTGCAGATCACCATATAATCAGAATTTTGTTATTGCTGACACCATTTGTTACAGCCAGCTTCATTTTGGAATAAGGTACTGTGGACTGATGAAACTAAAATTGAGTTATTTGGGCATAACAAGCCCCTTGTTATGCATGGAGGAAAAACAACACAGCATTCCAAGAGAAACACCTGCTACCTACAGTAAAATATGGTGGTGGTTCCATCATGCTGTGTGGCTGTGTGGCCAGTGCAGGGACTGGGAATCTTGTCAAAGTTGAGGGACGCATGGTGCTGATGCATCTGCAAAATATCTAAAAAATGATGGTGCTTACCACAGGGTTTCTAATCTCAGCCGGCCAAGCAGTATGGTCAAGGCTGGTTCTGACCTATTTGGCACCCAGGCAAAGGCTCAGCAGTGATTCAGAAGCTTCTGGCACAAGGCGATGCGACACAATAAGTGTGAAAGGCCCCATACACTTGCATTGCCGTTGCGTTACTGTGGAAAAACTCGGTAACGCAATGCACACCTGCAATGCAAGTGTAAAGTAGGCCTAAAAGCAATGTCTGTATGCTAAAGATTAAAGGGAGTCTGAAGCGAGTCTAAATCCACGTTTTTAACTTTTATGTTAAAGGGAACCTTAACCGAGAGGGATATGGATGTTTCCTTTTAAACAATACCAGTTTCCTGACAGTCCTGCTGATCTATTTGGCTGCAGTAGTGGCTGAATCACACACCTGAAACAAGCATGCAGCTAATCCAGTCTGACTTCAGTCAGAGCACCTGACCTGCATGCTTGTTCAGGGGCTGTGGCTGAAAGTAATAGAGACACAGGATCAGCAGGAGAGTCAGGCAACTGGTATGGTTTTAAGAGGAAAAATACATATCCACAGTTTAGGTTCCCTTTAAGCACTATAGCTAGTGCTTAACCGCTGCATCCCCGCGGCAAAACGAGGGGTTTATACCCCCCAAATCCCCTGTGCAAAATCCATGCCTTTCTTGGTCATGGATTCTTCTGCCTGGGGAGGCAGAGCTTTGAGCTGCAGCTCTGCCTCTACTGGAGTCAATCTGCCCGCGTATCTCCGCCTCTCCCCGCCCCTCTCAGTGAAGGAAGATTGGGAGGGGTGGGGAGAGGCGGCAATCAGCCAGGATTGACGCGCCAATGGGCAAAGCTACAGCTATAAGCTCTGCCTCTATGAGGAAGTGCTCCCCGCACTTAGCACTGGGGATTTGGGAGGTATATACACCTCGTTTTGCTGCGGGGATGCAGCGTTTTAGCACTAGCTAAAGTGCTTAACATAAATACAAGTTAAAACGTGGATTTAGACCCTCTTCAGAATCTCTTTAAATGGAGTCTGAAGTGTTTAAAAAAAAAAAAAAAAAAAAAAAAAAGATACTCGCCTATGGAAAGGGAAGGCTATGGGTCCTATAGAGCTGACCTGTTCTCCTCCCGTTGTCCGAGTTCCCCCACAGGCGCCCACCGTTAGCAGTCCATGACTTGCTAACTTCAGCTGCTTTGGGAGGAGACTTCCACTAGACCATCTGAAGATGGGCTGCTCCGTAGTGGGCACGGGTGAGCACCCTCTCTCGAGCACTCGCACGTGTGCACTTCTGAAGACAGCTAAAGTCTCCCGTGGCGGAAGATTCAAACAGAGGAGCCTGCGAGGGAACGAGGACACCGCGAGGAGAACAGGAAGTCTCTGAAGGATCCTCCTTAGGAGAGTATCTGTTTTATTTTCAAAACCATTTCAGACTCACTTTAACTTCCCCCCCGGCGGTATTCCAGAGCTGAGCTCGGGCTAAGTGTTTGGAGCTGGAAGCGGTAAGCCTGAGTTCAGCTCAGTTCGGGCTGGCTGAAACCACCGCTCCTGCCTGATGCACAGGTCCCCACGTGTGCTCAGCGCTGGCCAGCGGGACACAGGCTTTTCTCCCTGGCCACCGCCATCCCCTTCACCAACGTTCTTCTTCTTCCGGGATCCCAGTGGCCAATCAGCGGCAAATCGCTGTACATGGGAGACCAGGGTTCAAATCTTGGCAAGGGTCAGTACCTATTCAGTAAGGAGTCCTTAGGCAAGACTCCCTGGCACTGCAGGGTGGCCCTGTGAGCGCGTCCCAGTGGCTGAAGCTCTTGAGCACTTTGAGTCCAACAGGAGAAAATCGCTATACGAATGTTCACACATATATATATATATATATATATGTATATATATATACATACATACATACATACATACATACATACATACATACATACATACTGACTGTATAGTCTGGTACAGTTGTAGAGTTTGACAATTTTTTAAGCTTATTCATAAATTACTTCAACAATGTTGTGTTTTATTTACACGTAGGAGGTCTACCAGGCCTTTATTTTGATATATTTTGGTGAGTTAAAATTCTTGAAAAAATGTACCACTTTTAGACCCATAAATCCAGACAGAAATGCACCGCCAGGGAGGTTAAAGGGGAACTGAAGAGAGAGGTATATGGAGGCTGTCCTGTTTATTTCCTATTAGACAATACCAGTTGCCTGGCAGCCCTGCTGATCCTCTGCCTCTAATACTATTAGCCATAGCCCCTGAACAAGCATGCAGCAGATCAGGTGTTTCAGTGGTTCAGACTTATAAGTCAGATCTGACAAGACTAGCTGCATGCTTGTTTCTGGTTTTAATCAGATACTACTGCAGAGAAATAGACCAGCAGGGCCGCCAGGTAACTGGTATTGATTAAAAGGAAATAAACATGACAGCCTCCATATACCTCTCTCTTCAGTTCCCCTTTAAGAGAAACTGATATTGCGGCAGTGAGCTAAACGGCTACAGGCTGACCTTATGATTGATTATGTTCATTATCCTTTTTTATTTTACAGTTAGTCTGCTCTGACGTATCCTGCATCTCTGTTTCTTATGTAGGGCTGAAGGGAGCAGACAGAGTTGCTGTTCAGAATCAGTGGATGGAAGAGGTTGTTCCAGTGATTGTGGCCACTATAAGCTTTGGAATGGGGGTGGATAAAGCCAATGTCAGGTATGTTGTTTTTGTTAGAGATTTAACAACGTTATTACCTTAGACTGCAGTATAGTATAACAACCACAAGATGTCACTGTGTATAACATGATGATGATCTTTGAGGTTGTTATTTCCTGTATTCTCTATGGTCCTCTCTGTTCTAAGTAAGCTGCATTTCCTGATGGTGGTGTATGATTTCTCTCTGCATGTATTTCTTCAGTAAAGAGTTCTAACTTGTTATACTGGGTGTCTATCTGCATGTACACAACACTCTGCTGCATCAGTTTTGAGTTTTCTTAGGTATAGAACATCATTTCACAGGTTTTATGAACTAACACAGTGTTATTTGTGGCAGGTTTGTTGCCCACTGGAACGTTGCCAAATCAATGGCAAGCTACTACCAAGAGTCAGGGAGAGCTGGCCGAGATGGCAAGCCGGCTTTCTGCCGCCTCTATTACTCTAGAACCGATAGAGACCAAGTCAGCTTCCTGATAAAAAAGGAGATCACAGAAGCACAGGTGAGTTCAGACGATATCTTATCTTGGAAGGGAGTGATCTCTAATTGCTGGATAGTGTGCTGGTTAAAGTGGATCCGAGATAAACTTTTACTCCTTGCATAATTGTGTTCCTTTCATAGCTGCTGATCCTAGCTGCGATCTCCCTCTTGTACTGTCCCAAGAGGCTCTCTTATTGGTTCACACTGCTGCTCCAAGCTGCGATCTCCATCCTGCATGGTCCCAACAGCTTGGCTGTCTTCCTGCTGCACACTGCTGATCTGAGCAGCTATCTGCCTCAGTAAAAACACCCTGCTTTGCTCTCCTCTTGCTGCGCCGCTCCACGCCACATACTCCAAGAGCAACAAACTGCGCCTCCAGTGTTGTATGGATCTCCACTGCATCCAGCAACTCTCGGGGTTGCCAATCCTCCTTGCTTTCCTTCCCATGGCTCAACAGGGCTACTGGCTTCCAGCTTCTACTTTGGAGAATCTGAAGTGCTCCTACCTGACTATCGTGCTGACGTTGCACTTACGGCCGGGTGAGGGAGCTACTCTAGGCCCAGGCTTCTCCCAGACAGCTAAGCTGGAAATATTCAAACCGGCTCTGCTTGCCTTCTAAAGGCTCCTAACCCACCAGCACCCTCCTCTGTCTCTGCCTGACCTACATGTGGGCCTTTAGCTGGAGTGAGATTGCTGCACCCACCCAGTTCTCACCTTCCTATTCTGCAGACCTGCCTAGCTTCGCTGCCCTTATTGGAATTCCTGCTGATCAGCCCTCCTCAGATCACCCACTGACCACAATGCTGATGACATAGAGACCGCTTGGGGGGAGAGAAGCTCCACGAGACGCCCTGGCACCATGGACGCTGGTCTTATGGTTCGGTGCGTCTTGTGGTCCAAAAAATACTGTACTCGTCCCAGGGGACCTCTGCACCTTCTGTACTGTGAGGTCTGCTACATTATCCCAGAGAATTGTCTTCAGTGAGGAACATCAGGAAAAATTGGCACTAATCTTTCAGTTTGCTTGCAGCTGGCAAAAAAAAGTTCATAGGCACTTCTGTAGTTTTGTACATTTTTTACAATTGAAATGCCCCAGAGTCCTTTCTATGCCTGAAATTACAAGCTCTGCTTTCAAAGTTCAGTCTGACAACTATATAAACAAACACGGCATCCCATTTGTTAGCAATCGTATTATAACATCCTGAAATAATTCCTGTTCTTATTATTTTGCCACATTAAAGCGGAATATAACCCTGCATTTCAACTTTGCTCTAAAACATTATTTACGGTATATTATATGCAACCAGCATTTTTTTTTTACTAGACCAGCATTGGAAGGGTTACACAGAGCTTTAAAGTTCCTGGAGATTTCTGCAGACACATCTAGCTGACCTAGATACATTTTGTTTACATAAATGTATCTAAGTGTTGAATGTGACTCACTCTCTGACTGGGAAGGAGCTGGAGGACAGCCAAAGAGTGTGTAACATTTATCAATAGATACATTTAACTAAATAGAATGTAACAATCTGAACTTCTGCATATCTCTCCACGGAACTTTAAACCTCTGTGTTTAACCCTTCCAATGCTGGTCTAGTAAAAAAAAAAAAAAGCTTTTTGCATATAATATGCTGTAAATAATGTTTTAGAGCAAAGTTGAAATGCAGGGTTATATTCCGCTTTAAGTTTCTGTAAATTCAGTGCGTTGAGCATGTTTTTCATTACAGACAAAGAGAGGAGACACCAAAGCATCAGACAAAGCTGCAATGATTGGATTTGAGAAAATGGTGAACTATTGTGAGGAGCTGGGGTGAGTGCATTTTTTCCCACTTAGCAAACAGTAAAAGGTGAATTGATCTTGCTACTAAAAGAGCCATCGCTTTTGTTACATACTATAAACTTGAAATTCTTCCATCTGATGAATTTGTTGGAACAAACTCTTTCAACTGTTATGTTAGGCCCCATTTACACTTGATCAGTTGCTCTCAGTTATAACTGAAATGTCAACTGATTTTCAAAGTAAGTCCCATGTTTTCCTATGGCACCTTTTACACTTAAATCTGTTCATTTTCACAAACAGACCATCAGGGGGCGCTGTATGACTGATTGTGGTGAAACCCCTCCCACAAGAAACCCCTCCCACAAGAAAAGTTCTAACTTTTGGCAGTTTCCTGTCTGTGAACCTTGCTTCATTGTGGGAAATGGCTTTTTACAGCGTTTTCCAACTGCCAAAAACCATGCAGCAGCTACATCACCTGCCAGCAGTAAAATGTTCACTGGAGTTCCTCTTTAACGCATTTTAACTGAAATCTTTTTCACAATGCACTGCTAGGGTTGCGTACCAACTGATTAAGTGTAAACAGGGCCTTAGCATTTCTATGGAAACGTTGTTGAGAGTGACTCCATTTACTGCTGCATTGCCACACCACTTACCTGAAATTAGCCAAAGCTGCCAGGAAAGTTGGCCCTCTTTCAACAGACATAACACTGCTTCTTTGCAAGAATATCTGTGGACAAGTCTTAAAGTGGTCTGAAACTCCGACATAACATTCAATGAAAATGTGTTTATCTACTTTGTATTACTCCTACAGTTCTCATATTTGCTTTTGTGCACACGTAATATTGTCTGTTTACAAATTACATGTTTCCTAAGTGTAGTTTATCTTGCCCTGAAAGCTGGCATTGCATTTTTTTCTTTTTCTATTGTAACTGCTTTTTATTATATGTGAAAATCTTCTAATGAGCTATTCTGAACTCTGTGTGTGCTGGAAGCAGAGATACTTTCTCAGAGAGTGTTTGTTTACATTCCAGTGTTGATACATTTGTGTTTAACGAGTAAAAACGATACTGTTATCTCCAGTTTGCATGTGGATTTGAAGCAAGCTGAATAGCAGGACAAAGTGCTTTGTTTAACCATTTCAGTGATGTTCTGCTAGAATTTTTTTCCTGGCATAGTAGCTTTTAAGCTAGGAGGAATCTTTTAGAGCGAAGTAGAAATGCTGACTTTCAGACCACTTTAAAGGACATCCCGGGTGAAAATAAACTGATGAGAAAAGCAATTGTATCTATCCTCTTACTCCTAAAAATGATCTTTTTTTAGATATCCCACAGTTTTATTTTATATTTAATCTAGTTTTTAAGTTTTTACAGTTTCATTGTCTCTGCTCAATGACACATTCATTGAAGTATGCCAGAGCTAAAATATATGAACTATTGACCCTTTTTATCTCTTTTCTGCTCTCATAAACCATTTACTCACAGGAAAGTATGTGATGGCTGTAATTACTTATAAGTAAGGGTTATGCTATAGTCTGACCCGTACAGAAACTGTCACTTGCATACCTGATAATTAACTCTTTCAGGCAGAGAAAGAAAAAAAGGAACACAGCCTAGTTATTTGTGTGCTAGGCACTGTACATTCACATGTCTATCTCATCATGTCACATGTCACCTCAGGTGTCCTTTAAGATAGAAGGCTGGCTCTAGGTACTTTCTGGCCTGTGGTCCACAAGCTAAAATTATATGTCTACGGTTTGCTTTTTTCCTGCAGCCTTAATAGGCATTGAGCTGTGGAGCTTTCTAAACTGCAGATAGCTTTTTATCTTTTTAGAAAAGGAAAGAAAACAGGAGCGCACCGCTGGTGCAATAAATTTTTTACTTTAAAATAGACACGCTTTAAAAATACACTCATAGTGTACAGTAGGATGCGGTGGGCGGAGCCAGGTCACGGGGATGCGGTCTGACGTCACGACACGTTTCGGCGCTAACCACCCCTTCGTCCTGACTTTTTTTTACTTTTTTAAAGTAAAAAATGTATTGCACCAGCGGTGCGCTTCTGTTTTCTTTCCTTTTCTAAACAGATCCACTGGAGCCACCCAGTATTTGGAGCTGCACCCATCCATTTCTTTGAGTCCATTAGTTTGCAGTGCTTTTCTTTGCTTGAGCTTTCTATCTTTGAAGACTGGAGATAAAAGTTTGAAAGAACTTTGGAGCGCTTGGCATAAAGATAGAAAGTCAAGTCTTGCGAAAAGAAAAATAGGAGACGGTCTGAAAAAGATTAAGCCTGGATATTACATTACTATGCAAGGGGAAGGGGAGCTTGAGTTGTGATTTTCACAGAGATTACCTGTTTTGGGTCAAAGGCAGGTAGGATAACTCTGTAGTCATTAAGGAGTTGGAAGACAGGTTTTTAATTAAATGTTATACCAGATTGTACTTCTGCATTAGAACTGGCTCCTCCCAAAGTCAAAATAGAAGAAATGATCACGTATCTTTTAGTATTCGTACTAGAAAACACATGCAAATGCTGTCAGTTTTCAAAAAGCAATGCTGCACTTGGCTATAAATGGGTAAAATGTCCCATTTCTTTGTGACTTAGTTTGTCTGCTTTTAGTGAATACTTCAGTTTATGCTATTTACTGACTGGTACATTAAATATGTATATGTTGAGGGAACCCAGATGTGACTTTTGTTCGCTTCTGATATTCAGATATTTGCTAATCGATCGTTTTTGTGCTCAACTAACTGTTTTTGCATGGACCGCAATCTTCAGAACGCACTTTGCATATTTCATATACACTTTGATGCAAAATTACCAAGACAGAGGCAAAGAAAAGCGAAGCAAGAATGGAACAGTTGCCTAGAGCATCCCATGACAAAAACACCAAGTCCTCACCCTTGGCTCCAAGTGGGTCAGGGTCAAAAATGAGGCCACCACGTTATACCTCACATGTTCCGCAGTACTGCAATAACCAAATCTCCAGAGGTAGTGAATGGTGGTTAAATGAGAATCCCTGGCGCTACTTCCACAATAATCCTGCCACACTTTCTAATGGCTCGTGATGGCCCTCTTGATGCTCCATGCGCCACCTCCCCCCCCCCCTCCCTCTCTTCGTAGTTTTAGTGCTCAGCCATATAGACTTGGCTCTCAGGGGTCAAACATGACGCAAAGTGGGGAAACCACTTGTGGGCCAAGTTTGACCCACAGGCCAGAGTTTGGCATGTATGTTCTAAAGGTAGATATGTGGGTGTAGAATGGTTAGATAAACTGGGTTTATTTAGTCTAGAGAAAAGACACCTTAGATGGGATCTGTAACGATGGGAGAGGATCAGTGTCGCACCCAGAGCCTTGATTATTGGTGATCCGCAGAATCACCAATGATGCAAGGATTGACCCGATTATATAGCAATCTGCGGAATTGCTAATAATGCGAGCTGATCAGAAAAGGGAGTAGACACACAAACAGAGCAACAAAATACAATGCAGAATAATACACAGGTTTGTGGAAATGTCCACCACTCGGTAATTCCTCAGAGGTGTGGTTACCTCTGAATGGGAACCCCGTGTGTGAGATCCTCCAAAGGACAGAGTGGAGGAGTCTCGGCCTCTAGCAGCAAGGGTTTGCTAGTGGCGGTCGTCTCAAAGAGGCAAGCCTCTGATAGAACCCTACAGTGGGAGACGTTCCACTGAAGGGAGAAAGGTCAGACAAAATGAGGTTCGGCAACAGATCAGGCGGCAGCAGTACAGAAACGTGAGGCAAGAGAATAGTCGGAAACCAAGCCAATAGTCGATAACGGTACGGGCTGGTGAAGTACAGAATCAGAAAACAGAAGGATGGTCAAGACAGGCACAGAGTCATACACAAGAAATCAATACGGTTCAATATGCGTATATACTGGCGATAAACCAGTATATGACGCAATATCAAATACAAGACTGGCTAAGGGTGACAAGAGCCGGGGTCCTGCCGGATTGTCAAACGGGAACTGACTAGGTCTGAGTGCTGACACAGGGTATCGCAAACACAGACGAAGTGTGACTGAAAAGCACTTCCTTATATACTGCCTGGGAGAGAAGTCTCCACCCCAAGCAGCAACCAATCAGAGCAGGCTAAAACGTCAGCTGACACGCTTTCTAGGGGTATAAAGGCGTGCCTGGCGCGTGCGCCCGCCCCCTATAGGCAAGATGGCAGAGCCCTGGTGAGCAGCATGCTGGTGAGTTTGGACCAGTGCGCCCGGAGCGATGCGGACAAATTTCCGCATTCCGCATTGGAAAGTCCGCATGCTGGAACGGATGCGACCATATTTCTGCAATCCGTCCGGCGTCTAGGAATTTTCGTTACAGGATCTAATTAACGTATAAATACATCAGAGGGCAATATAATAGCTTGGCGGATGAGCTTTTTGTCCCTAGGCCTTCTCAAAGGACATGATCTGATGAAAAACGTTTCAGCCATTTATTTAGGAAAGGGTTCTGTACAGTAAGAGTGATTAAGATGTAGAATGCATTGCCACAGGAAGTCGTTATGGCAAACTCTATACCTGCATTTAAAGGGGGCTTAGATGCTTTCCTTGCGTTGAAAGACATCCATGGCTACAATTACTAGGTAATGCATAATGATGTTGATCCAGGGATTTTATCTGATTGCCATCTGGAGTCGGGAAGGAATTTTTCCCTTTTGGGTCTAATTGGACCATGCCTTGTAAGGGTTTTTCGCCATCCTCTGGATCAACAGGGATATGTGAGGGAACAGGCTAGTGTTGTACTTAGTTTACTGGATGAACTCGATGGACGTATGTCTTTTTACAACCCAAATAACTATGTAACTGTGTGATTTGTGACATTCTGTAAATAATCAGTTACAGCTAAATATTGGGAACGTTAGAGAATGTTACTGATTGCCTAGATACACTATAGTGGTAGAAGTATTGGAACACCTGCCTGGACTTTAATGACATCGCATTCTTAATCCATAGGTTGTAATTTAAAGTCTATATAAGACTTTTTTCCCAAGGTTCTGGTCTCTCTTCCAGAAGAGCATTTCTGAGGTCAGGCACTGATGTTGGATGAGAAGGCCTGGTTCGCAGTCTTTGCCGTAATTCATTCCAAAAGTGTTCTGTTGGTTTGAGATCAGGGCTCTGACAAGGCCATTTACACACCAAACTTGCTCATCCTTGTATTTATGGGTCTTGCTTTGTGTACTGGTGCACAATCTTGTAGGGACAGGAAGGGGCCATCTGCTCCCAAAAAGTTGCTAGCATGATATTGTACAAAATGTCCTGATATCTTTAACCATTCAGAGTTCCTTTAACTAGAACAAAGAGACCAAGCTCAACCCCTGATAACAACCCCATACGTAATCTCTTTTCCACCAAACCAAAAATACTGTTCTCCTGGCATCTGCCAAAAATGGACTCATCCGTCAAATTACAATTCAGAGAAGTGTTATTCTTCCCTCCAGAGGAGACACCTCCATTGCTGTAGAGCCCAGTGACTTAGTGCTTTACACTACTGCATCAGATACTTTGCTTTGCACTTGGTCACTTGGTGATTTAACGCTTGGATGTAGTTGCTTGGCCATTGATACCCATTCTATGAAGCTCTTTATGCACTGTTCTTAAAGTGGATCCGAGGTGAACTTTTACTTGTTGCATTATTGTGTTCCTTTCATATAGTTTATAGGGCATTCCTCAAGCCAAATACGGTTTTGTTTTTGTTTTAATACTCTTAATTCCCTATAAACTAAACAAGCCACGCCCACAGGTTTTCAGAGAGCCAAGGCACTTTCAGACAGTAGCAAGGGCTCATGGGAGCTGTCTGGGCAGGAGGAGGAGGTGTTACTAGCCAGAGATTTCAGAGGCAGACGGGAGGGATTAGGTTTTTTTGCTCAAGATACAGTCAAGCCTGCCTCTGTGTAATGTTTACAAACCACATGGCTGCTGTCATTGTATCACAGGAAGAAATAATCATATTCTATTAAAGCTGTTTGCAGCTAGATTTGCTGTGTAAACTATCTAAACTTTAGATAAGATTAATAGACAAGTTACTTGTTATAGTTAGTTTTTCATCTCGGATCGGCTTTAAAGGGACTCCGAGCAGTGCAGAAACTATGGCCGCCGTGATTTTGATCGCGAAAATATCGAAAAACTAAAAGGCGTAGGGCGGTGGTTTATGTGTCGTTAGAAAGAGGAGAAAGAGCGCTTCAAAATGGTATGCATCTTTCCATAGTTTCTGCACTGCTCGGAGTCCCTTTAAGCTAATCTGAAGGTCATAGGAAATTTGAAAGTCTGTAGCTTTTGAATGTGCAGGACATTTGCGATGTCTGGGCAATGTGGCCTCAGTTGTGCTGTACCACTCTGCGATTTTAACTGGCGTACCACTTTGTGGCCAAGTTGCTTTAGTTTCCATTTGCTTTTTTTTGTTGTTATAATATCACTAACAGTTGACTGTGGAATATTTAGTAGCGAGTGGACAGGTGGCATCCTAATATGGGACCAGGCTTGAGTTTACTGAGCTCCCGAGAGGGATCCAGTATTTCACAAATGTTTTTGAAAGTAGTCTGTATGCCTAGGTGCTTTATTCTATACCGTTGTGGTCATGGAAGAGATTAGACCACCTGAATTCAATCGAAAGGGTGTCCCAATACTTTTGGCAATATAGTGTAAATATTTTATTCAGGTATTAGCTAACTAAAAATCTCCAAACATAGTTTATACAGTATGATCTTGTTATAATAAACTCTGGTATAGTAAACATTTGGGTATAGTAAGATACCTCTCCAGGTCCCGGCCAATCTCAGTTATAAGTCTATGCGAACAACTCCTGGTATAGAAAACTCATCTCGGATATAATAAAACTTCTGTTATAGTAAACATGTTTTTTGGCCCCTATGTGACGCTGACTCTGGATATAGTAAACAGTGGGTGGGGCATGCGTCATATGTCAGTGGGTGGAGCAGATGTCAGATGTCAGTGGGCTGAACATGCGTCATATGTCAGTGGGTGGAGCATACGTCAGATGTCAGTGGGCGGTGCATGCGTCATATGTCAGAAACCCATGGTCGGCTGCTCTCTTCAGGCTGGTTGCAGGTGAACTGATGTCTGATAACATTTGTAAGACAGGAAGAATGGCCCCAGTGCTGGATATACAGTACTGTACAAATAAGCAGCCTGGGGAAAATGAGGAGTAATGTAAACGTAAACAAACGAGGATGCAACATGACCACTTCCACTTTGCAATCACCAATAAAAGTATCATCACAGTCCTCCCACGGGATTGTACGCACTCCCGGGTATCTCTTCCCTTCTTAGCGATGACGCTCCTGGTAGCGTGTGGAGCGCAGTACAGGCTGCTTTCACTTGTAGTGCAGATCAGGGCGGGGCTACTCGCTGCAAAACTACGGAGAGTGGAGAGGAGAGTGCTAAGTCCCGCCCACAGAGGTAACAGTCACTCACATTACAGATGGGAGTGACTTATCACGATTGGCTGCATTTTGAAGAGAGACTTCATGGTTGGCTCATGTATGAGCAGAAAGTTTTGCAGGACACGTACTGCAAGTCCCGCCCGCGGAGGTATTGGAGCCACTCACAGGAAGCGTGTGGCGGCCTCTATTCAGTTGCGTCTGCAATGTTTAAGGAGCCCTGGATACAAATCAAATCAAAGATAGCTTTATTGGCATGACCAGGATTCATACAGGTATTGCTAAAGCAAGGGGAAAAGGGGGACATGGGAGGGGGTGGGGTAGGGAGACTATGGCTAAGCAGTCTGTGGAGATTTTTAGGCTTAAAGAGACTCTGTAACTTTAAAAAGATCCCCTGGGGGGTACTCACCTCGGGTGGGGGAAGCCTCCGGATCCTAATGAGGCTTCCCACACCGTCCTGCGTCCCACGGGGGTCTCTCTGCAGCCCTCTGAACAGCCGGCGACAGGCCCGACTGTAATTTCAATATTTACCTTTGCTGGCTCCAGCGGGGGCGCTGTACGGAGGGCTGCAGCGAGACCCCCGAGGGACGCAGGACGGCGTTGGAAGCCTTATTAGGATCCGGAGGCTTCCCCCACCCGAGGTGAGTACCCCCCAGGGGACGTTTTGCCGTTACAGTTCCTCTTTAAGGTGCGTACACACGCACTACAGCAGCCAATGACGGATCCGTCGGCAACTCCCACTGGGCGGACTTTCATCAGACTGTAGTGCATGTGTATGCACTGTCGGCGGACTGATAAGGCTGGTGCATCCGCCAGGCGGATCGTTCAGGAACAGCCTTATCAGTCCGCTGACAGCGCGTACACACGAACTACAGTCTGCTGAAAACCCGCCCAGTGGGAGGTGCTGACGGATCCGTCGTTGGCTGCTGTAGTGCGTGTGTACGCACCTTTACAGTTCCTTTATGCTCCTCTCAGTCTGTGGCATGCTGTGATGTAGTGTGCAGCGATTGTCGCTGTGGATTCCTCCTCTGTCTGTGGCATGCTGTGATGTAGTGTGCAGTGATTGTCACTGTGGATTCCTCCTCTCAGTCTGTGGCATGCTGTGACATAGTGTGCAGCGATTGTCACTGTGGATTCCTCTTCTCCCAGTAAGATGTATTTTTTTTCTCTCATCCTCTGTGGGGCATTTCTGGGACAATTTCTGATATAGTAAATCATTTTTCCTGGTCCCTTGGAGTTTATAGTGAAATGATACTGTATGTTGTTTTCCAGCGATGTATTTACTATGCTTTCATCAGTGAACCATTGTAACAAGTACCTATGTTCTTTCCATTGTCTGTGTCCTCAATAGTAAATGGCTCCATACAGCAGCTGTTTGTATAATCTAGATAGCCATTATTGATCCTGTACAAATTGCCAAAATGTTAGACTACAGTAAGGGCCTTTTTCCACTAGCCTGCGATTTGCGATTTGCTTTTGACTGCAAATCGCAAGGTACATTAAAATAATGGAAACTGCAGCAGCAATTTCCATTAGTGCGATCCGATTGCGATGCGATTTTGGTCAAAGCGCAATCGTCGTCCTGCCGCGTTTTGTATGCGATTGAGCTGGACTATGATGAGTATAGTAGCTCAATCGCAATCGCAATCGCATGGTGGAAATTGAAACGCGATTGCGATCGCGATCGTAATCGCGATCGCATTTCATAGTGGAAAAGAGCCCTAACACAATACACTTACCTATGAGTAAATATATAGAGTTAAAATAACAGGTTGAGCAAAGGACATTTATGAAAGCAAGTGCTGTGAATAGTATATTGTGTCATTGCCTTTTGTATGTGTGATTCAGGCTACTATGCAGTTATTATTGCAGATACAATTACTGTGTGTTTTGTTGTGTGGGGACAGCCATAGAGCAAGCACAGACCTGTCCGACAAAGAAATTGGTTCATATGATCTTCCTGTGTCCACACCCTGGAAAGGTCACACAATGCTGATCCGGGGAAACACCCTGTCACATAACGTAGCTGGTTTAGCTGCTTTATAACACTTGCATTGCAAAGTAGTTTCCTGTACTGGTACCTGTATTTTTATATGTAGAAAGCAGATTAACGCCCCATTCACACTTGATCGTTTTGCCGGTGATTTCGGCAAAACGCTAGCGCTTTTGAAAGCGCTAGTGTAATAAAAACCTATGGGCCCGTTTCTACTTGGGTGATTTGCGCTAATCGCCGCAAATCACCCAAAATCGCGAAACGCAAACGCGTGGCCTGCACCATTTTCAGGCGATTTCCCGGCGATCGCGTTTCAGTGCTATAGAAGCGATATCGCGGAGAAATCGCTGCACTGTCCAGTGATCTTACCTTGTGAAAAAAATCATTCCCGCAAAACGCCGTCAAAAATCGCCAGCGTTTTGCGCTTTGAAGTGTGAATGGGGCCTCAAGCCTTTGAACATAAAATGTCCGATCCAATTCGCTTTTTCTCCTAAAGGTGCCCATATATCGGAATATAGCGAATCGGATGAAATCGGTGCCGTCAATTTTCGGCTGAAATTGGTCACATGTATTGTTTGGACTTGCTGCAAAATCTCGGGCCGGTGTGCTCAATCGGGTGCCCTGCGGTAATGGCGTGTAATATCAGGATGAGCGAAAAAATGTGACAGAACCCTGAGCGCTCTCCCCCTTTACCCAGACCCACCCTGCACCCTGTCCCCGCAAACCCTTCTCCCAGACCCAGCCTGCACCCAGCCACCCTGCACCCAGACCCAGCCTGCACCCTGTCCAAGCCACCCTGCACTCAGCCACCCTATCCCTGCAAACCCTTCACCCAGACCCAGCCTGCACCCAGACCCAGCCTGCACCCAGACCCAGCCTGCACCCAGACCCAGCCTGCACCCAGACCCAGCCTGCACCCAGACCCAGCCTGCACCCAGACCCAGCCTGCACCCAGACCCAGCCTGCACCCAGACCCAGCCTGCACCCAGACCCAGCCTGCACCCAGACCCAGCCTGCACCCAGACCCAGCCTGCACCCAGACACACTCTGCACCCAGACACACTCTGCACCCAGACACACTCTGCACCCAGACACACTCTGCACCCAGACACACTCTGCACCCAGACACACTCTGCACCCAGACACACTCTGCACCCAGACACACTCTGCACTTGTGCACCCAGACACACTCTGCACCCAGACCCAGCCTGCACCCAGACACACTCTGCACCCAGACACACTCTGCACCCAGACACACTCTGCACCCAGACACACTCTGCACCCAGACACACTCTGCACCCAGACACACTCTGCACCCAGACACACCCTGCACCCAGACCCACCCTGCACCCAGACCCACCCTGCACCCAGACCCAGCCTGCACCCAGACCCAGCCTGCACCCAGACCCAGCCTGCACCCAGACCCAGCCTGCACCCAGACCCAGCCTGCACCCAGACCCAGCCTGCACCCAGACCCAGCCTGCACCCAGACCCAGCCTGCACCCAGACCCAGCCTGCACCCAGACCCAGCCTGCACCCAGACCCAGCCTGCACCCAGACCCAGCCTGCACCCAGACACACTCTGCACCCAGACACACTCTGCACCCAGACACACTCTGCACCCAGACACACTCTGCACCCAGACACACTCTGCACCCAGACACACTCTGCACCCAGACCCAGCCTGCACCCAGACCCAGCCTGCACCCAGACCCAGCCTGCACCCAGACCCAGCCTGCACCCAGACCCAGCCTGCACCCAGACCCAGCCTGCACCCAGACCCAGCCTGCACCCAGACCCAGCCTGCACCCAGACCCAGCCTGCACCCTATCCCAGCCTGCACCCTATCCCAGCCTGCACCCTATCCCAGCCATCCTGCACCCAGCCACCCTGTCCCCGCAAACCCTTCACCCAGACCCAGCCTGCACCCTATCCCAGCCATCCTGCACCCAGCCACCCTATCCCTGCAAACCCTTCACTCAGACCCAGCCTGCACCCGATCCTAGCCACTCTGCGCCCAGTCACACTCTGCGCCCAGACACACTCTGCGCCCAGACACACTCTGCGCCCAGACACACCCTGCGCCCAGACACACCCTGCGCCCAGACACACCCTGCGCCCAGACACACCCTGCGCCCAGACACACCCTGCGCCCAGACACACCCTGCGCCCAGACACACCCTGCGCCCAGACACACCCTGCGCCCAGACACACCCTGCGCCCAGACACACCCTGCGCCCAGACACACCCTGCGCCCAGACACAGCCTGCGCCCAGACACAGCCTGCGCCCAGACACAGCCTGCGCCCCGGACACAGCCTGCGCCCCGGACACAGCCTGCGCCCCGGACACAGCCTGCGCCCCGGACACAGCCTGCGCCCCGGACACAGCCTGCGCCCCGGACACAGCCTGCGCCTCGGACACAGCCTGCGCCCCGGACACAGCCTGCGCCCGGACACAGCCTGCGCCCAGACACAGCCTGCGCCCAGACACAGCCTGCGCCCAGACACAGCCTGCGCCCAGACACAGCCTGCGCCCAGACCCAGCCTGCGCCCAGACCCAGCCTGCGCCCAGACCCAGCCTGCGCCCAGACCCAGCCTGCGCCCAGACCCAGCCTGCGCCCAGACCCAGCCTGCGCCCAGACCCAGCCTGCACCCAGACCCAGCCTGCACCCAGACCCAGCCTGCACCCAGACACACCCTGCACCCAGACACACCCTGCACCCAGACCCAGCCTGCACCCAGCCACCCTGTCCCCACAAACCCTTCACCCAGACCCTGCCTGCACCCTGCACCCAGACCCACCCTGTCCCAGCCAGCCTGCACCCAGCCACCCTGTCCCCACAAACCCTTCACCCAGACCCAGCCTGCACCCAGACCCAGCCTGCACCCAGACCCAGCCTGCACCCAGACCCAGCCTGCACCCAGACCCAGCCTGCACCCAGCCAACCTGTCCCCACAAACCCTCCTCCCAGACCCAGCCTGCACCCAGCTACCCTGCACCCAGACCCAGCCTGAACCCTATCTCAGCCACCCTATCCCTGCAAACCCTTCACTCAGACCCAGCCTGCACCCAGACCCACTCTGCACCCAGACCCACTCTGCACCCAGACCCAGCCTGCACCCTGTTCCAGCTACCCTGCAACCAGCCACCCTGTCCCTGCAAACCCCTCACCCAGACCTAGCCTGGACCCTATCCCAGCCTCCCTGCACCCTGTCCCTGCCATCCTGCACCCAGCCACCCTGACTCCGCAAACCCTTCACCCAGACCCAGCCTGCACCCTATCCCAGCCACCCTGCACCCAGACCCAGCCTGCACCCTATCCCAGCCACCCTGCACCCAGACCAAGCCTGCACCCTATCCCAGCCACCCTGCACCCAGACCCAGCCACCCTGTCCCTGCTAACCCTTCACCCAGACCCAGCCAACATGCACCCTGAACCAGCCTCAGCCACCCTGCAACCAGCCCCAAGCAAGCACCCTGAAACCAGCCAGCAATTGGGGGACAGCT
The DNA here is from genome assembly GCF_040937935.1 of Hyperolius riggenbachi. Classification (NCBI taxonomy): domain Eukaryota; kingdom Metazoa; phylum Chordata; class Amphibia; order Anura; family Hyperoliidae; genus Hyperolius; species Hyperolius riggenbachi. The sequence goes on from NC_090657.1 coordinate 6,403,013, forward strand.
ATACAGCTATGGCTACCTAATATCTAGGGACACTTGCTACCAGTGCTGCTCGGATACCACTTTTCACTATCTGGATCTAATTCAGATCCGGATACCCAGATATCCGATCTGAATTGGATATCCGACCTCAGTATGCGGCCGGATTCGGATATCTGGATAGAAAACCGCAAGTGACCTGAAAATGGCTTAAAATGCGTCCAAAAATCTCTTCAAATGGCCAAAATTCTCTCTCTCTCTCTCTCTCTCTCTCTCTCTCTCTCTCTCTCTCTCTCTCTCTCTCTCTCTCTCTCTCTCTCTCTCTCTCTCTCTCTCTCTCTCTCTCTCACACTCACTCACACACACACACACACACACACACACACACACACACACACTCACTCTCACTCTCACTCTCACTCTCACTCTCTCTCACTCCCTCTCTCTCTCACTCCCCCTCTCTCTCTCTCCTCCTCTCTCTCTCCCCCTCTCTCTCTCCCTCTCTCTCCCCCTCTTTCCCTCTCTCCCCCTCCCCCTCTCTCTCTCCCTCTCTCTCTCCCTCTCCCCCTCTCTCTCCCTCTCCCCCCCTCTCTCTCTCTCCCCCCCCCCCGCTCTCTCTCTCTCTCTCTCTCTCCCCCCACCCGCGCTCTCTCTCTCTCCAAATCCAATTGTGGGAATAAGGGAAGGATATAGGTATACAGTCCATTGGAGTGTGGAGGATGTAATGGATGGTATGGGGGGATGAGATATATAGTCCATAGGGTAGGGGGGTATAGGTATACAGTCCATAGGGGAGGGGGAGTATTGGGTTGTACAGTCCATGTGGTCTCATGTTCCTCTCAGTTGGTGGCAGGCAGTGACATATCAGGCTGCTATTTTCACAGTTTTTTCCTCCTCCCCCAGTAGGATATAGAGTTTCCTCTCCTCATCTGTGGAGGTGAAATCTGCGATGTGGGTGGAAAGTCTTTGGAAATGGGCGGTCCTCAACGGTATATATTTGCTGCAGTGTAGCAGGAAGTGGGCCTCATCCTCCAGGACCCCCTGGTGGTCACATTGCCTGCACAGTCTCTCCTCCCGGGGCTTCCATGTCTGTGTCTGGGAGTTCTTTATGTCCCTTCTTCATTCCTCTAGGTATCGGTCCTTGCAGCTTTCTATCGTTCCTTTTATTTCAGCTTTTGTCAGCCTGTGTTGGTGGTCTTCGTTGGGCTGGCTGCTGATGCTTTGCTTGAGAGCGCGTGGTATGGCCTCGCCCCCCTGGCTCAGTGAGGCTTTATGGTGGTAAGTGCTGGGACTGCTGCTCTGTATATGCGCCCAGTATGAGAGTGCCCTCTGCTGGATAGTCAGCCATAGTGGTATGGCCTCGCCCCCCTGGCTCAGTGAGGCTTTATGGTGGTAAGTACTGGGGATGCTGCTCTGTATATGCGCCCAGTATGAGAGCTCCCTCTGCTGGATAGTCAGCCATAGTGGGAATCTGCCTAGCTCTGCCCGGCAAGCTGAGTTCGAAGTGCTGCGATGGACTTGGAAAAGATACTTGCAGAACTCTAGATGGAAGATTTCTGTTGGGCTGGAGTCCCATTTTGATTGGACAGGGTAGGTGACTGGGCCCCATACCTCACTGCTATAGAGCAGGATTGGGGTGATGATGCTGTCAAATATCTTTACCCAGACTCTCACCGGTGGTTTTAGATGGTAAAGTTGCCTTCTGATGGCATAAAACGTTCTGCAGGCTTTTTCCTTCAGGGCCTCTACTGCTGGTTTAAAGCTCCCTGTTTGGTTAATTTCCAGCCCCAGGTAGGTGTAACTGTTTGTGGTCACCAGTGGGCAGCCATTTATTATAAATGAGGAGGTGGGAGTTTTTAGATTTTTTCTCTGGAACACCATCACTTTTGTCTTCTTTGGGTTGATGGGCAGTGCCCATGTGGTGCAGAAACTCTCCAGTACTGCCAGGCTGTCCTGTAGGCCCCTTTCTGTTGGGGAGAGCAGCAGGAGATCATCTGCATACAGCAGGAACTTCACCTCGTGGTCATGCAGGAGGAGGCCTGGAGCTGGGGAGGATTCCAGGGCTACAGCCAGTTGGTTAATGTATATGTTAAAGAGCGTTGGTCTCAGACTGCAGCCCTGCCTGACTCCTCGACCCTGCTTGAAGAACGCACTTCTCTTCCCATCTACTTTCACACTGCATTGGTTCCCTGTATATGAACTCTTGATGACATCATAGATTCTACCTCCTATTCCGCTCTCTAGGAGTTTTAGGAAAAGGCCTGGGTGCCACACCGAGTCAAACGCCTTCTTAAAATCAACAAAGCAAGCGTGTATTTTGCCGCGTGAGCTGTGGACATGGGCCTTGACGAGGCTGTGCAGTGTGTAGATGTGGTCGGCTGTGCGGTGTATTTGCCACGTGAGTTGTGGACATGGGTCTTGATGAGGCTGTGCAGTGTGTAGATGTGGTCGGCTGTGCGGTGTATTTGCCACGTGAGTTGTGGACATGGGTCTTGATGAGGCTGTGCAGTGTGTAGATGTGGTCGGTGGTGTGGTATATTTGCCACGTGAGCTGTGGACATGGGTATGATGAGGCTGTGCAGTGTGTAGATGTGGTCGGTTGTGCGGTGGTTTGGCATGAACCCGGCTTGGCTTTTGCTGAGTACGTCCTGCTGTGTGAGGAAGGAGAGGATCCTCTTATTGATGATGCTGTTAAACTGTTTCCCCAGTGTACTGCTGACACACGATCCAGCAAACTACAGAGGAATCGATCTGTCCCCATTCTTGTAGATGGGTGTTATGAGGCCTTCACTCCAGGCCTGAGGAAAGGAGCCCGCACTCAGGATAAGGTTGAATAGTCTTGCGAGTGCCTCATGTATGTCCGGGGGGCTGTATTTGATCATCTCTGGCAGGATGCCATCGGTACCGCTAGCCTTCTTACATTTTATCAGCTTTGTTCTTTCTCTTATTTCCTCCATCGTGATTGGTGTATCCAGAGGGTTCTGAAAGTCCTTGATTGTCTCCTCCATGTCCTTCAGTTTTGCGGCTATTTGTTTCTGTTCCGGGGTTTGGGAATTTTCTGGGATGTCTTTGTAGAGGTTCCTGAAGTAGTGGAGCCAGATGTGGCCATTTTGGATATGAAGAGGGCTTTTCTTGGGCTTTGTCCCAATGTGGTTCCAGGTCTCCCAGAATGAGTTGTCTTGGAGGGAGTCCTCCAGCTGTTGGAGTTTGTGGGAGATGTGGCTCTGTTTTTTCTGCCTGAGGGTGTCTTTGTATTGTCTCTGTAGGTGGTCATGGGCCTCCCTTAGGTCCTGGTTGTTGGGGTCTCTGTGCTTTTGGTTAGAGGCTGCCCTTAGCGAATTACGTAGAGCCTTGCACTCACTGTCAAACCATTTTTGGGACTGTTTATTTGTGGATCTCTTAAAGTTGGTCTGCTTGAGGCCGGCGAGTACTGCCATGTTATATAAGATGTTGCTGAAGTCCTTCACTGCATGGTTGACACCTTGTTGGTTTGGTTCATATAGGTTGGTATGAAAGTTTGTCAGCAGTTCTTGGATTTTGGCAGTGTTGGTCATGTTGGTGAATTTGATGGCAGACTCTTTGGGCCATTTGAAGGGTGGTGGCAGCTTGTAGAGACCGGTCTGATGTGGTTGGTTTATCGGTGGATTTCAGGTACAGCAAGATTTGGCTGTGGTCTGACAGGTGTGTTTCAGGGGTGACTATGAGGGCATTGATGCTTATGGGATCTGTGTCTGTGACAGCATAATCTACCACACTGCTGCCTACATGTGAGTTCATAGTGAATCTCCCAAGAGAGTCACCCCTGGTTCGCCCATTCATTATGTATAGGCCGAGGCTCCAGCAAAGGTTCAGCAGGGCTTTCACACTTTAGTTTACTGTCCTGTCATAGCTATTTCTTGCTGTCTGCATTGGTTCCTGGTAGTAGCTCTCTCCTCCAAGTATGTATGTGTTTCCCTCAGAGGTCAGATAATCCTTCTCTGTGCCTGTTCTGGCATTGAGGTCTCCATAGATGAGTACTCTGACCTGAGACTGGAAGTGGCTGGCTTCTCTTTGTAGGACCTCATAAATATCAGGTTTGTAGTAAGGGGACTCTGTTGGGGGGATGTATGCTGCACACAGGTACATGTCAGACTGAGAGGTGAGGATGGAGCTGTTTATTTTGATCCAGATGTGGCTGTCTCCTCGTTTGATAGCTTTAATGTGCTCTGTGAGCTCCTCCTTATACCTGATTAGTATGCCTCCTGAGCCCTCTCTCTCGGCCTGGATGCCTTCGAAAGGGATTTTTGCCACTGAAGGTGATTTTGGCTTCAGCTCGGATATCTGAACTAACTATCCGCCCGGATTTCGGATTTCAGATGGGAAATCTGAGTTTGCTCGGATAGTCTATTCGGATTTAAAAAAATATCCGAATTGCTATTCAAATTTCGGATAGTAAAAGTCTTGCTGAGCACCACTGCTTGCTACCTAATAATGATATATATGGGTACATGGCTATTTTATTATTTTATCTGGGGGGCATGGCTACTTAATTTATGTATGCTTGGTGGACATTGCTACTTAATTGTCTTATCTTGACGCACCTGCCTATTTAATTGTGAGGCAACTGGCTACTTAATTATTTTATCTGGAGGGGTGTGACAACTTTATTTGTATTTGGCGGTATGTGAATACTTTATGAATTATCTGATGGCGTGTGTCTACTTGTATCGGGAGGCATGAAACTATTTGAGTCTCTTATCTGGAAGCATGTAACCAGAGCCGGATTATCCACAAGGCAACTTAGGCAGTTGGCAAGGGCTGGAGAGACACTTGGACCTAGTTGACACTAGCCTCCCTTCACATACTCTTAACCACTTGAGGACCGCGGTGTTAACCCCCTAAGGACCAGGCCATTTTTCACTAAATTGGCCCCAGCAGCTTTGAGGCCTCGCTACAGGGCCACACAACACAGCACACAAGTGATTGCTCCCCTTTTCTCCCCACCAACAGAGTTCTCTGTTGGTAGGGTCTGATCGTTCCCCCCCCCCCCCCCCCCCATGTTTTTTTTTTGTTTGTAAATATTTTTTTTTTTAATAAAATGTTTTATTTTTTAATAAAACATTTTATTAAAGGGGGACAGCGGTGTCACACGGCTGTCCCCAGTACAGCGCTGCCTAAAGGTGGCCACACACGATACAATAAAATGATCCGATTTTACAGTAATTCGATAAAAACGATCGTATCTCTCGAACAAATCGAAAGCTTTTTTTTAATCCGTCTGAAAAATCCGATCGGATTTCCCGTTTTTTCGATATAAATCGATCCGGAATGCCAGATATTTCTCTTCAATCTTTCTTAAGATTGTATGGTGTGTGTTAGATTGTCAATTTATTAATACCCACACCCTAGCAATTTTCTCTGAGTTTCCAATCATTTTTATCATAATTGGGGACAAAATTGAACATATGTGTGTGGTACATTGTAACATTTCAAAAATATGACCAATCAGTCAGAAAAATTGGTTGCAATTCTTAAATTGAACAGATATTTAAAAAATTGTATGGTGTGTAGCCACCTTTAAGGTGGCCACACACCATACAATTTTTTAAATATCTGTTTAATTTAAGAATTGCAATAAATTTTTCTGACTGATTGTAACATTTCAAAAATATGACCAATGTACCACACACATATGTTCAATTTTTTCCCCAATCATCATAAAAATGATTGGAAACTCAGAGAAAATTGCTAGGGTGTGTGTATTAATAAATTGACAATCTAACACACACCATACAATCTTAAGAAAGATTGAAGAGAAATATCTGGCATTCCGGATCGATAAAAATCGAAGAAAGCGGGAAATCCGATCGGATTTTTCAGTCGAATGAATAAAAAGCTTTTGATTTTTTTCGGTAGATCCGATCGTTTTTATCGAATTACCGTAAAATCGGATCATTTTATTGTATCGTGTGTGGCCACCTTTAGATTGCAGTGCTGTACATAGTTATTGGACGGAGATCGCCGCTGGGAGACTGAAGGCGGAGCTCCGTCATCAGAGCAGAGATACGCATGCATTGGCGCGCACGCTCTTCTGCAATCCCCATAGGAAGCTGTTAACACCAATTGGCGTGGAGCGGTCGGCAGGTAGTTAAAGTCAGGTGGAGATCAACGGTAGGCCCAAAGATGAAACTTGTCTAGGGCCCCATTTGAGCTTAGTCCCTCTTTCCATGTGGCTATTTCATTTTCAGGCACATGGATACTCAAAGAGAAAATGTAACCAAGGATGGAACTTTATCCCAATCAGTAGCTGATACCCCCTTTTACATGAGAAATCTATTCCTTTTCTCTAATAGACCATCAGGGGGCGCTGTATGGCTGATATTGTGGTGAAACCCCTCCCACCATGTGATGTCAGCACCATGGCTCTGACATCACACTGTGGGAGCCTTGTTGCATTGTGGGAAAAAATAGCTGTTTAAAAAAGCAAACAGCATCTCCTTCCAGTGACATCACCTGAGAGGAGAGGAAAGATTTTACAATGGGCAAACACTGACTAAATCATTTATACATAATTATTGTAAAAATGAAGCTCTTTTTTTTTTATTACATTATTTTCACTGGAGTTCCTCTTTAATTCTAATATCTAGGCGCATGTATGTGGTGTGTATGCGTATGCGAAGAGGATGAAGCAGAGGAGGGGGCACCAAAATCAGGTTTCGCTCAGGGCGCTGTAAAACCTAAGACCGGCCCTGAAACGCAGCAAATCTCCCCTCGTGGAAACGAGCCCTTATGCTGGGGATACACGATGAGATTTTTCAGCAGATTTACTGTCCGATCGTTTTTCTTGTATGAGAAATCGATCGAAAATCAGATTGGACCTGTCAGAAATTATCGATCGAACCAAAAAATCTCATGGTGTATTCCCAGCTAGTCTTTCTTGAGGTATAATTAATATAAGAGAAAAGACAAACAATGGGGAATTAGAAGATCATGTTTGCCTAGACACTGACTGATTTTAGTTTTTAAACTGCCTCAACTCTTCAGGACTTGAATAACTGCAGAATAAATGTATTGGCAGCTTGTGTGTAATCCATGGCAGCGCTCTTCCTCAGACTGTGTACTGCAGTTTGTATCATCATCTTTACTGACACATGCTGTTGAGTGGTATATACAGGATATTCTTGCTAATATCCCGTGTGATGTGTTACCAGTGCTGGTCGTGCAGATGCATAAGCTCTGTGCTAAGCAGCTGGTGCTATCCATACATGCCAGGGAGATTAGTGTAATAGTAACTGGGGCCCTGGCCTCAGCAGCCAGCGTGTGAAAAGGTCACATTGCTTGCTCTCTTCTCATCATCATTTTCTGATAAGCTAGTATACTTTTCAGACTGTTTGGATTTTATTTAATTTGTCAATTTTATTGTTTTAAACATTATGAAATGACCCAGATTTTCTGCCTCCGCTTGCCCTTTCCAACCCAAGGCGATGGGTGAAATCCGCTGTTTTCCGCATTACAGAATGCGGTATTGCTTAGTGAATTGAGGCCACTGTGTTTGCTGCACATTTGATCTTCTTTTCCTTGCAGCAGTTGTCCGGGTTTTTGGCAAAGTTTTCTGCTACAGCTGGAAATACTGATGTACAGAATGAAGAATTCCATGTATTTATTTCAGCTGTAAAGCGTGCTATTCAGTTATTTCCCAGGAAAATAAAGACCCCCCCCATGGAGAATGGCGTATAACACTACTCATTATAGGCTATTCTAGCAAAGAGACCAGTGTGATCTCTAAATGTCACTGTGTATTTTTTTCTTCCTTTGCTCAAAAAGTAAAAGTGGCTGGATAGTGTAATGGTTAAGGGCTCTGCCTCTGACACAGGAGACCAGGTTTCTAATCTCAGCTCTGCCTGTTCAGTAAGTCTGCACCTATTCAGTAAGGAGACCTTGGACAAGTCTCCCTAACACTGCTACTGCTTATAGAGCGCCCCCTAGCGGCTGCAGCTCTGGCCTAACACTGCTACTGCCTATAGAGCTCCCCCTAGTGGCTGCAGCTCTGGCCTAACACTGCTACTGCCTATAGAGCGCCCCCTAGTGGCTGCAGCTCTGGCCTAACACTGCTACTGCCTATAGAGCGCCCACTAGTGGCTGCAGCTCTGGCCTAACACTGCAACTGCCTATAGAGCGCCCCCCTAGTGGCTGCAGCTCTGGCCTAACACTGCTACTGCCTATAGAGCGCTCCCTAGTGGCTGCAGCTCTGGCCTAACACTGCTACTGCCTATAAAGCGTGCCCCCTAGTGGCTGCAGCTCTGGCCTAACACTGCTACTACCTATAGAGCACCTCCTAGTGGCTGCAGCTCTGGCCTAACACTGCTACTGCCTATAGAGCGCCCCCTAGTGACTGCAGCTCTGGCCTAACACTGCTACTGCCTATAGAGCGCCCCCTAGTGACTGCAGCTCTGGCCTAACACTGCTACTGCCTGTAGAGCACCCCCTAGTGGCTGCAGCTCTGGCCTAACCCTGCTACTGCCTATAGAGTGCCCCCTAGTGGCTGCAGCTCTGGCCTAACACTGCTACTGCCTATAGAGCACCCCCTAGTGGCTGCAGCTCTGGCCTAACCTAACACTGCTACTACCTATAGAGCACCTCCTAGTGGCTACAGCTCTGGCCTAACACTGGTACTGCCTATAGAGCTCCCCTAGTGGCTGCAGCTCTGGCCTAACACTGCTACTGCCTATAGAGCGCCCCCTAGTGACTGCAGCTCTGGCCTAACACTGCTACTGCCTATAGAGCGCCCCCTAGTGACTGCAGCTCTGGCCGAACACTGCTACTGCCTATAGAGCACCCCCTAGTGGCTGCAGCTCTGGCCTAACACTGCTACTGCCTATAGTGCGCCCCCTAGTGGCTGCAGCTCCGGCCTAACACTGCTACTGCCTATAGAGCTCCCCTAGTGGCTGCAGCTCTGGCCTAACACTGCTACTGCCTATGTGCGCCCCCTAGTGGCTGCAGCTCTGGCCTAACACTGCTACTACCTATAGAGCTCCCCTAGTGGCTGCAGCTCTGGCCTAACACTGCTACTGCCTATAGAGCGCCCCCTAGTGACTGCAGCTCTGGCCTAACACTGCTACTGCCTATAGAGCGCCCCCTAGTGACTGCAGCTCTGGCCGAACACTGCTACTGCCTATAGAGCACCCCCTAGTGGCTGCAGCTCTGGCCTAACACTGCTACTGCCTTTAGTGCGCCCCCTAGTGGCTGCAGCTCCGGCCTAACACTGCTACTGCCTATAGAGCGCCCCCTAGTGGCTGCAGCTCTGGCCTAACACTGCTAATGCCTATAGAGCGCCCCCTAGTGGCTGCAGATCTGGCCTAACACTGCTACTACCTATAGAGTGCTCCCTAGTGGCTGCAGCTCTGGCCTAACACTGCTGTTGCCTATAGAGCCCTCCCTAGTGGCTGCAGCTGTGGCCTAACACTGCTACTGCCCATAGAGCGCTCCCTAGTGGCTGCAGATCTGGCCTAACACTGCTACTGCCTATACAGCTCCCCCTAGTGGCTGCAGCTCTGGCCTAACACTGCCACTGCCTAGAGAGTGCTCCCTAGTGGCTGCAGCTCTGGCCTAACACTGCTACTGCCTATAGAGCACCCCTAGTGGCTGCAGCTCTGGCCTAACACTGCTACTGCCTATAGAGCGCCCCCTAGTGGCTGCAGCTCTGGCCTAACACTGCTACTGCCTATACAGCTCCCCCTAGTGGCTGCAGCTCTAGCCTAACACTGCTACTGCCTATAGAGTGCCCCCTAGTGGCTGCAGCTCTGGCCTAACACTGCTACTGCCTATAGAGCGCTCCCTAGTGGCTGCAGCTCTGGCCTAACACTGCTACTGCCTATAGAGCGCTCCCTAGTGGCTGCGGCTCCGGCCTAACACTGCTACTACCTATAGAACGCCCCCTAGTGGCTGCAGCTCTGGTGCTTTGAGTCCGCCAGGAGAAAAATGCGATATGTTATTTGTCTTGGCTATGGCACTGTTCCATTGTGCTGCTCTTTTCGTTACAACTTTCTTTAGATATTTTCTAGATTTCCACACAGCACCTAATTCTGCTGAGTAAGCAGAGCGAAGCGTTATATCTGACCTCTCCTGCGCTACACTTCTATGTCCCCGTGCTCCAGCCTCCAGTATCTCCCCCACTGGTGGCACTTCTCTGTTCCCTGCAGGCACATCCTGAGATAGCATGCCAGTGCACAGGGGGGCAGAGAGGCTGCTGTGGGGAGTCATGGAGACTGGATGATGCATTGAAGAAGGAAGGAGTGTGGTAAGCAGACAAGTGTGAGATATTAAAGGATACCAGAACTGACATGTGACATGATGAGATAGACTTGTGTATGTACAGTGCCTAGCACACAAATAACTATGCTGTGTTCCTTTCTTTCTTTCTCTGCCTGAAAGAGTTAAATATCAGGTATGTAAGTGGCTGACTCAGTCCTGACTCAGACAGGAAGTGACTACAGTGTGACCCTCACTGATAAGATATTCCCCTTTTTATCTCTTTCCTGCTCTCAGAAGCCATTCTCTGCTAGGAAAGTGTTTTATAGTTGGAATTTCTTATCAGTGAGGGTCACACTGTAGTCACTTCCTGTCTGAGTCAGGACCGAGTCAGCCACTTACATACATGATATTTAAGTCTTTCAGGCAGAGAAAGAAAAAAAGGAACACAGAATAGTTTATTTACCCATGTCTATCTCATCATGTCACATGTCACTTCGGTTATCCTTTAAGCTCTACTGTGTTTATCCTGCATAAACCACCAGGTGTCACTCTCTGATGGGACAACTGGTGAGCGCCGTACCCCTATAGTGATGCCACTGTAAGAGGGGAGACTTGGGGTAATTGCCCAGTTTACCCTAATGGATGTCCCGGCCCTCTGTTCAGCACCCAGTGATCACTCACACATGGAGATAAGGGCTGGGGTGACATGGGTAATACGTTATTTGTATTGGAACAGGGTAAGGGGCATTGGCAGCTATCATTACAAGATGTCGGCGTGAGGAGAATACATTATTACATTTTTCACATCTGGTAAGAGAAATTGTAGGAAATGTAAGAGTAGCAGCTCTAAACCATAAAACACAGTCATAACCACTGCCACTGCCTTCCCAAAGGGGAGACACCAGGAGGGGAGGGATGCCGTTACTCTCTTAGAACATTTGTTGTCTTTTTTTTTTCCCATCTTAATTACCATCTATACGGGGAGATGTTGAGGAGATTTTGTGGCGATCCGGCGGCTCGATTAGCCGCCGGATCGCCTCTTCCGCGTGCCCGCCGCATCCCCGCTCGCCGCGCCGCATTCGATTCCCCGCTTATCTTCCGCTCGATTCCCTGCCTTTGTCCCCTCGCGGGGAGCGAGCAGGGAATCGGTGGAAGCAAGATCTGTCCTGTCATCAGCGGCTTGCTTGATAAGGAACATCGCGGCCGCATCTACGCGTGTAGATGCGACTTTAAAGCGGTATTGTCACCATAAAAATCACATTTCAACAGCAACTGGTCTGAGTGTATTAAGTGATAAAGATGCTAATCCTGCATTCAAAACTTTCACAACTTTTTCTGCTGTTATGGTTTGTAGTTATCACATTCTTAAGGAACACTGGCCCTTTAATAGTCAGTGCCAAACAGTTGCATGCTGGGGGCTCTTTTTATCTATAATATATTCCTCCTCTTCCCTTATTTCCCTGCCTAGCTGCTTATCTGAAACACAATCCTCTGCTCACTTGTGTTGACAAGCAAGGCTGAGGTGACTCAGCGATTGGAGGAGAAAAGAAAAAAAGTAAAGGGCAGAAATGACATCAGGATTTAGCCTAAACTGTGGGCAAAAGACATGGATCCCACCAGGAACAGAATTCTCTCCATTTACTATATAACATTCACTGACATCAAAACGTGGACAGTATAATACATGTGTTATGTAAGTAGATCAAGCATTTATCTACTTATATATGTGTTTTTCCCCTGGCATAGTATGGCTGATCCTACTGCTATAAACCCACATACACACGCTCAATAGCGGTCTTTTATGCAGCACAATTGTTCAACACCTTTTGTTGTGAAACAAGTTGAAACAGCTAAAAAAAAGTCTTTTGCTATTTTTCAGACAGCTGATAAGACTGAAAAGAAGGCAATACAACAGTTGGAGTGACTTCTTATCAGTCTTATCAGCTTTTTAAACAATAGCAAAAGACTTTTTTTTAGCTGTTTCAACTTGTTTCACAACAAAAGTTGTTGAATAATTGTGCTGCACACAAGACCGCTATTGAGCGTGTGTATGGGGGTTTATCACACTTTTGGCTTTCAGAAGAAGATTGAACCAGGAGTCTGGAGATGTGGACTGAAGTCCACTGGGACTCGTTCCTGAAGGAGAAGCATTTCCTCTCTGCAGGTTCTCTTTATTAACATGCAGTTTAGTGTGCAGAATACATATCTGTGCATTGCTTACCTCTGACACAGCTCTGGCATTCTGACACATCGTCATCTTATCATGTTGGGCCGCCTTCTTCAGTAGGGTTCATCTCCAGAGAAGTAACCGAAATACATCATGCATAAATCACTCACTTTACCAGTCCTGTGTCTATATAGCCTAACCAGAGCTCTGCTTTGTCTTCACTGCCCTCCTGCTAATGCAAGCAGGTGAGGACAGGCTGACTATACACTGCAGAGCTGCAGCACATTAATGACTCATCCCATTTGTCTGTAAAGAAGCCCACATAGTAAAATGAGTGGTACTGTGCTGCTTTTCCCTTTCCCAATGCAAGAGCTGATGTGCTGGAGGCTACAGGGGACATGTATAGATACTTACAGTAAATCAAATGTATTCTATCTTTGTGTTAAGTTATTGTTAAAGTAAACCAGAGACCTGGTAAAGTAGAGATTTGATACTTACCCTGGGCTTCCTCCCGCCCCATAACCACGTCCCTCGCCGTCCTCCCGCGGTCTGCCCCTCAGCTGCAATCAGCCCGTCAATAAATAGTTGCTTTAGGGACTCAGCTGTTTTAATCTATATTTTATGAGGGAATATTACTATAACCTTACTACATAGAGGCTTGTAAAAAAAATAAGCAGAAAAATAACATATTTCCACATAATATAATATATTGTCACCATACATTGTGATAGGGACATAATTTAAATGGTTTAACCACTTCACCACTGAGGGGTTTTACCCCTTGAGCACCAGAGCAATTTTCACCTTTCAGCGCTCCTTCCATTCATTCGTCTATAACTTTATTATTACTTATCGCAATGAAATGAACTATATCTTGTTTTTTTCGCCACCAATTAGGCTTTCTTTAGGTGGGACATTATGCCAAGAATTATTTTATTCTAAATGTGTTTTAATGGGAAAATAGAAAAAATGTGGGAAAAAATTCATTATTTTTCAGTTTTCGGCCATTATAGTTTTTAAATAATGCATGCTACCAGTGGCGTAGCTAAGGAGCTATGGGCCCCAATGCAAGTTTTACAATGGGGCCCCCCAAGCACTCTATACATAACAATTGATACGATGCACCAAAACCTTCCAAGGGCAACTACAATGTCAGAGGTGCAAGAAGGGGACGGGGAGCAGTTTGGTAATGATTACCACTATTCAAAGTATCTATAGAAGTGATTATTATGAGCACAGGACAAATAGAGAGCTAATACTGTAATTGAGGCAGGACCCTTTCTGGCCCCTCTGGCCCCTCTGGCCCAAGGGCCCTGATGCGGTCGCTACCTCTGCACCCCCTATTGCTACGCCCCTGCATGCTACTGTAATTAAAACCCATGACATTTATTTGCCCATTTGTCCCGGTTATAAAGCCGTTTAAAATATGTCCCTATCACAATGGGTGGCGCCAATATTTTATTTGGAAGTAAAGGTGCATTATTTTCAGTTTTGCATCCATCCCTAATTACAAGCCCATAGTTTATAAAGTAACCGTGTTATGCCATCTTGACATAAATATTTAAAAAGTTCAGTCCCCATGGTAACTATTTACCGGTATGTATTTTTTTTAATTGTAATTTTTTTTTTTTTTTTTTAATTACAAAAAAAAAAAAAAATTGGGGAGTGTGGGAGTTAATGAGTAAATTTTTTTGTGTTAAACTAATGTATTTGAATATGAAAAATGCTTTAGGGTTTAGTTTTACTATTTGGCCACAAGATGGCCACAGTAACTTTTTTTTTTTTATGCGACCTGCAAGCGTCGGAAGGACGCTTGCAGGAAGTGCTATGAGGCTGGGAAACTTTTTTTTTTCACAATGATCGCACTGCTTCTCCTAGAAGCAGCGGATCATTGCGGGGGCTTAGATCAATGAACGGAAAAGGTTTTTCCTGTTCATTGATCTCCGGGCGAGCGGGCGGCGGGCGTGCACGAGAGCGGGAGCTCGCGCACAGCCGAGCGGGAGCAAGGGAGGTGCGGATATCTCCATCCCTGGGTGAAAGGATGGAAAAAGGGACGGAGATATCCGCACCCATGGGGGTAAAGTGGTTAATAATCTGGACAACTGGGAAAATAAAATGTCTGTTTTATCCATAGGACAACATTTATAACTATAATGGCCGAAAACTGAGAAATAATGAATTTTTTCCTTTATTTTCTTATTTTTCCCGTTAAAGCGCATTTAGAATAAAAAAAATTCTTAGCAAAATGTACCACCCACAGAACGCCCAATTGGTGGCGAAAAAATGAGGTATAGATCACTTTGTTGTGCTAAGTAGTAATAAAGTTATTAGGGAATAAAAGGGAGGAGCACTGACAGGTGAAAATTGCTCGGGTCCGTTAGGGTAAAAACCACTTGGGGGTGAACTGGTTAACTTACGTATGTAGGGCGCACTTGGCTTGTTAGAAAAGGAGAGTGTTAGAAAAGAGGGCAGAGAGGAAATAAGAATAAATATTTCCAAAAAAGTAACTTCAGCAATATCTGAGCCAAAAGACACAGGCAGCCATAAGACATGGACACAAGAAAGGATGCTGTATATATGGGAAGGGGGCTCTACCCTGGGGTTCAGTGTTTGCCATAGGCTCTGTATTACCCAGATACGCCCCTGCCTCCTGGGCATTGTAGTTTACAGTTCATTTATTGAAATTGCTTTTTGTGGGTCTCTATGGTCATAGCTTGTTTCTGGGATTCTGTTATCATTTGCCTACTATTCTTCTCAGTACCTTCAGTTTCTATAGTAAGAGGTCAGATTTGCTCCCTAATTGGTTGTATTTCTTTTGATGTATTTCTAATACAGCAAAGTCCCCGTTATCTGGAACTTGGGTAACCGGGAGTCTCAACTAACCGGCATGCCTGAGGGAGTAACATGGACTTTTTTTGGGGGGGCTTGCCGGTCACAAAACACTCGCTGAGCCTCCAGTGGCGTCCTGTAGCTCCTAGGGGCTTTCTGGCATCTATGCACGGTTCCCGGAGTGTCAGGTGACCCGACGCTGGTCATGTGACATGCAGGGTGAAGTACACCAGAAAGTCGCCAGGATCTACAGGACGTCAGTGAGTATTTATCCTGCACGAGGGGGGAGGTATTCTGTGCTTTTGCGTCCAGTTGCACAAGTAACCGTCGAGCACATATATCTGATCCCGCTGGTGTCGGATACCGGGGACTTGGCTGTAATATGAAGCAGGCACATTGGGCTCTATTCTCAAAGCTTCTCATACATGACTAAGGGCCCGTTTCCACTTGTGCGGTGCAAATTTGTTGCGAAAATCGTGAAAACATTTTTTGCATGCGGATGCGAATTTTAACCCGAATTCACGTACGGTTTTCGCGTTTTTGTGTAAGTATGCAAATTTAACCATGTCAGTGCCTGTGTGCTTTTACATTGATTTTTAGGCGAAAACTTTTGCGAATTCGCATGGAAAATTCACATAGCGAAAACGCATGTAAATCAAATACATTGTATGCAAATCGGCGGTGTGCAAATTCTGA
Source organism: Hyperolius riggenbachi (assembly GCF_040937935.1). Lineage (NCBI taxonomy): Eukaryota > Metazoa > Chordata > Amphibia > Anura > Hyperoliidae > Hyperolius > Hyperolius riggenbachi. Next base: position 6,418,911 of record NC_090657.1, read on the forward strand.
TGGCTCTGCGGTGCAGATTTTTCCTGCACAGAAAACCGCACAGGATTCCTGACAAGTGGAAACAGTCCCATCCGCTTGTATTGGTTATGCGAATCTGCATGCAGGAAACGCAAGCAGATTCAGGATAGTGGAAACGGGCCCTGATTTATCACCTAATTAATAAAAATAACCTTTCAGCACAATTTACAAGCAAAACAATCGCCCAAAGTAAGTTGTTCCTGATTAACTTCATTTCAGCATTACCTTTCTTGCCTTAATTATGTTCTATTTTTGCTCTTTGAAAACTTAAACATGTAACCTAGATAAGGTGAAAACAGAGGAAAACAGGTGAGAAAGCTTTGGGAATCCTGCCCATTGTTATAACTGGGGGTCAAGTGACCTTCACTCCGGGGTGATCATCAGCAGAGGGCTCAGTAATAACTTCATGTAAGCCTAAGCGTGTTTCTGCATAAACATACATATTTATTGCTAATATTTATGCCCAAGTGATTCATGTGAGGTGTCCAGTGTAAGTTGTTGTTTATCCCTTCTGGTTGTTACGCCGGTAATACACAATGCTTTATAAACATCTCCAAAGTGAGGTTTATTTACAGAAGATACAGCACATATATATATAGTGGCATGTTTTGACATTAAAGCGGACCCAAACCAAAATTTTTTTTAATTCAAAATATTTAGTTGCAGCACTCTGACACATACAAAGATAAATAAACACTCCTTCAAGCCTATGAGCATTTCAGTGCATGCTTTTCATAACTAGGGTTATACAGGTGGCAGCCATTACTTCTGAGCTTAGTAGGAGGTTTTAGATCATGGGTGTGTTTGTCATCAGCTACCCTCCCTCACAGGGGCGTGGTCTATGTGAAATCTCACACAAGCTGAGATCACCTCCCTGTGACATCATCAGTAGCAGCCTGTGTTTTGTTTTTTATCTCCTCCACCAGTCTGCCGGATTCTGTCCCGGCAATATGAAAGCAAGGGAGGGGTTCCTCCAATAAATGTAAAATATTTTATATTTGTCATCATGCAGCCGAAAAAGGTTGCTATTTATTATTATAATTTAGAAAATAGATTTTATTTCTGAAATCTTGTATTTTTAATTTGGGTCCACTTTAACTTTTAAATAAGAAGTAATACAAACTAGATAAAGTACCCTTCCTGTAGGAGAAATCATACCAGATGTCCTATTTTAAAATAATGCATGAAAGATCTCAGACTGAGGCCCCGTTCACACTGCACGCGTTTCAGGAACGCGTGCAGGAGGCCGACACACAAGACATCAGATGTTCACACTGCATGCATTCCGGACCAGTGCGGTCCAGGAACGCATGCTGCACGCATTTTCTGCAGAAATGTGCGGCTGACCCATTCACTTGGGTGAATGGGATCAGCCACGCAACGCATTGAAACGCGGATGGCGTGCGTTCGTATGCGTTGCGTTCCGAACGCACGGCTATCCGCGTTTCATAATGTGAACGTGGCCTTAATGTACAACATAGTAACCGTATGTGGTCACTACTAATCCCAGCAAAACTTTGTTATTTTTCTTGTTCCCTTATGTGTGCGTATCCTTGGGATACGCACACAAACCGTAATGGGATCAGCCACGCAACGCATTGAAACGCGGATGGCGTGCGTTCGTATGCGTTGCGTTCCGAACGCACGGCTATCCGCGTTTCATAATGTGAACGTGGCCTTAATGTACAACATAGTAACCGTATGTGGTCACTACTAATCCCAGCAAAACTTTGTTCTTTTTCTTGTTCCCTTATGTGTGCGTATCCTTTATGCCCATCGCCATCTAGCTGTATATAAAGCACATAGTCACATAGTTAGTTTGGTTAGAAAAAGACATCCGTCCATCAAGTCTAACCAGAAAATATGACTTTCTAATCCGCACTCCAAGACTTTCAAAAATACTGTCCTCCTCTCTCCCGCTCCGGCTAATTGGGAAGGTTTAGTAATAATACTGACGGGACTTGGGTTTTATGTGACCACCAGCTGCAGAGTGGGGCATTTTCTTCACCCTGGCCTGCCACTTACCCTCAGTGACTCCTGACCAGGCCTTTCCCTAGTTGTGCAGGTCGGTGTGACTAAAGGAGTGTCTTGTAGCTCAGAGAGGCATGCTCTTGGATGGTGCAGTCTGGCTGTCTACTTCAACGGGGCGTCACATAACTTCTCTAATGGGAAATGGTATACTTCAACCTTCTTTAAAGGATACCCGAAGTGACATGTGACATGATGAGATAGACATGTGTATGTACAGTGCCTAGCACACTAATAACTAGGCTGTGTTCCTTTCTTTCTTTGTCTGCCTGAAAGAGTTAAATATCAGGTATGTAAGTGGCTGACTCAGTCCTGACTCAGACAGGAAGTGACTACAGTGTGACCCTCACTGATAAGAAATTCCAACTATAAAACACTTTCCTAGCAGAAAATGGCTTCTGAGAGCAAGAAAGAAATAAAAAGGGGAAATTCTTATCAGTGAGGGTCACACTGTAGTCACTTCCTGTCTGAGTCAGGACTGAGTCACTTACATACCTGATATTTAACTCTTTCAGGCAGAGAAAGAAAAAAAGCAGCCTAGTTATTTGTGTGCCTGGCACTGAACATACCCATGTCTATCTCATCATGGCACATGTCACTTCGGGTATCCTTTAAAGTGGACCTGAACACAGAACTTCCTGTCTGTCGTAAAAGATAAGCAACAGCATAATGACCTTTAGGCTGGTTTCACACATGGGATTGGCGGAAGCGGTGCGCTGCAGCCTGGGGGGCGGACCTCCAAAAACAGGCCTTAGGGCATTACCGCTTTAGTACGCGGTTACCCCCCTCTGACGCTCACTTCCTGTGGCTGACGTGATCTTGTGCGCAGAAGCGTAAAACTTTCTGCGGGTTTTTACAAACGCGCCTCGCCATAGACTTAACATGACTTCTGGTCCACCCACAGGTTGCCAGAGAACTGTGTGGTAATGTACATTTGTCCGACCGTCTAGGATGCGGCAAAAACGTCTCTTCCGTCGCTTAGCGCCGTGCTACGTCGGTATGAAAGTCCCCATAGACTTTCATTGCCCTGCGGTGGGGTGCGCTAAAATACTACTCCGCCCCAGTGTGAAACCACCCTCAAAGAAAAACAATTTATTTGTTACTGCTGATACAAATCCTGCAATAAATCTGCAGTGTGTCTACTGCCTGCTTTCATTGAAGCAGAACATAGGGTTTACATCCTGTGTTTACAATTTAGCTGTTCTGCTGAGGCAGCCAGCTGACACAGCTGAGAGATCAAATTACAGTTGTTATTAGTATTGGGTGAAGGGGAATAGGGCAGGCTAGGCTCTCTAAATTCACACAGGGTGCATTTTTCTAGGTTTTCCTTCTGTTCTGTGCAAAAGTTTAGGTCCAACTTAACAGGGTGGGGGTTACAAAGACCGCGTTTTTGAAAATCCTTAAATAATACAACTGCTCGCTATTTATTCTACATGCACTTGCACATACTTGCATCCCATTTACAAAGCTCCTGTTAGTAGAGTGTGCTTATGTAATAAAATTACTCTTAACAGTAAATTAAGTAGCTGGAATGTAGGTTATGTCACAGGAAGTGAGAATGATCATTACAAAAAAGGTGTTTTAAAGAGAACCTGTAACAAAAAAAAGTTCCCCTGGGGGGTACTCACCTTGGTAGGGGGAAGTCTCAGGGTCCCAATGAGGCTTCCCCCTCCCCTGTAGCTGCAGGCAATCCAGCGCTGGCTCCCCTGAAGTGTCCGGCAATCCTCCCCCGACAAGCCTGACAAGGCCTGCTATATTTACCTTCCCTGGCTCCAGCGCTGGCTCCAGCAGGGGCGCTGTTGTGGCTCTCAGCTCGGAGATAGGCGGAAATAGCCGATCTCTGTCGGGTCTGCTCTACTGCGCAGGAGACTTGCAGGAGACTTGTGCCGGTGTGCAGTAGAGCGGACCGACAGCGATCAGCTATTTCTGACTATCTCCGAGTGGAGAGCCAATAATGCGCCTGGAGCCGGGAAGGTAAATATTTATATCCCCGCTGTTCGGAGGGGCACAGCAAGACCCCCGGGGGACACAGAAGGACGGAGGAAGCCTCAATAGGATCCGGAGGCTTCCCCCACCCCAGGTGAGTACCCCACAGGGGAGGGTTTTTTTTCGTTACAGGATTTCTTTAAAGGGACTGGTAATGAACGCATCCCCTACAGCGATATCATCAGCGATCCAACCGGTGACTTGGAATGGATTGTTTGAAGAATTATTGGCTATCACGTCATGAAAGACTAGAGCCCGGGTCATATTGAATCATAGTGGTTGATGATAAAAAGCTTAGTAGCTTAAAGGACAACTGAAGCGTCCTTTAAGTTATTGTTTAAAGGGAAATAAATATGGCAGCTTACATATCCCTGTCGCTTCAGTTGTCTTTTAACAGTTGTATTTTATAACATTAAGCTGTTTTGGAAGTATTGAAAAACAAAACGAAAAAAAGATAACAGTATGCTACTTTGCATACTACATTCAACTGTCATCATAAAACCACTGATTTGTAAAACTTTCTACAACCCTGACTACAGTCTGATATGACCCAGCTGAGGTTAGCAGATCCTTAGGCCGGTTTCACACCAGCAACCAGCATTATAGTTGAGTTGTGAGATCGCATTGCACCGCAACGCTAAAACTAGGCTGGGAGATCCGCGCGGTAAAGTACCATTTGGCAGCAAGCCACACAATAATTGAGGCTGTCTAGCTTTCACTTCCTGTGGACGAAATACAAATTTGCATGGAAATGTGTTGAAAAAATAAGCTTATGTGCAGCGCAACACAAATGCGTAACGTTTTATAATATCTGCGGCACCATTGGCTTACATGATTTTCAGTCACCGCGTATCGCTGCAGATATTCAGCGGTAACGTGCTGATGATTTAGTGTGACATGCAATGCTTCCTGCGCATCGCATCAGGTATGAAGTGTCCCATAGACTTTCATTGCTTGAGTGCCTTGTTCACACTGCAGGCGGTTTCAGGTTTGTTTGTTTTTACACGTGGTCGATTTTTACATATCAGCGCGGGTTGTGCGCTGTGCGTTCACTAAAGCGGTGCGTGGAACATTTTTTGAGGCGATTCCGCCTCAGTGGAAAGTATAGGAGAAACGCGAAACGATCGCAAAATCAGTTTGTGGAGCGAATGCGTTTAAGAATAAGTACATTGTATTCATTCTTTTCCGGGTCAGAGAGTTCACTTCCTGACTTCAGGGAGTGAATTACAAACCCACTTGGAAAAAACTCTTAGAAAACCGCTAAGCATGAAAGCGAATCGGCCACCCAAGTACCGGGAATCGGAAAAAAAAATATGCGTCTAAAACCGCCCAATGCAGACGGACACGCAAACGGAATGCAGTGTGAACAAGGCCTTAACGTTACCCTGCGGTACAAAAAGGTAGAGCGATGCAATGAAAATGCCCCAGTGTGAAAGTGGCCTAACGAATTAATATCCAACAATTGTAATCATCCCAGTCCACGTGTTCTGGCTGAATTGTAATATATGCCCACTGGAGATCTCTGGAAATGTCTGGCAGGCTTGTTGTGTCATTATATAATCATCATCTCACGGAACAGTCCTTCATTTATGGCTTTTGATTGGCTTAGCAGATATGACAGCTGATAATGTACTCATTTTCCCTGAGAGGTTTATAGAAAGTGTTCATCTTGGTGATGACAAGGGTGGCATTAGGTGGTGTGTTTTTGTCTTTTTGTCTTCTTTCCTCTGTAGCTGTTACTGATTCGGTTCAGTGCATAAATAACCTTTTACAGTTCAGTATAAACGAGTCCAGTGCTTTGTTTAGTCATTTTGGAGTACATGTACGTTTTTTCCGCTGCATTTATTAACCGGTCCAAGTGTAAGGCACCTAGATGGGGCTGGTCACTGCTTTCACACCTGGGCTTTTGGCTGCACCTTGACAGTGCGATGCTTATCACAGGAACAGCAGCAGACAGAACACGCCAGGGTCGCCATCACCAACACCATGGCTGCCAAAGGGAAAACAGGCAATGTGTTATATTATTGTTTGGGTTTATCTGACAATGAACGTATTACATGAAAAATACATAGCACATACAGTATATGCATAGGAAAGACCTGCCATGGTTCAGTCACCCACATGTTACTTAAAGGGGCACTATGGCGAAAAATTGTAAAATTTATAATATGTGCAAACACAGACAAATAAGAAGTCCGTTTTTTTCCAGAGTAAAATGAGCTATAAATTACTTTTCTCCTATGCTGCTGTAGTAGAAATCGGACAGAAGTGACAGGTTTTAGACTAGTCCATCTCTATAGGGGATTCTCAGCATGGCCTATATTCTTTATAAAGATATTCCCTATAAAGGATTTAAACAATGATGCTGCCAGCCTCCCTGCTCGCTACAGTTTTTTGGTAGTTGGACAGAGCAACTGCCATTCACTAAGTGCTTTTGAAAATAAATAAATCCTTGAGAATGCCACCATGAATAGATGGACTAGTCCAAAACCTGTCGGTAATGTCAGATTTCTACTACCTACTGTGACAGCAACATAAGAGAAAAGTAATTTTTAGGTAATTTTACTCTGGGAAAAAACGTACTTATTTATTTGTTTGCAGATATTTTAAACTTTACAATTTTTCGCCATAGTGCCCCTCTAAAGAGAACCTGAACTGAAAATATAAAAGTCAAAATAACCATAGGCAGGTCATACTTCCCTCCTGCGTAGTCTACTCCTCAATCTCTTTCTCCTCTCCTGCATCCTGTTTCTCCACTGTGATCAATGGAATTCTCCGTCCTCCATATTAAAATTGGCCATTACCCCCATAACAGCTTCCTGATCAGCACACTGTTACACTGCAATATCACCCACTTGAGCCATAGGGAAACATGGACATTACCTTGCACATTTAGTTGTAACTGACAGCTGCTGATATATAACTGACAGCAACTGGTATATTTCAGTTCAGTTGACAAAATATTGTCAGAACTAGAAGAACGGTGAGGTTAGCATGTAATATTCATTTGCAGCCACGTCATGTGATTATTTTAACCACTTTACCCCCACAGATGCGGATATCTACGCTCCTTTTTCCATTCTTTCAGGGGGTGGAGATATCCGCACATGCACACGTGCATGCCACCGCCCGCTCGCTCGGAGATCAATGAACGGGGAAAAACATTCCCGTTCATTGATCTAATCCCCCCAGCAATAATCGGCTGCTTCTATGAGAAGCAGCGCAATCATTGTGAAAAAAAAAAAAAAGTTTCCCAGCCTCATTGACCTTCCTGTAAGCGTCCTTCCGACGCTTACAGGACACATGCACAAAAAATTACTGTGGCCATCTTGTGGCCAAATAGTAAAACTACACCCAAAAGCATTTTTCATATATAACTATATAGTTTTACATTATAAATTAACTCAATTTAACCACTTCCGGGTTTCGGGTGGTTTGGATGATCTGTGCTGCGGGGGCTCTTCAGCCCGCAGCACCGATCAGAAATCAGGCAGGGCGATCAGACTTCCCCCCCTTTTTTCCCCACTAGGGGGATGTCTTGCTGGGGGGGGGGGGGGGGGGTCTGATCGCCTCACTGCTGTGCCTAGCGGGGGGGGGGGGGGGCTCCTCAAAGCCCTCCTTCGCAGTGCTATTCCTCCCTCTGCCTCCTTCCCTCCCTCCCCTCTTCATTCTAGGCTGCGCGGGACGGAAATCCATCCTGCGCCGCCTCAGATAGGCTTCAGCCTATCAGATGCCGGCGATCCCCGGCCAATCAGAGGCCAGGGATCACCGATCTCCTCTATGGCGCTGCTGCGCAGCAGCGCCGTATGTATGTAAACAGTGGGGAAGATCTTCCCCACGTGTTTACATTTACCCTGCGAGCCGCGATCAGAGGCTCGCAGGGTGTTCAGGGAGACACCCTCCGTGAACTGACATGGAACCCATGGAAACCGCTGCAGGATTCAGGGGCGTACTTATGCGTACGCAGAATCCTGAAGTGGTTAAACACTCCCCAATTATTATTATTTTTTTTTTTTTTGTAATTAAAAAAAAATTACAATAAAAAACATAAATAGTTACCTTAGGGACTAAACTCTTTTTAAATGTTTATGTCAGGAGGGTATAACACTGTTACTTTATAAACTATGGGCTTGTAATTAGGGATGGACGCAAAACTGAAAAAATGCACCTTTATTTCCAAATAACATATTGGCGCCAAACATTGTGATAGGGACATAATTTAAACGGTGTAATAACCGGGACAAATGGGCAAATACATTTCATGGGTTTTAATTACAGTAGCATGCATTATTTATTTATTTATAATAGCCGAAAACTGAAAAATTATGATTTTTTCCCCCATATTTTTTCCTATTTTCCCATTAAAACACATTTAGAATAAAATAATTCTTGGCATAATGTCCCACCTAAAGAAAGCCTAATTGGTGGCGGAAAAAACAAGATATAGTTCATTTCATTGTGATAAGTAATGATAAAGTTATAGACGAATGAATGGAAGGAGCGCTGAAAGGTGAAAATTGCTCTGGTGCTCCAGGGGTAAAACCCCTCAGTGGTGAAGTGGTTAAATAATTTTACTCGCTTCAGGTTCCCTTTAAAGTGGGATAAAACTCTCACATAACATTCAATAAAATGTGTTTTCCTACTTTTTATTACCCATACAATTGCCATATTTGTTTTTGTGCATAAGTAATACTCCAACTATAAAACACTTTCCTAGCAGAAAATTGCTTCTGAGGGCAGGAAAGAGATAAAAAGGGTCAATGGCTCATAGATTATAGCTCTGGCACACGTCAATGAATGTGTCATTGAGCAAAAACAATAAAACAGTAAAAACTTAAAAAGTAGATTTAAAAATAAAATAAAACTGTGGAATATCTTAAAAAGTCATTTTTAGGAGACGGAAGATAGATACAATCGTTTATTTCATTAGTTTATTTTTGCATCAGGTGTCCTTTAAGCCAAGATTTCAGAAAAGTCTTCCTTGGCGTGACCATGTGATCACAGACATTCATACAACTCACCAATAAAGACGAGGATGAGGGTGAAGGCAGTAATTTCCACCGGGTCTGCCTGAGGTAGATTCTGTAGTTTCAGCACAAGTTTTTCTCCCATATTCTGCACTTCCTGCGTGAAATCCTGGTAAGACATGGTGGCACGCTGGGACTGGTCCAATATCAGCCTGAAATAATGCAATGCATGAAAACGATTAAAGTAATCATGTACACTTCCTTCAAAATACAAGACAAACTCCGACCAAGAATTGAACTTCATCCCAATCAGTAGCTGATACCCCCTTTTACATGAGAAATATAATGCTTTTCACAAACAGACCATCAGGGGGCGCTGCATGGCTGATTTTGTGGTGAAATCCCTCCCACAAGAAACTGAGGACCGTGGTACTTCTGGCAGTTTCCTGTCTGTGAACCTCGTTGCATTGTGGGAAATAGCTGTTTACAGCTGTTTCTGACTGCCAAAAGAAGCATGCAGCAGCTACATCACCTGCCAGCAGTAAAAATGTCACCATGTAATAAATGTCAGAATATAAATCAAGGATTTAAAATATTTTTACAATGGGCAAACACTGACTAAATCATTTATACATCATTATTGTAAAAATGAAGCACTTTTTTATTGCATTACTTTCACTGGAGTTCCTATTTAAGTGAATGGTTGGTCTAGTTGTTTTTTTAACCATTTCTCGTCAGTTCAGGCTCCATTCACACTCGGAATCGCAAAACGCAATCGCAGTTTTGAATTTAGGTGTTCAGCGATTTTGCCACGATTGTGTTTTGCCGCTCTGTCCTGTGAATGAGAATCGCAGAACAATCGCCCACAGAATGCTGCATGCAGCACATTTGCAATCAGTGGAAATCGCAATGGCCGCAGTGTGCGTAATCCCATAGGATTACATGTGTGGCAGTGGCTTGCTGAACAGTACCGATCAGCTAAGTGCAAAACATCAGGGGAAAACGCCCCAGTGTGAATGAGGCCTAAGCGCTGTTCTGTTTTTCCTGCATTGTATCTTACCTTCGGGGATATGCTACGAGTTAAAGACGTTAGAAGGATTTTCTTACAGAGCAAGTACCAAGGAAATCTCTTGTCTAACTGTAAGTGCCAGGATTGCTTCCCCTACTTCTCGTTAGATCTTAAGGAGCCGGAAGCAGCTGTCTATATCCCTGTTTCTGGATATAGCAAATGATTTTTGCGGTTTAAATATCTGGACTGTTAAACAGTGCAACTGCCTTTAACGATCTCACATGCAGGGAGCCATTTTGTTAACTCTCAGTTTTAGTGTACAAGTCTTATATACACATCACATACAACTAATTGGCTGCAGAGGATAGCTAAAATGTTTTTCTTTAAAGGACCTCTGTCGCAAAAATCTTAAAATTTAAAATACACGTAAACATACACCAATAAGAAGTACCTGTCTTCCAGAGTAAAATGAGCCATAAATTACTTTTCTCCTATGTTGCTGTCACTTACAGCAAGTAGTAGAAATCTGACATTACCGACTTTGGACTAGCCCATCTTCTCATGGGGGTTCTGTAGATTTTCTTTATTTTTCAAAGCACTTAGTAAATGGCAGTTGCTCCGTCCAACTGCCAAAAAAGTGTACAGCGAGCAGGGAGGCTGGCCAGCATCATTGCATAAATCTTTTTCAGGGAATGTCTTTATAATGAATAAAGGCCATGCTGAGAATCACCCATGAAGAGATGGACTAACCCAAAAGCTGTCAGTAATGTCAGATTTGTACTACATACTGTAAGTGACAGCAACATGGGAGAAAAGTAATGTATGGCTCATTTTACTCTGGAAGAAATGTACTTCTTATTTGTATGCGTTTTTAAATCTCAAGATTTCCGTGACAGTTTCTCTTTAAAGTTGCTATAAATAGGTTCCAGTCGTGATGATGATCAGTGTTCAGAATCTGTTGACAGCAACATGACTTTGGTAGTGAGCTGTGGTTTTGCTACCTGCAGATACCTAATATTTTCAGTCAGGAAGTTCCCGATTCTGATAAGAATTGTGTGCACAGCGCAACTGTCGCACTAGGTCGTCATCCACACTAAACCGCCGCCCACAATAAGCTGACGTCGCACTAGGCCGTCATCCACACTAAACCGCCGCCCACAATAAGCTGACGCCGCACTAGGCCATCATCCACACTAAACCACCGCCCACAATAAGCAGACGCCGCACTAGGCCATCATCCACACTAAACCGCCGTCCACAATAAGCTGACGCCACACTAGGCCGTCATCCACACTAAACCGCCGTCCACAATAAGCTGACGCCACACTAGGCCGGCATCCACACTAAACCGCCGCCCACAATAAGCTGACGCCACACTAGGCCGGCATCCACACTAAACCGCCGCCCACAATAAGCTGATGCCACACTAGGCCGTCATCCACACTAAACCACCGCCCACAATAAGCTGACGCCACACTAGGCCGTCATCCACACTAAACCACCGCCCACAATAAGCTGACGCCACACTAGGCCGTCATCCACACTAAACCGCCGCCCACAATAAGCTGACGCCACACTAGGCCGTCATCCACACTAAACCGCCGCCCACAATAAGCTGACGCCACACTAGGCCGTCATCCACACTAAACCGCCGCCCACAATAAGCTGACGCCGCACTAGGCCTCAGCCTGGTGCATCCCTGCATATTATGAAAGTGGCGACATGTACATTCTTTGCTTTCTCTTATATTAATATTCAACTTCTGTTGATCAATTTTAAGGCTAAACTTGATTGAAAATGTTATTAGATGTACTTTTCATCGATTAGATATTGATGGTTTTGTGCTGCATTGAATAACCGCAAAGCCACAGGTTTTAAATGATCTTTGGTCTCAATGATCCTGTCTAGTGCCATTCAAATTCTGATTAATTGGCCGAGCTATCAGTTATATTGACTGTATTATTCAGGGATTGAGTAATGAATGGCTAGTAGTACACTTCTCCTTTTCCCCTTGTTATTGATGGATGGGAGGGACGTGGCAGCTCTCCTGTGGGAAGTTGGCAAGGGAGCCTGGTTGACCGATTTGGATGAGTGCCTACCGACCGAGAGCATTGTTTCCCCCACTTACCCCGCCCACCACATGATGTCACACCGCTTGCTGCTCTCTCCGCCCTCCTCCATCCTGCACAGCACCAACACAAGTGTCCGCTCTGCAATATTGCCCGAGTTTTCTACAAGGAGATCATTTTTTATCTTCTGTTTAAAATAAGCTTTCAGCACTTTGCAAATGAAAACGTACCAAAAAGTAGGGGAATAAGTCCTATAAAAATTATTTTGAGTATTTTCTCACTTGCTGGTGGTTTAACCCATTCTCGTTCCGTCGTTTTCACATGAGAAATGTTCACCTCCCATTCATTAGCCTATAACTTTATCACTACTTATCACAATGAACTGATCTATATCTTGTTTTTTCCGCCACCAATTAGGCTTTCTTTGGGGGGTACATTTTGCTAAGAGCCACTTTACTGTAAATGCATTTTAACAGGAAGAATAAGAAAAAAATGGAAAAAATCATTATTTCTCAGTTTTCAGCCATTCTAGTTTTAAAATAATACATGCCTCCATAATTAAAACTCACGTATTGTATTTGCCCATTTGTCCCGGTTATTACACCGTTAAAATTATGTCCCTATCACAATGTATGGCGACAATATTTTATTTGGAAATAAAGGTGCATTTTTTTAGTTTTGCATCTATCACTATTTACAAGTTTAAAAAAAAAATATAGAAATATTTCATCTTTACATTGATATTTAAAAAGTTTAGACCCTTAGGTAAATATTTACATGTTTTTTTAATTGTAATTTTTTTTTTTATATTAAACATTTTATTTGGGTATTTTTGGGAGGGTGGGATGTAAACTATAGTTTTATAATGTAAATGTGTCTTGAGTTTTATTTTTTTTTACTTTTAGTTGTAGTATTACTTTTTGGCCACACGATGGCAGCCATGAGTTTGTTTACATGACGTCACTCTAAGCGTAGCAGGCACAAAGGAGGGAAAGTACAATATCCGCTTTTAGCATTAAACATACCGTATATGTACTCACAATGTTTATATTTACATTGTGTCTTTAGTAGTTACAGCAAAGTGACCTAATATATCCATAATGTATTTATTGTTCCAGCTGATAGTTCTCAGTGATGGTATTTGCAACTTCCCTTTGTAGTTGATATGGTTATGCTAGGGTCTAAGCCAGGCATGGGAAAACTTGGCCCTCCAGCTGTCAAGGAACTACAAGTCCCACAATGCACTTGCCTTTATGAGTCATGACTGTGGCTGTCAGACTCCTGCAATGCATTGTGGGACTTGTAGTTCCTTAAAGGATACCCCAAGTGACATGTGACATGATGAGATAGACATGTGTATGTATAGTGCCTATCACACAAATAACTATGCTGTGTTCCTTTTTTTCTTTCTCTGCCTGAAAGAGTTAAATATCAGGTATGTAAGTGGCTGACTCAGACAGGAAGTGACTACAGTGTGACCCCCCACTGATAAGAAATTCCAACTATAAAACCCTTTCCTAGCAGAAAATGGCTTCTGAGAGCAAGAAAGAGGTAAAAAGGGGAGTTTCATATCAGTGAGGGTCACACTGTAGTCACTTCCTGTCTGAGTCAGGACTAAGTCAGCCACTTACATACCTGATATTTAACTCTTTCAGGCAGAGAAAGAAAAAAAGGAACCCAGCCTACTTATTTGTGTGCTAGACACTGTACATACACATGTATATCTCATCATGTCACATGTCACTTCGGGTATCCTTTAACAGCTGGAGGGCCAAATTTGCCCATGTCTGGTCTAAGTCAGTGTAGATTATTATTATTATTATTATTATTATTTTATAGTAACTTTTTCTGTCCTGTTGGATAATCACTTTTCTTCACGGGGTCTATCCCAAACTTTAGTTAAGATCCATACGAGCTGGTGGCTGCAGAACGGAGGATCATGCGGGACTGGCGCAGAACAGGGCGGCTGCTGGGGGCCTGGGGAGCTATGGGTAACAATACGAGCTGGTGGCTGCAGAACGGAGGCTTGTGCAGGACCGGCGCGGGACAGGACGGCTGCTGGGGGCCTTGGGAGCTGTGGGTAACAATACGAGCTGGTGGCTGCAGAACGGGGGCTTGTGCAGGACCAGCGTGGGACAGGACGGCTCCTGGGGGCATGGGGAGCTATGGGTAACAATACGAGCTGGTGGTGGCAGAACGGAGGCTCGTGCAGGACCGGCGCAGGACAGGACGGCTGCTGGGGGCCTGGGAAGCTATGGGTAACAATACGAGCTGGTGGCTGCAGAACGGAGGCTCGCGCAGGACAGGACGGCTGCTGGGGGCCTGGGGAGCTATGGGTAACAATACGAGCTGGTGGCTGCAGAACGGAGGCTCGCGCAGGACCGGTGCGGGACAGGACGGCTGCTGGGGGCCTGGGGAGCTATGGGTAACAATACGAGCTGGTGGCTTCAGAACAGAGGCTCGTGCGGGACCGGCGTGGGACAGGACGGCTGCTGGGGGCCTGGGGAGCTATGGGTAACAATACGAGCTGGTGGCTGCAGAACGGAGGCTCGTGCAGGACCGGCGAGGGACAGGACGGCTGCTGGGGGCCTGGGGAGCTATGGGTAACAATACGAGCTGGTGGTGGCAGAACGGAGGCTCGTGCAGGACTGGCGAGGGACAGGATGGCTGCTGGGGGCCTGGGGAGCTATGGGTAACAATACGAGCTGGTGGTGGCAGAACGGAGGCTCGTGCAGGACCGGCGAGGGACAGGACGGCTGCTGGGGGCCTGGGGAGCTGTGGGTAACAATACGAGCTGGTGGCAGAACGGAGGCTCGTGCAGGACCGGCGAGGGACAGGACGGCTGCTGGGGGCCTGGGGAGCTATGGGTAACAATACGAGCTGGTGGCTGCAGAACGGGGGCTTGTGCAGGACCGGCGCAGGACAGGACGGCTGCTGGGGGCCTAGGGAGCTATGGGTAACAATACGAGCTGGTGTTGGCAGAACAGAGGCTTGTGCAGGACCGGCGCGGGACAGGACGGCTGCTGGGGGCCTGGGGAGCTATGGGTAACAATACGAGCTGGTGGTGGCAGAACAGAGGCTCGTGCAGGACCGGCGCAGGACAGGACGGCTGCTGGGGGCCTAGGGAGCTATGGGTAACAATACGAGCTGGTGGTGGCAGAACGGAGGCTTGTGAAGGACCGGCGAGGAACAGGACGGCTGCTGGGGGCCTGGGGAGCTATGAGTAACAATACGAGCTGGTGGCTTCAGAACGGAGGCTCGTGCGGGACCGGTGCAGGACAGGACGGCTGCTGGGGGCCTGGGGAGCTATGGGTAACAATACGAGCTGGTGGTGGCAGAACGGAGGCTTGTGCAGGACCGGCGTGGGACAGGACGGCTGCTGGGGGCCTGGGGAGCTATGGGTAACAATACGAGCTGGTGGTGGCAGAACAGAGGCTCATGCAGGACCGGCGAGGGACAGGACGGCTGCTGGGGGCCTGGGGAGCTATGGGTAACAATACGAGCTGGTGGCTGCAGAACGGAAGCTCGTGCAGGACCGGCGTGGGACAGGACGGCTGCTGGGGGCCTGGGGAGCTATGGGTAACAATACGAGCTGGTGGTGGCAGAACGGAGGCTCGTGCAGGACCGGCGAGGGACAGGACGGCTGCTGGGGGCCTGGGGAGCTATGGGTAACAATACGAGCTGGTGGTGGCAGAACGGAGGCTCATGCAGGACCGGCGTGGGACAGGACGGCTACTGGGGGCCTGGGGAGCTATGGGTAACAATACGAGCTGGTGGTGGCAGAACAGAGGCTCGTGCAGGACCGGCGCAGGACAGGACGGATGCTGGGGGCCTGGGGAGCTATGGGTAACAATACGAGCTGGTGGTGGCAGAACGGAGGCTCGTGCGGGACCGGCGCAGGACAGGACGGCTGCTGGGGGCCTGGGGAGCTATGGGTAACAATACGAGCTGGTGGCTGCAGAGCGGAGGCTCGTGCAGGACCGGCGAGGGACAGGACGGCTGCTGGGGGCCTGGGGAGCTATGGGTAACAATACGAGCTGGTGGCTGCAGAACGGGGGCTTGTGCAGGACCGGCGTGGGACAGGACGGCTCCTGGGGGCATGGGGAGCTATGGGTAACAATACGAGCTGGTGGTGGCAGAACGGAGACTCGTGCAGGACCGGCGCAGGACAGGACGGCTGCTGGGGGCCTGGGGAGCTATGGGTAACAATACGAGCTGGTGGTGGCAGAACGGAGACTCGTGCAGGACCGGCGCAGGACAGGACGGCTGCTGGGGGCCTGGGGTGGCCACAGGTAAGTGACACAGTTTGTTTTGAGCAAATGTACAGTTTTCACCTTTTGTCTTTCGCACTCACTGTTAATTTGCACTTGATGTTTTGTTGATTGCTGCCTTGTCTTTCTCCACACCTTACACTTTCTCTCACTCGGACGGAGATGCTAGTACACCCTAAAGGCAGGGCAGGCAACTCCCAAGCTTTATTCTAAAATGAGACAGCATCATGCTCAGGACACTCTGGGAGGCTCCTGTCTCTGGTGAGAGTACACACAGGCCTGACAGAGAGGGCATTCATTAGGAGCTCACTTTAAGCTGAGCTACAGTCCTGGAATGTCTTAGGAAAGGTTCAGCTTCATCCAGGTTACGGTATATCCAAAGGAAAAATACACATTCATCTGGTTATTTATTTTTTTCTTTTTGGTGTGGATGAAGTCACTACTATCATTATTGTGTATTTATATAGCACTGGGAACTTACCCAACATCATACATTATTATTTAATATAAATAATAATGTCAGAGGTCTCATAAGCTGAGGAGTCGGAGTCGGGGTCAGAGGTCTCATAAGCTGAGGAGTCTGGGTCAGAGGTCTCATAAGCTGAGGAGTCGGGGTCAGAGGTCTCATAAGCTGAGGAGTCTGGGTCAGAGGTCTCATAAGCTGAGGAGTCGGGGTCAGAGGTCTCATAAGCTGAGGAGTTGGAGTCAGAGGTCTCATAAGCTGAGGAGTTGGAGTCAGAGGTCTCATAAGCTGAGGAGTCGGAGTCAGAGGTCTCATAAGCTGAGGAGTCTGGGTCAGAGGTCTCATAAGCTGAGGAGTCGGGGTCAGAGGTCTCATAAGCTGAGGAGTCTGGGTCAGAGGTCTCATAAGCTGAGGAGTGGAAGTCAGAGGTCTCATAAGCTGAGGAGTCGGGGTCAGAGGTCTCATAAGCTGAGGAGTTGGAGTCAGAGGTCTCATAAGCTGAGGAGTCGGGGTCAGAGGTCTCATAAGCTGAGGAGTGGAAGTCAGAGGTCTCATAAGCTGAGGAGTCGGGGTCAGAGGTCTCATAAGCTGAGGAGTCGGGGTCAGAGGTCTCATAAGCTGAGGAGTGGAAGTCAGAGGTCTCATAAGCTGAGGAGTTGGAGTCAGAGGTCTCATAAGCTGAGGAGTCGGGGTCAGAGGTCTCATAAGCTGAGGAGTCGGGGTCAGAGGTCTCATAAGCTGAGGAGTTGGAGTCAGAGGTCTCATAAGCTGAGGAGTCGGGGTCAGAGGTCTCATAAGCTGAGGAGTCGGAGTTGGAGTCAGAGGTCTCATAAACTGAGGAGTTGGAGTCTGAGGTCTCATAAGCTGAGGAGTTGGAGTCGGGTGATTTTTGTAGCCACTACACAGCCCTGGTTAGGCCACTGGATAGGGAGGGGACAATATTTTGCTAAGCTGCTGTGGATAGCACTGGCACAATAACAGAGGAAACATACAAGTATCTGTTACGTCAAGATTATCAGAGTGTCGTTTTTTGAGCTATGCATATATTACAAGTTTTCTTTAAAGGAAACCTGTCAGGAAATAAGTGCCCCAAAGTGGTACTGGCCTTGGGAGAGAGCAGCCTCTGGGTTCTCCAGACGCATCCCCTGTCGTCCTCTGCCGCAGCCATTCCAGTGCTGTAGCTCACCCCGATGGGGCTCTGCGTTTTCCGCTGAAGCCCGAGCGGGTCCGTGCTAATGTGCAGACACAGTGCAGCTGTGCTCCAGGGGTCTTAGTGCTGGAAGGGCCTGGCGGAGGAGGGCTTTCCCCTCCCAAGGTAAGTATCCATTTTCAGCATCACAGGCTTACTCTTATACCTCTGCAGGTACAAATCTCAGTTGTAACTTTACTTATGTTTCTAGCGGAATTCTGACAACCATGGCAAACTACCAGAAGTTTGTAGTTGCATAGATACAAGACCTTGCTAATAACCGTCTGCCATAGTTGGGGCTGCTGTTTTGTATTTTAGTATCAGGGACCGATCTTTGCACCTGACAGTCTGCCCCTCAGCACAAAAACCTTATACTTACCTCAGTAGAAGGAAGATTCTGGGTCCTGCAGAGGCGTCTCATGTCCTCCTGGCCCACACTTGCTGTGAGCGGAACCCTGAAAGAAATTCAATAGGAGCTTGTCTGATTTCTTATAGTCACTACGCTCCTCTTCATGCACTGAGCAGGCCGCAGTACAGCCGGAGCTGCTCGTCCACTGGTGCAGCACGGCCCTGCTTGTGCATGAGGAGCAGGGACTGCATCTTCCAGAAGGCCCCAGCGAGTGATGGCAGGACAAGGAGGACACAGGAAGGCTCTGGAGGATCCAGGAGAGAGGCTCATCATGCACAAGCATGAGGAGCAGGGACTGCATCTTCCAGAAGGCCCCGGAGAGTGATGGCAGGACAAGGAGGACACAGGAAGGCTCTGAAGGATCCAGGAGAGAGGCTCATCATGCTCAAGCATGATGAGGAGCAGGGCCTGCATCTTCCGGAAGGCCCCAGCGAGTGATGGCAGGACAAGGAGGACACAGGAAGGCTCTCGAGGATCCAGGAGAGAGGCTCATCATGCACAAGCATGATGAGGAGCAGGGCCTGCATCTTCCAGAAGGCCCCAGCGAGTGATGGCAGGGCAAGCAGGACACAGGAAGGCTCTCGAGGATCCAGGAGAGAGGCGCATCATGCCCAAGCATGATGAGGAGCAGGACCTGCATCTTCCAGAAGGCCCCAGCGAGTGATGGCAGGGCAAGGAGGACACAGGAAGGCTCTGGAGGATCCAGGAGAGAGGCTCATCATGCACAAGCATGAGGAGCAGGGCCTGCATCTTCCGGAAGGCCCCAGCGAGTGATGGCAGGACAAGGAGGACACAGGAAGGCTCTGGAGGATCCAGGATAGAGGCTCATCATGCACAAGCATGAGGAGCAGGGCCTGCATCTTCCAGAAGGCCCCAGCGAGTGATGGCAGGACAAGGAGGACACAGGAAGGCTCTGAAGGATCCAGGAGAGAGGCTCATCATGCTCAAGCATGATGAGGAGCAGGGCCTGCATCTTCCAGAAGGCCCCAGCGAGTGATGGCAGGGGCAAGGAGGACACAGGAAGGCTCTGGAGGATCCAGGAGAGAGGCTCATCATGCACAAGCATGAGGAGCAGGGCCTGCATCTTCCAGAAGGCCCCAGCGAGTGATGGCAGGACAAGGAGGACACAGGAAGGCTCTGGAGGATCCAGGAGAGAGGCAGGCTCATCATGCCCAAGCATGATGAGGAGCAGGACCTGCATCTTCCAGAAGGCCCCGGAGAGTGATGGCAGGGCAAGGAGGACACAGGAAGGCTCTGGAGGATCCAGGAGAGAGGCTCATCATGCACAAGCATGATGAGGAGCAGGGCCTGCATCTTCCAGAAGGCCCCAGCGAGTGATGGCAGGGCAAGGAGGACACAGGAAGGCTCTGGAGGATCCAGGAGAGAGGCTCATCATGCACAAGCATGATGAGGAGCAGGGCCTGCATCTTCCAGAAGGCCCCAGCGAGTGATAGCAGGGCAAGGAGGACACAGGAAGGCTCTGGAGGATCCAGGAGAGAGGCTCCTCATGCACAAGCATGAGGAGCAGGGCCTACATCTTCCAGAAGGCCCCAGCGAGTGATGGCAGGACAAGGAGGACACAGGAAGGCTCTGGAGGATCCAGGAGAGAGGCTCATCATGCACAAGCATGATGAGGAGCAGGGCCTGCATCTTCCAGAAGGCCCCAGCGAGTGATGGCAGGACAAGGAGGACACAGGAAGGCTCTGGAGGATCCAGGAGAGAGGCAGGCTCATCATGCCCAAGCATGAGGAGCAGGACCTGCATCTTCCAGAAGGCCCCAGCGAGTGATGGCAGGACAAGGAGGACACAGGAAGGCTCTGGAGGATCCAGGAGAGAGGCAGGCTCATCATGCCCAAGCATGAGGAGCAGGTCCTGCATCTTCCAGAAGGCCCCAGCGAGTGATGGCAGGGCAAGGAGGACACAGGAAGGCTCTGGAGGATCCAGGATAGAGGCTCATCATGCACAAGCATGAGGAGCAGGGCCTGCATCTTCCAGAAGGCCCCAGCGAGTGATGGCAGGGCAAGGAGGACACAGGAAGGCTCTGGAGGATCCAGGAGAGAGGCTCATCATGCACAAGCATAATGAGGAGCAGGGCCTGCATCTTCCAGAAGGCCCCAGCGAGTGATGGCAGGGCAAGGAGGACACAGGAAGGCTCTGGTGGATCCAGGAGAGAGGCTCATCATGCACAAGCATGAGGAGCAGGGACTGCATCTTCCAGAAGGCCCCAGCGAGTGATGGCAGGGCAAGGAGGACACAGGAAGGCTCTGGAGGATCCAGGAGAGAGGCTCATCATGCACAAGCATAATGAGGAGCAGGGCCTGCATCTTCCAGAAGGCCCCAGCGAGTGATGGCAGGGCAAGGAGGACACAGGAAGGCTCTGGAGGATCCAGGAGAGAGGCTCATCATGCACAAGCATAATGAGGAGCAGGGCCTGCATCTTCCAGAAGGCCCCAGCGAGTGATGGCAGGGCAAGGAGGACACAGGAAGGCTCTGGTGGATCCAGGAGAGAGGCTCATCATGCACAAGCATGAGGAGCAGGGACTGCATCTTCCAGAAGGCCCCAGCGAGTGATGGCAGGGCAAGGAGGACACAGGAAGGCTCTCGAGGATCCAGGAGAGAGGCTCATCATGCACAAGCATGATGAGGAGCAGGGCCTGCATCTTCCAGAAGGCCCCAGCGAGTGATAGCAGGGCAAGGAGGACACAGGAAGGCTCTGGAGGATCCAGGAGAGAGGCTCATCATGCACAAGCATGATGAGGAGCAGGGCCTGCATCTTCCAGAAGGCCCCAGCGAGTGATGGCAGGGCAAGCAGGACACAGGAAGGCTCTGGAGGATCCAGGAGAGAGGCAGGCTCATCATGCCCAAGCATGAGGAGCAGGTCCTGCATCTTCCAGAAGGCCCCAGCGAGTGATGGCAGGGCAAGGAGGACACAGGAAGGCTCTGGAGGATCCAGGAGAGAGGCTCATCATGCACAAGCATGAGGAGCAGGGCCTGCATCTTCCAGAAGGCCCCAGCGAGTGATGGCAGGGCAAGGAGGACACAGGAAGGCTCTGGAGGATCCAGGAGAGAGGCTCATCATGCACAAGCATAATGAGGAGCAGGGACTGCATCTTCCAGAAGGCCCCAGCGAGTGATGGCAGGGCAAGGAGGACACAGGAAGGCTCTCGAGGATCCAGGAGAGAGGCTCATCATGCACAAGCATGAGGAGCAGGGACTGCATCTTCCAGAAGGCCCCAGCGAGTGATGGCAGGGCAAGGAGGACACAGGAAGGCTCTGGAGGATCCAGGAGAATGGCTCATCATGCACAAGCATGATGAGGAGCAGGGCCTGCATCTTCCAGAAGGCCCCAGCGAGTGATGGCAGGGCAAGGAGGACACAGGAAGGCTCTGGAGGATCCAGGAGAATGGCTCATCATGCACAAGCATGATGAGGAGCAGGACCTGCATCTTCCAGAAGGCCCCAGCGAGTGATGGCAGGACAAGGAGGACACAGGAAGGCTCTGGAGGATCCAGGAGAGAGGCTCATCATGCACAAGCATGAGGAGCAGGGGCCTGCATCTTCCAGAAGGCCCCAGCGAGTGATGGCAGGGCAAGGAGGACACAGGAAGGCTCTGGAGGATCCAGGAGAGAGGCTCATCATGCACAAGCATGAGGAGCAGGGACTGCATCTTCCAGAAGGCCCCAGCGAGTGATGGCAGGGCAAGGAGGACACAGGAAGCCTCTGGTGGATCCAGGAGAGAGGCTCATCATGCACAAGCATGAGGAGCAGGGCCTACATCTTCCAGAAGGCCCCAGCGAGTGATGGCAGGGCAAGGAGGACACAGGAAGGCTCTGGAGGATCCAGGAGAGAGGCTCATCATGCACAAGCATGAGGAGCAGGGCCTACATCTTCCAGAAGGCCCCAGCGAGTGATGGCAGGGCAAGGAGGACACAGGAAGGCTCTGGAGGAACCAGGAGAGAGGCAGGCTCATCATGCACAAGCATGATGAGGAGCAGGGCCTGCATCTTCCAGAAGGCCCCAGCGAGTGATGGCAGGGCAAGGAGGACACAGGAAGCCTCTGGTGGATCCAGGAGAGAGGCTCATCATGCACAAGCATGATGAGGAGCAGGGACTGCATCTTCCAGAAGGCCCCAGCGAGTGATGGCAGGGCAAGGAGGACACAGGAAGGCTCTGGAGGATCCAGGAGAGAGGCAGGCTCATCATGCCCAAGCATGATGAGGAGCAGGACCTGCATCTTCCAGAAGGCCCCAGCGAGTGATGGCAGGACAAGGAGGACACAGGAAGGCTCTGGAGGATCCAGGAGAGAGGCAGGCTCATCATGCCCAAGCATGATGAGGAGCAGGACCTGCATCTTCCAGAAGGCCCCGGAGAGTGATGGCAGGGCAAGGAGGACACAGGAAGGCTCTGGAGGATCCAGGAGAGAGGCTCATCATGCTCAAGCATGATGAGGAGCAGGGCCTGCATCTTCCAGAAGGCCCCAGCGAGTGATGGCAGGGCAAGGAGGACACAGGAAGGCTCTGGAGGATCCAGGAGAGAGGCTCATCATGCACAAGCATGATGAGGAGCAGGGCCTGCATCTTCCAGAAGGCCCCAGCGAGTGATGGCAGGGCAAGCAGGACACAGGAAGGCTCTCGAGGATCCAGGAGAGAGGCGCATCATGCCCAAGCATGATGAGGAGCAGGACCTGCATCTTCCAGAAGGCCCCAGCGAGTGATGGCAGGGCAAGGAGGACACAGGAAGGCTCTGGAGGATCCAGGAGAGAGGCTCATCATGCACAAGCATGAGGAGCAGGGCCTGCATCTTCCGGAAGGCCCCAGCGAGTGATGGCAGGACAAGGAGGACACAGGAAGGCTCTGGAGGATCCAGGATAGAGGCTCATCATGCACAAGCATGAGGAGCAGGGCCTGCATCTTCCAGAAGGCCCCAGCGAGTGATGGCAGGACAAGGAGGACACAGGAAGGCTCTGAAGGATCCAGGAGAGAGGCTCATCATGCTCAAGCATGATGAGGAGCAGGGCCTGCATCTTCCAGAAGGCCCCAGCGAGTGATGGCAGGGGCAAGGAGGACACAGGAAGGCTCTGGAGGATCCAGGAGAGAGGCTCATCATGCACAAGCATGAGGAGCAGGGCCTGCATCTTCCAGAAGGCCCCAGCGAGTGATGGCAGGACAAGGAGGACACAGGAAGGCTCTGGAGGATCCAGGAGAGAGGCAGGCTCATCATGCCCAAGCATGATGAGGAGCAGGACCTGCATCTTCCAGAAGGCCCCGGAGAGTGATGGCAGGGCAAGGAGGACACAGGAAGGCTCTGGAGGATCCAGGAGAGAGGCTCATCATGCACAAGCATGATGAGGAGCAGGGCCTGCATCTTCCAGAAGGCCCCAGCGAGTGATGGCAGGGCAAGGAGGACACAGGAAGGCTCTGGAGGATCCAGGAGAGAGGCTCATCATGCACAAGCATGATGAGGAGCAGGGCCTGCATCTTCCAGAAGGCCCCAGCGAGTGATAGCAGGGCAAGGAGGACACAGGAAGGCTCTGGAGGATCCAGGAGAGAGGCTCCTCATGCACAAGCATGAGGAGCAGGGCCTACATCTTCCAGAAGGCCCCAGCGAGTGATGGCAGGACAAGGAGGACACAGGAAGGCTCTGGAGGATCCAGGAGAGAGGCTCATCATGCACAAGCATGATGAGGAGCAGGGCCTGCATCTTCCAGAAGGCCCCAGCGAGTGATGGCAGGACAAGGAGGACACAGGAAGGCTCTGGAGGATCCAGGAGAGAGGCAGGCTCATCATGCCCAAGCATGAGGAGCAGGACCTGCATCTTCCAGAAGGCCCCAGCGAGTGATAACAGGACAAGGAGGACACAGGAAGGCTCTGGAGGATCCAGGAGAGAGGCAGGCTCATCATGCCCAAGCATGAGGAGCAGGGCCTGCATCTTCCAGAAGGCCCCAGCGAGTGATGGCAGGGCAAGGAGGACACAGGAAGGCTCTGGAGGATCCAGGATAGAGGCTCATCATGCACAAGCATGAGGAGCAGGGCCTGCATCTTCCAGAAGGCCCCAGCGAGTGATGGCAGGACAAGGAGGACACAGGAAGGCTCTGGAGGATCCAGGAGAGAGGCTCATCATGCACAAGCATAATGAGGAGCAGGGCCTGCATCTTCCAGAAGGCCCCAGCGAGTGATGGCAGGGCAAGGAGGACACAGGAAGGCTCTGGAGGATCCAGGAGAGAGGCTCATCATGCACAAGCATAATGAGGAGCAGGGCCTGCATCTTCCAGAAGGCCCCAGCGAGTGATGGCAGGGCAAGGAGGACACAGGAAGGCTCTGGAGGATCCAGGAGAGAGGCTCATCATGCACAAGCATGATGAGGAGCAGGGCCTGCATCTTCCAGAAGGCCCCAGCGAGTGATGGCAGGGCAAGGAGGACACAGGAAGGCTCTGGAGGATCCAGGAGAGAGGCTCATCATGCACAAGCATGAGGAGCAGGGCCTACATCTTCCAGAAGGCCCCAGCGAGTGATGGCAGGGCAAGGAGGACACAGGAAGGCTCTCGAGGATCCAGGAGAGAGGCTCATCATGCACAAGCATGAGGAGCAGGGACTGCATCTTCCAGAAGGCCCCAGCGAGTGATGGCAGGACAAGGAGGACACAGGAAGGCTCTGGTGGATCCAGGAGAGAGGCTCATCATGCCCAAGCATAATGAGGAGCAGGGCCTGCATCTTCCAGAAGGCCCCAGCGAGTGATGGCAGGGCAAGGAGGACACAGGAAGGCTCTCGAGGATCCAGGAGAGAGGCTCATCATGCACAAGCATGAGGAGCAGGGACTGCATCTTCCAGAAGGCCCCAGCGAGTGATGGCAGGACAAGGAGGACACAGGAAGGCTCTGGTGGATCCAGGAGAGAGGCTCATCATGCCCAAGCATGAGGAGCAGGACCTGCATCTTCCAGAAGGCCCCAGCGAGTGATGGCAGGACAAGGAGGACACAGGAAGGCTCTCGAGGATCCAGGAGAGAGGCTCATCATGCACAAGCATGAGGAGCAGGGACTGCATCTTCCAGAAGGCCCCAGCGAGTGATGGCAGGACAAGGAGGACACAGGAAGGCTCTGGAGGATCCAGGAGAGAGGCTCATCATGCACAAGCATAATGAGGAGCAGGGCCTGCATCTTCCAGAAGGCCCCAGCGAGTGATGGCAGGGCAAGGAGGACACAGGAAGCCTCTTGTGTATCCAGGAGAGAGGCTCATCATGCACAAGCATAATGAGGAGCAGGTCCTGCATCTTCCAGAAGGCCCCAGCGAGTGATGGCAGGACAAGGAGGACACAGGAAGGCTCTGGAGGATCCAGGAGAGAGGCTCATCATGCACAAGCATGATGAGGAGCAGGGACTGCATCTTCCAGAAGGCCCCAGCGAGTGATGGCAGGGGCAAGGAGGACACAGGAAGGCTCTGGAGGATCCAGGAGAGAGGCTCATCATGCCCAAGCATAATGAGGAGCAGGGCCTGCATCTTCCAGAAGGCCCCAGCGAGTGATGGCAGGGCAAGGAGGACACAGGAAGGCTCTGGAGGATCCAGGAGAGAGGCTCATCATGCACAAGCATGAGGAGCAGGGCCTACATCTTCCAGAAGGCCCCAGCGAGTGATGGCAGGGCAAGGAGGACACAGGAAGGCTCTGGAGGATCCAGGAGAGAGGCTCATCATGCTCAAGCATGATGAGGAGCAGGGCCTGCATCTTCCAGAAGGCCCCAGCGAGTGATGGCAGGGCAAGGAGGACACAGGAAGGCTCTGGAGGATCCAGGAGAGAGGCTCATCATGCACAAGCATAATGAGGAGCAGGGCCTGCATCTTCCAGAAGGCCCCAGCGAGTGATGGCAGGGCAAGGAGGACACAGGAAGGCTCTGGAGGATCCAGGAGAGAGGCTCATCATGCACAAGCATGAGGAGCAGGGGCCTGCATCTTCCAGAAGGCCCCAGCGAGTGATGGCAGGGCAAGGAGGACACAGGAAGGCTCTGGAGGATCCAGGAGAGAGGCTCATCATGCCCAAGCATGATGAGGAGCAGGGCCTGCATCTTCCAGAAGGCCCCAGCGAGTGATGGCAGGGCAAGGAGGACACAGGAAGGCTCTGGAGGATCCAGGAGAGAGGCTCATCATGCTCAAGCATGATGAGGAGCAGGGCCTGCATCTTCCAGAAGGCCCCAGCGAGTGATGGCAGGGCAAGGAGGACACAGGAAGGCTCTGGAGGATCCAGGAGAGAGGCTCATCATGCACAAGCATGAGGAGCAGGGACTGCATCTTCCAGAAGGCCCCAGCGAGTGATGGCAGGGCAAGGAGGACACAGGAAGGCTCTGGTGGATCCAGGAGAGAGGCTCATCATGCACAAGCATGATGAGGAGCAGGGACTGCATCTTCCAGAAGGCCCCAGCGAGTGATGGCAGGGCAAGGAGGACACAGGAAGGCTCTGGAGGATCCAGGAGAGAGGCTCATCATGCACAAGCATGATGAGGAGCAGGGACTGCATCTTCCAGAAGGCCCCAGCGAGTGATGGCAGGGCAAGGAGGACACAGGAAGGCTCTGGAGGATCCAGGAGAGAGTGCATGATGAGGAGCAGGGACTGCATCTTCCAGAAGGCCCCAGCGAGTGATGGCAGGACAAGGAGGACACAGGAAGGCTCTGGAGGATCCAGGAGAGAGGCTCATCATGCACAAGCATGATGAGGAGCAGGGACTGCATCTTCCAGAAGGCCCCGGAGAGTGATGGCAGGACAAGGAGGACACAGGAAGGCTCTGGAGGAACCAGGAGAGAGTGCATGATGAGGAGCAGGGCCTGCATCTTCCAGAAGGCCCCAGCGAGTGATGGCAGGGCAAGGAGGACACAGGAAGGCTCTGGAGGATCCAGGAGAGAGGCCTCAGTTTCCCTCTACCTAGGTAAGTATCTAGTTATCGGTGGAGATTTTAGCTCCGGTTTGCAGTGTAGTGTGGCTGTCCACGCTGCTGAGATCTCTAATCTCTAAAAGCAGGACATACGAGCAAAAGGATACAATTATGCACTCATAGGCCATGTGCGCACACACGAGGTCAGGAGGAATCTGGGCTCGAGCCCTCAGGTCACAGTGCGGAGCCGAGGCTGTACAGTCCTCTAGGTGAGCATCGTATTTCGTTGCTACGCATGGGGTAGGAGGGCTGACGGAACGCAGAGGGCACAGAGAAAGATGAGTGGCTAGAACAAAGTCTAATGGCCTGATTGGGGTTCAAAGCACCGATGGAGGTTGCTAGCTTCTCAGCAGGCATACCTATGAAATCGCAGCTGGCAGACTCGGGCGCAGGATACAACCGGTGTACGGCTCACCCTGCTCCTGCGTTAATTACTATTCCCCCTCCAGGTCCATGTGGATGGTGGGGAATGCAGTGGTGGGCTGATATTTTGCATCAAAATTCGCAATTAAGCATCGTAATGCGAAAATTTCAGAGAAAATCGTAATTCATTTCATATGTAAGGGTAGTATTTCAAAATTTCGCGTAATTTTCTTGAAATTCTGTGCCGACTTTAGAGGTTAATAGCTAAGCCCCCATATACGCTATTGCTACCAAAATGACATCATATGTTAAGCAGAATAGTGGGTATAAGTCACAAAAAAACATTTTTCAAAAAGACCTTGTAGTTTTTGAAAAACTCTGTTTTAAATATGCAAAGAAAAATGGTTTTCAACAGTCATTTTTTTAAGTTTAAAAAACATTTTTTACTTGCATATTTAAAGCGGAACTGCAGAGACAAAATAAACAAACTGTGTCACTTACCTGGGACTTCCCCAAGCCCCCAGCAGCTGTCCTGTCCCGCGCCGCTCCTCAACGAGCCTCCGTTCTCCCGCCGCCAGCTACTTTCGGTTTCGCCGCCGGGCCACTGCGTCTTTAACTATTTACTGCACCGTGTGCAGTATATTCACAGCCCGGCAACACCTAACTTGAAGTACCAGGGCCGTGAATAGAAGTCTTTAGAGACAGGTGGCCACTGCGTGCTCCTGCCGCCGCCCGTTACCAGAGATATATGAATGAATGGGAACATTTTAGAAACCAGGCCACAGATATATAAAATCACACATATGCAAGAAATGCAGTCTACAGATTTGGCCAGTTGTGCAAGATTTGGATAGAGAAAAGGAAATGAAGGCAAGCTGTCACACCTCCATTTTTCCAGTTCTGCAGCAACGTAGTCACAAAAGAAATCTATAGAAAAGTACAGGGCCTGGCGTCAGTCACCAAGTCTGGGGACTTTGCTTCTGTAATGTTAGAGAATTGTCTTACTATAATTCCGGATTCACACTGTGCGTGCTGCATAACGCACGCATTATAACGTATGTGATCTGCGATGGAGACTAGACATTATAAGAAAGTCTGCATGCAGCGAGTTATAACAACGCAATCTGTTACAACACAGCGCTGTAAACCGGTCCATAGAATTGTATGAACAGCGAGTTGACATGTGGATAGCTGGATAGTGTACTGGTTAAGGGCACCACCTTTGACATGGGAGACTAGGGTTCAAATCCTGGCCAGGGTCAGTACCTATTCAGTAAGGAGTCCAAGGCAAGACTCCTTAAAGGAGTGTGACATGTGACATGATGAGATAGACATGTGTATGTACAGTGCCTAGCACACAAATAACTATGCTGTGTTCCTTTTTTTTCTTTCTCTGCCTGAAAGAGTTAAATACCAGGTATGTAAGTGGCTGACTCAGTCCTGACTCAGACAGGAAGTGACTACAGTGTGACCCTCACTGATAAGAAATTCCAACTATGAAACACTTTCCTAGCAGAAAATTGCTTCTAAAAGCAAGAAAGAGATAAAAAGGGAAATTTCTTATCAGTGAGGGTCACACTGTAGTCACTTCCTGTCTGTCTGAGTCAGGACTGAGTCAGCCACTTACATACCTGATATTTAACTCTTTCAGGTAGAGAAAGGAAAAAAGGAACACAGCCTAGTTATTTGTGTGCTAGGCACTGTACATACCCATGTCTGTCTCATCTTGTCACATGTCACTTCGGGTATCTTTAACACTGCAGAGTGGCCTCTTGAGCGCGTCCCAGTGGCTGCAGCTCTTGAGCGCTTTGAGTCCTACAGGAGAAAAGCACTATACAAATGTTCAGATTATTATTATTATTATTATTCTGCAATGCAGCTGATGCACTGAGAAAGGACCATAAGAAAATAACAACATATGGAGGAGTTGAGGACCAGTAGAAAACTTTTATTTGTAACATTTCATGTGTTTATTTTAATAAGAAAATATTAAAATGTTAATTTTGAGTCTGTGTTATGGCACAATAAGTGTACAGGGGTATTTCTCTACTTTGTTTTGTTGTTTATCATTGAATGTGCGTATTTAGAGGTATTCATGTCTTTTATCACTGCGGTTTATTGCCTGGTGATGAATGGTAGCACTGTTAGGTCAGCACCTGTTACTCCTAGAGACCAAGTCAATTGAGCTGCATTGTTCTGCGGCATCTGTTGTCTCGGAGACCCCAGACTGGATTGTCGCTTGG
This sequence comes from Hyperolius riggenbachi, assembly GCF_040937935.1. Lineage (NCBI taxonomy): Eukaryota > Metazoa > Chordata > Amphibia > Anura > Hyperoliidae > Hyperolius > Hyperolius riggenbachi. The sequence goes on from NC_090657.1 coordinate 6,448,840, forward strand.
ACAGCATGTTAGTATCATATGTTACAGTCTGTATTGCACACACTGAGCTCTCCTTGTTGTAAAGTCCAGAGAATGTTCTCAGTTCCATTTATTTAGAACTTTCTATATGCTGAGTGAAATCCCGTGCATGCTGATGTATAGTTCTGATGTTTAGAGTTCCATGTTTTCCTACATATACAGTATTCAAAGGAAGAAGGGTGTGAGGCTGGATTTTATTAGTCATGCAGCATTTGTGCCAGAAGGATTCAGGCCTGGTTCACACATAAATCGGACCGCAGATGAACAGATTTATGTGTCAAAACGCTATAGAAACTGATGCCAATTGTCAAACACTGACAGGACACCTTTTTGTGTGTGAACTGCCGATTCACACTGCAGTAAAAAAAGGCAGCATTTTCAACAATTCATAAAAAGTCAAAATCGGGCAGTAAACGCACCCTATGTTATTATGGTATGTTATGCATTCACACTGTCAGTTTGAGTGCAACACGCACGGACTGGACCACAGTGGCAAAATCCCAGCCTGCTGTATTTTTCTGCAACCGTATCGTGATCGTGTCGCAAACACCGCAGATCAGGCTTCAAGAAGTACTGTAGGGGGAAAAAGAATTGAACTTACCCGTACCTTCTAACGGTCCCCCGCAGACATCCTGTGCCCGCACAGCCACTCACCGATGCTCCGCCCCCCGCAGACATCCTGTGCCCGCGCAGCCACTCCCCGATGCTCCGCCCCCCGCAGACATCCTATGCCCGCACAGCCACTCACCGATGCTCCGCCCCCCGCAGACATCCTGTGCCCGCGCAGCCACTCCCCGATGCTCCGCCCCCCGCAGACATCCTGTGCCAGCGCAGCCACTCACCGATGCTCCGCCCCCCGCAGACATCCTGTGCCCGCACAGCCACTCACCGATGCTCCGCCCCCCGCAAACATCCTGTGCCCGCGCAGCCACTCACCGATGCTCCGCCCCCCGCAGACATCCTGTGCCCGCGCAGCCACTCACCGATGCTCCGCCCCCCGCAGACATCCTGTGCCCGCACAGCCACTCACCGATGCTCCGGCCCCGCCTCCGCTCTTCTGGAATTCTTGTTTAAAAACACATTTCTCCTTACTTCAGCATTATAAGTAGTGTCTGTACTGGCAAGGATTCGGATTTTCTCTTTTGAATATCCATCTCGTTTTGCACGGTATTTGCACGTATTTGCACGGTATGCCAGCGTTACATCCTAGATTCAAAGTTTCTCTCTAAGTTTTCAAACTAAAATTCATGACTTTATAAGCAACTATTTATAAGTAACAAACTTAAATACACATCTGCTTTATACTACGTTGTAAAGTTTCTTTTTTTTTTCTTTAACTAAACCTCTGAATTTGTGGATTGTGGGTAACATACTCAGAAGCCGTGATTATGATACACACATGTATTGTGCCAAATGCACTGCTGTGCGGTGTGAAAGCCTTCAGTCTTCACCCTTCCTGCAATTGTGCTAAGTGGAAGTGAGACAATTTCATAATATATATATATGCAGCACGGTGGCGTAGTAGTTGGCGCTCTCGCTTAAATCCCAGCCAGGTCATCATCTGCACGGAGTTTGTATGTTCTCCCTGTGTCTGCGTGGGTTTCCTACAGGCACTCCAGTTTCCTCCCACATCCCAAAAACATACAGATAAGATAATTGGCTTCCCCCTTAATTGGCCCTAGATTACAATACATACACTACACAATACATACATAGACATATGACTATAGTAGGGGCTAGATTGTGAGCTCCTCTGAGGGACAGTTAACATGAACCTGAGGTGAAAATAAACGTATGAAATAAACAATTCTATTTATCCTCCTACTCCTAAAAATGACTTTTTTTTTTTTTTTAACGTATCCCAGGATTTTATTTTGCATTTAAACATTTACAAAGTAGGTTGAATGTTTTACTGCCGCTAATCAGTGGCAGTCTATTAAGTGTCCCAGAGTTAGAAAAAGGTCAATAGTTCATGTATTTTATCTCTCCCTGCCCTCGGAAGTTGTATTCTGCCATATTCTTTTATGGCTGCTATTTGCTTATCAGTGATGTTTACTATATTCCCGACAAGCTATGGACAAGACAGAAGCTGTCACTTCCATGTTAACTCTTTCAGGCAGGAAAATAACATAAGTAAAACAGCCTGGTTATGAACCTGTTTAGTACTGTACATAGAAATGTTTATCTCATCATGTCACACATTGCCTCTGGTACACTTTAAGTGATGACAATATACTCTTTACAGATCTGCAGAAGATGTCGGCGCTACTTAAAGGGGCACTATGGCAAAAAAAAGTAAAATGTAAAATATGTGCAAACATAGACAAATAAGAAGTACGTTTTTTCGAGAGTAAAACAAGTCCTACATTACTTTTCTCCTATGTTGCTGTCACTTACAGTAGGTAGTAGAAAACTGACAGAACCTACAGGTTTTGGACTAGTCCATCTCTTCATAGGGGATTCTCAGCAAGGCTTTTATCCTTTATAAAGCTATTCCCTAAAAAGGATTTAAACAATGATGCTGGCCAGCTTACCTGCTCGCTACACAGTTTTTTGGTAGTTGGACAGAGCAACTGCCATTCGCTAAGTGCTTTTGAAAATAAATAAATCCCTGAGAATCCCCCATGAAGAGATGGACTAGTCCAAAACCTGTCACTTCTGTCAGATTTCTACTACCTACTGTAAGTGACAGCAACATAGGAGAAAAGTCATTTACGGCTCATTTTACTCTGGAAAAAAAGTACTTCTTATTTGTCTATGTTTACACATATTTAAAATTTTACAATTTTTCACCATAGTGTCCCTTTAAATTCTAAATAATATATATCTATATACAGTAGTTCTATCTACCTGTAGTCCACTTGTCTGTGAAGGTCCCAGGGTGCACACAGGCTACATCCCAAGCAGGCTGCAGTCAGTGAGATGGAGATCTGTTCCTAACTTTTAATAATATAAAGTTAGAAGCTGCTGCCGCAGTAAGGCTTACCCTGTGCTGCTCTGTCCTCTGTCACCCCATGCAGCCGGCCCTGACAGCTGTCTCTTGCCGTAGCACTGCCTGGCTGACTCTGTTACCCTGGGGATGGGAGGTTTTCAGTTACACTTCTTGGAGGAGGTTTGTCCATTGCTACTGCTTGTCTGAGGGAGTGATCTGACGGAGGGAGGGAGTGGGAAACAGCTGGGACTGACTTCTGCTCATTGCTAATTTCACCTTTCCATCCTATAATGTCCTTCCATGCAGCACCGTCTAGGCTTTCAGCCTGTGGGCATGATCAGTGCGTCAGTCAGTCACCGATCGCCGTGCCACTGAATTGGCTTCCACAAGGGTAACCCTGCTAATTATTTATGCTAACTAAGCACGTGTTGTCCTTGGCACAGCAGAAGTCAGTGTTGTTCTGGAGCTCACGGATAAAAACTTAAGGAAAGGGAATGCAATGTTTTTTTTTCCCACAGCAAATCCATCAGGTGCCTGCCTTTGTTTTTTAGTGTTCCTTAGCAAAGTGAGAACAGTGTACATTTGGTATTCCTTTACTGTCACCCACGGCTCCCACCGGGACTGAAGCTTAAAGAGGAACTCCAGTGAAAATAATATAATTAAAGTAAATCATTTATGCATGATTATTGTAAAAAATGATTTAGTCAGTGTTTGCCCATTGTAAAATCTTTTAAATCCATTATTTACATTCTGACATTACATGGTGACATTTTTACTGCTGGCAGGTGATGTAGCTGCTGCTTGCTTCTTTGGCAGTTGGGGACAGCTGTAAACAGCTATTTCCCACAATGCAAAATGGTTCACAGACAGGAAACTGCCAGGAGTACCACAGTACTTAGAGTTTCTTGTGAGAGGGGTTTCACCACATAGTTACATAGTTATTTTGGTTGAAAAAAGACATACGTCCATCGAGTTCAACCAGTATAAAGTACAACACCAGCCTGCACCCTCACATATCCCTGCTGATCCAGAGGAAGGCACAACACCAGCCTACACCCTCACATATCCCTGCTGATCCAGAGGAAGGCACAACACCAGCCTACACCCTCACATATCCCTGCTGACCCAGAGGAAGGCACAACACCAGCCTGCTCCCTCACATATCCCTGCTGATCCAGAGGAGGGCACAACACCAGCCTGCTCCCTCACATATCCCTGCTGATCCAGAGGAAGGCACAACACCAGCCTGCACCCTCACATATCCCTGCTGATCCAGAGGAAGGCACAACACCAGCCTGCACCCTCACATATCCCTGCTGATCCAGAGGAAGGCACAACACCAGCCTGCTACCTCACATATCCCTGCTGATCCAGAGGAAGGTACAACACCAGCCTGCTCCCTCACATATCCCTGCTGATCCAGAGGAAGGCACAACACCAGCCTGCTCCCTCACATATCCCTGCTGATCCAGAGGAAGGCACAACACCAGCCTGCTCCCTCACATATCCCTGCTGATCCAGAGGAAGGCACAACACCAGCCTGCACCCTCACATATCCCTGCTGATCCAGAGGAAGGCACAACACCAGCCTGCTACCTCACATATCCCTGCTGATCCAGAGGAAGGTACAACACCAGCCTGCTCCCTCACATATCCCTGCTGATCCAGAGGAAGGCACAACACCAGCCTGCTCCCTCACATATCCCTGCTGATCCAGAGGAGGGCACACCACCAGCCTGCTCCCTCACATATCCCTGCTGATCCAGAGGAGGGCACACCACCAGCCTGCTCCCTCACATATCCCTGCTGATCCAGAGGAAGGCACAACACCAGCCTGCACCCTCACATATCCCTGCTGATCCAGAGGAAGGCACAACACCAGCCTGCTCCCTCACATATCCCTGCTGATCCAGAGAAAGGCATAACACCAGCCTGCACCCTCACATATCCCTGCTGATCCAGAGGAAGGCACAACACCAGCCTGCTCCCTCACATATCCCTGCTGATCCAGAGGAAGGCACAACACCAGCCTGCTCCCTCACATATCCCTGCTGATCCAGAGGAGGGCACACCACCAGCCTGCTCCCTCACATATCCCTGCTGATCCAGAGGAGGGCACACCACCAGCCTGCTCCCTCACATATCCCTGCTGATCCAGAGGAAGGCACAACACCAGCCTGCACCCTCACATATCCCTGCTGATCCAGAGGAAGGCACACCACCAGCCTGCTCCCTCACATATCCCTGCTGATCCAGAGGAAGGCACAACACCAGCCTGCTCCCTCACATATCCCTGCTGATCCAGAGAAAGGCATAACACCAGCCTGCACCCTCACATATCCCTGCTGATCCAGAGGAAGGCACAACACCAGCCTGCACCCTCACATATCCCTGCTGATCCAGAGGAAGGCACAACACCAGCCTGCTCCCTCACATATCCCTGCTGATCCAGAGGAAGGCACAACACCAGCCTGCACCCTCACATATCCCTGCTGATCCAGAGGAAGGCACAACACCAGCCTGCTCCCTCACATATCCCTGCTGATCCAGAGGAGGGCACACCACCAGCCTGCTCCCTCACATATCCCTGCTGATCCAGAGGAGGGCACACCACCAGCCTGCTCCCTCACATATCCCTGCTGATCCAGAGGAAGGCACAACACCAGCCTGCACCCTCACATATCCCTGCTGATCCAGAGGAAGGCACAACACCAGCCTGCACCCTCACATATCCCTGCTGATCCAGAGGAAGGCACAACACCAGCCTGCACCCTCACATACCCCTGCTGATCCAGAGGAAGGCACAACACCAGCCTGCACCCTCACATATCCCTGCTGATCCAGAGGAAGGCACAACACCAGCCTGCACCCTCACATACCCCTGCTGATCCAGAGGAAGGCACAACACCAGCCTGGTCCCTCACATATCCCTGCTGATCCAGAGGAAGGCACAACACCAGCCTGCTCCCTCACACATCCCTGCTGATCCAGAGGAAGGCACAAAACCAGCCTGCACCCTCACATATCCCTGCTGATCCAGAGGAAGGCACAACACCAGCCTGCTCCCTCACATATCCCTGCTGATCCAGAGGAAGGTACAACACCAGCCTGCTCCCTCCCATATCCCTGCTGATCCAGAGGAAGGCACAATACCAGCCTGCACCCTCACATATCCCTGCTGATCCAGAGGAAGGCACAACACCAGCCTGCTCCCTCACATATCCCTGCTGATCCAGAGGAAGGTACACCACCAGCCTGCACCCTCACATATCCCTGCTGATCCACAGGAAGGCACAACACCAGCCTGCACCCTCACATATCCCTGCTGATCCAGAGGAAGGTACAACACCAGCCTGCTCCCTCACATATCCCTGCTGATCCAGAGGAAGGCACAACACCAGCCTGCTCCCTCACATATCCCTGCTGATCCAGAGGAAGGCACAACACCAGCCTGCTCCCTCACATATCCCTGCTGATCCAGAGGAAGGCACAACACCAGCCTGCACCCTCACATATCCCTGTTGATCCAGAGGAAGGCACAACACCAGCCTGCTCCCTCACATATCCCTGTTGATCCAGAGGAAGGCGAAAAAACCCTTACAAGGCATGGTCCAATTAGCCCCTAAAGGGAAAAATTCCTTCCCGACTCCAGATGGCAATCAGATAAAATCCCTGGATCATCACTACTGGGCATTACCTAGTAATTGTAGCCATGGATGTCTATTGTAGCCATGGACAATATCAGTCATACAGCGCCCCCTGATGGTCTGTGTTTGAAAAGGAATACATTTCTCATGTAAAAGGGGTTATCAGCTACTTATTGGGATAAAGTTAAATTCTTTGTCGGAGTTTCTCTTTAAAGAGGAACTTTGGCCTAAACAAACATAATGTCATTAAGTTACATTAGTTATGTTAATTTAAAATAGATAGGTCATATAATCTCTTACCCATCCTGTTTTAAAAGAACAGGCAAATTATTGTGATTTCATGGGGGTAGCCATCTTTTTGGTTGAAAGGAGGTGACAGGGAGCATGAGACACGGCTCCAACTGTCCTGTGTGCTGATCACCCCTCCTAGTTGCTAGGCAACAAGAAGAGCAACATCAGAAATCTTATCACGCTTTGTACAGCATCAGGAGAAAAATGCCTGAGCAGTTTTCCTTTGATGGGGCGGAGCTTAGCTTGTGTGCAGCTGAAAATGAGGCTTTGGTAAGAAAAACAAAGTTCTGATGCTGTGAACCTGTTAAAGAAACACCAGGCCTTTTCCATGCTGCTGAGTAGATTTTTAGTCTGGAGCTTCACTTTAATGTGAACACACACACACAGTGCTTCTTATTCGGGAGCAGTTTTGGAAACCTAAGGATTAGTTACATACAGATGTACATTATACCCTTTATACTCTGTCTGTAAGCAGCAAGGCTGATGGTGTGCTTGTGTCACTGCCCATTGCTGGCATACAGAAGCTTCTTGTCTAACGTACGACACATTGCCTCTGAAAGACACTTTTCTTTCGTCTGGAAGCCGAGATCCGGAGTTCCACTTCTCTGAGGACAACACATGAAAGAGATCTTTGTGGCCGTCTAGATGGCAGCCCCTTCCCAGGAACTGAGCAGCCATCACCCACCACATTCATGGAAAGTGTAACCTGTCCACTCCCGTGCTCTGAGGGGTGTTATATGGCAGTCCTAGAAGAAGAACTCTACTACTACAACTGCCGCTTCCCAGGAACTGAGCAGCCATCACCCACCACGTTCATGGAAAGTGTAACCTGGCCGCTCCCGTGCTTCTGAGGGCTGTTATATGGCAGTCCTAGAAGAAGAACTCTACTACTACAACTGCCGCTTCCCAGGAACTGAGCAGCCATCACCCACCACGTTCATGGAAAGTGTAACCTGTCCGCTCCCGTGCTTCTGAGGGCTGTTATATGGCAGTCCTAGAAGAAGAACTCTACTACAACTGACACTCATGGATTTAAAGTGCGACTCCAGCTGCTCCTTTTTCTACAGAAGAAATAAGAGCTGTGTTAAAATGTTTGTGTCTTTGTTGTAAAGATCTTCTCTCACAATCTGTCCTGTGACGGACACCATTTTTTTGATGCCCCTGACCACAAGACGCGCCTTGGTTTGAAAGACAAAAATCGTGGAAAAAGTACTAATCCTGGTGCATCCATGACGCAGAGGCTCCTCCCCCACAAAGTGTCTCTATCTAAGCTACACTATGTAAGCTATTCTACACTAACTCCTGCTTCTCCAACAGCTACGCTACACTAACCCCTGATGCCTTATCAGTTACAATACAGTACACTTGACTAACCCCTGATGCCTTATCAGTTACACTACAGTATACTTCACTAACCTCTGATGCCCCACCAGTTACACTACACTACACTACACTTCACTAGCTCCTGATGCCTTATCAGTTACACTGCTCTACACTTCACTTTTCTCTGATGCCCCACCAGTTACACTACACTACACTTCACTAACCCCTGATGCTTTATCAGTTACACTACACTTCACTAACCCCTGATGCCCCACCAGTTACACTACACTACACTTCACTAACTCCTGATGCCTTATCAGTTACACTACACTAACCCCTGATGCCTTATCAGTTACACTACACTACAACTTCACTAACCTCTGATGCCCCACCAGTTACACTACACTAACCTCTGATGCCCCACCAGTTACACTACACTACACTACACTTCACTAGCTCCTGATGCCTTATCAGTTACACTGCTCTACACTTCACTTTTCTCTGATGCCCCACCAGTTACACTACACTACACTTCACTAACCCCTGATGCTTTATCAGTTACACTACACTTCACTAACCCCTGATGCCCCACCAGTTACACTACACTTCACTAACCCTGATGCCCCACCAGTTACACTACACTTCACTAACTCCTGATGCCTTATCAGTTACACTACACTAACCCCTGATGCCTTATCAGTTACACTACACTACAACTTCACTAACCTCTGATGCCCCACCAGTTACACTTCACTAACCTCTGATGCCTTATCAGTTACACTACACTACACTTCACTGACCCCTGATGCCTTATCAGTTACACTACACTACAACTTCACCAACCTCTGATGCCCCACCAGTTACACTACATTACACTTCACTAACCTCTGATTCCGCACCAGTTACACTACACTACACTTCACTAACCCAGATGCCTTAGCAGTTACACTACACTTCACTAACCCAGATGCCTTAGCAGTTACACTACACTTCACTTGTCCCTGATGCCCCACCAGTTACACTACACTTCACTAACTGATAAGGCATCAGTTACACTACACTTCACTAACCTCTGATGCCTCACCAGTTACACTACACTTAACTAACCCAGATGCCTTATCAGTTACACTACACTACACTTCACTTGCCCCTGATGCCCCACCAGTTACACTACACTTCACTAACCTCTGATGCCTCACCAGTTGCACTACACTTCACTAACCTCTGATGCCCCACCAGTTACACTACACTTCACTAACCTCTGATGCCCCACCAGTTACACTACACTTCACTAACTTCTGATGCCCCACCAGTTACACTACACTAACCTCTGATGCCCCACCAGTTACACTACATTTAACCAACCCTGATGCCCCTCCAATGACACTACACTACAATGAACTAACCCCTAATGCCCCACCAGTTACACTACACTTTACTTACCCCTGATGCCCCTCCGGTTACACTACACTTCATTAACTCCATATGCCCCACCAGTTACACTACACTAACCCCTGATGCCACACCAGTTGCACTTCACTAACCCCTGATGCCCCACCAGTTACACTACACCACAATTCACTAACCCCTGATGCCACACCAGTTACACTACACTAACCTCTGATGCCCCACCAGTTACACTACACTAACCCCTGATGCCCCACCAGTTACACTACACTACACTTAACTAACTCCTGATGCCTTATCAGTTACACTACACTTCACTAACCCCTGATGCCTTATCAGTTACACTACACTACAACTTCACTAACCTCTGATGCCCCACCATTTACACTACATTACACTTCACTTTTCCCTGATGCCCCACCAGTTACACTACACTTCACTAACCCCTGATGCCCCACCAGTTACACTACACTTTACTAACCCCTGATGCCCCACCAGTTACACTACACTAACCCCTAATGCCACACCAGTTGCACTTCACTAACCCCTGATGCCACACCAGTTACACTTCACTAACCCCTAATGCCACACCAGTTGCACTTCACTAACCCCTGATGCCCCACCAGTTACATTACACTACACTAACCCCTGATGCCACACCAGTTGCACTTCACTAACCCCTGATGCCCCACCAGTTACACTACACTACACTAACCCCTAATGCCCCACCAGTTACACTACACTAACCCTTGGTGCCCCACCAGTTATACTACACTACACTTCACTACCTCCTGATGCCCCACCAATTACACTACACTAACCCCTGATGCCCCACCAGTTATACTACACTACACTTCACTACCTCCTGATGCCCCACCAGTTACACTACACTACACTAACCCTTGTGGCGCATGTGCACTGAACATCATGCATGACCCTGGTGCACGTGGGTTGTCAGGTTACATAGTAAGAGGGCATCAGTAACCAGGAAGGACAGAGATCTCGGAGAAACAAAGTGTGCAGAGCGGCAGGATTTGTAACAGCGGATGCAGATGGATATATATATATATATATATATATATATATATATATATATATATATATATATATATATATATATATATATATATATATATATTAGAAGAATAAGTGAATACATTTTGAATGGATACTTTAGGTAGTCCCTCATGTTATTAAGAAGTGGTGAGATTGTAGGATCAAGACATGAATCAATCATTTATGGACACCTTAAAGATGGATTGTCAGCCACAAAATCAAATTCCATTTACTCACTGCACTATGTTCATTATGCAGCCTGGATCCTCATCCTGCATTGCAAGCACTCCAATCTAATCTGAAATATTTCTGCTGTAATAAATCTATGTAGTACAAATCTAATCTCAGTCAGACTGGCTCTATAGGCCAGGGAAGCTTATCTCCCCACCCACATTCCTGCTCCTCACTGATTGTCTTAGGGCAGTTTACTGCTCCTGAAATACGATCTATGCCTGCTGTGCCTGAACAAGAACATATTTAACAAGTGGTTGTCATATGTGCACAGGGCCATACATGATTTATCCCCTTTTGTTTTAAAATAAACAGTGCTACTATAGATAAAACCCACACATTGTATTTACCTATTGGTCCTGGTTATTACAACATTTAAATGATGTTCCGAATCTGACTACAACGCATGGAGACAATATAGTATTTGGAAATAAAGATGTACTTTTTCATGTTTGTACCCGATCAATATTCTTATTTGCTAAAGAAAAACCAACACAACAACCAAAGACCACTTTTGGTTGATTTATAAAGATATGTGTAAAACGCAGGTACCAGCACTTGTAAGCAAAAAAACACCACAATGTGTAGAAAACCAGTAAGTGCTGCTCAAATGCGTATTTTAATGAGCATAATTGCAGTACACATATTAGCATTGTTTAATGTCTGACAATGCAAGCATATGCAAAGACTATAATATATATCTATCTATATTACATCATGTTGCTGTGTATAAGGAAAACCTACTGCCTATTTTAAAGCCTTAAAGAGAACCTGTAGCAAAAAAACAAAACAAAACAAAAAAAACATCCCCTGGGGGTGCTCACCTCGGGAGGGGGAAGCCTCGGTCCCAATGAGGCTTCCCCCTCCCCTGTAGCTGTAGGCAATCCAGAGCTGGCTCCCCCGAAGCGTCCCGGAATCCTCCCTCGACAAGCCTGACAAGCGCTGATTTGTTTACCTTCCCGGCTCCAGCAGGTGGCGCTGTTGCGGCTCTCAGCACGAAGATAGGCGAAAATAGCCGATCTCTGTCGGGTCCGCTCTACTGTGCAGGTGCAGGAGACTTGCACCTGCGCAGTAGTGATGGGAATTCCGGCTCTTCTCGGAGAATCGGCTCTTCTGAATCGGCTCCTATTAAAGAGCCGGCTCTTACGGCTCTGAATCGGCTCCCTATTAAATATCAATAGACACCGCTCAGAATCGGAGTAAAAGCCCCGCCCCCGTCTCCATGACAACTCCAGACTGCTTCTCTGACTGGGGAAATCCCTCTTGCTACTGCTCTGCTCCGCCCCATACACTCGTACAAGCTGCAACTACAGGACTACATCTCCCAGCATGCCTCCGCGCCCTTTATTACACAGCAAATCAGAGCTGTGTGGGATGGCTGAGGCATCGGCTCTTTCAAAACGGAGAACCGGCTCTTGTCGTTCGCAGCAAAGAGCCGGCTCTCTGAGCCGGCTCGTTCGCGAACGACCCATCACTACTGTGCAGTAGAGCGGCCCGACAGAGATCAGCTATTTCCGCCTATCTCCGAGCGGAGAGCCGATACTGCGCCTGCACTGGAGCTGGAAAGGTAAATATTTACATCCCCGCTGTTCGCGGAGCTTTATCGCCGCCGCCGTGGGACACAGGAGGGTAGGGGAAGCCTCATTAGGATCCGGAGGCTTCCCCCGAAGGAGGTGAGTACCCCCCAGGGCAGGTTTTTCTCATTACAGGTTTTCTTTAATGTCACTTTGGAGAGCCATACAGCAAAAAAATAGATGAGTAAAATTGCAGACTGGATCCAAAGTGACGTTAAGGTTTTTAAATCAGTGATGGTTGTACTTATACAAGCAATATGATGTACTATATATATAATATATAATATAGTCTTTGCATATGCTTGCATTGTCAGGCATTGAACAATACTAATATGCGCACTGCAATTATGCTAATTAAAATAAGCAGTTGAGCAGCTTATTTGCTAAAACTGGATTTGATAAGGAACTATCGTTCAGGCAAGTATTCGTGGCATGTGTGTGGAGTTAGATCTCGGCTCTGTTCTTAGTCCATCCCTTTTACTGAACTTGTCAGTGTTGTGGTTCTGTGGTCCACTGACTCAGTTTGATCATTTTGTGCAGATAGAAGAGACCAAAAAGATTAAAAATTATGAGATCAGAAATTAATTTCAGTTAAAGAGACACTGAAGCGAAAAAAAATATATGATATAATGAATTGGTTGTGTACTATGAATAATTACTAGAAGATTAGCAGCAAAGAAAATATTCTCATATTTTTATTTTCAGGTATATAGTGTTTTTTCTAACATTGCATCATTCTATAATATGTGCAGATTACACAACACTCAGCATTCAAAATGAGTCTTTCAGAGCAGTCTGTGAAGTAATGACCTCTCCTCTAGCAGAGGAAAAGTAAACAGTTCAATTACAGTTGAGATAATAAAAGTCAGATAACAGCCCTCTCCACCACTAAGTTAGTCGGAGAGCTTAATGGCTTGTTTGCATAGAGATAACAACTGGAGTTTCTCAACTCTTCCTGTACTGGAAACAATTAGACTGATGTATCTGATCTTAATGTTTTTTTTCTTAGCTGTACTACACATACAAATCATAATATCATCATTTTTTTTTCGCTTCAGTGTCTCTTTAACAGTATGAAAGGCAACGCTGTGGTGCTGAAACTGAGGTAACGAGAACAGCGCTCTGAGCAGTGTTTTTGTCCTTTCACAGCTTGGAATTCCTGGTTAGTTAAATAGCCCGTGTCACACTGTCAGTGTTCCTGCGGCTTAGTGGCAAATATTTCAGCAGTGTTTGTTCAGGAATGTGAGCAAGGAGAGGAGATCCAAATGAACTAAGGCGATTATACTCATAAATTCCATCACCGTACACTATAAAGTCATCAGTGCTATGACTGTATTACCATTGTTTCTATGCATTTTTAGCAATCTATTATGTATCAGATAACAATATACTGTAGTTACACATTAATAAAAGCAACAGATTGTCCAGCAAGCTTGTGGTGAACCAGAACTCTAGGAGTGTGTCAGGAGGGTAAAAAGGACCAAGAAAGCCCACTTACTAAAATGCTATGCAAAACAAAAATTTGCCGCCTTAAAACAGAAAGTATTTGCGATTGTTTCTATTGGAGTATTCTCTCTCTAATAAAATGTTTGTAACCGTAGACAGCAATGTCTGTAAAATACTTTGATTTTTATCTCTAGACTATATGCATTTGCGTCATTAGATGTACCTGGTTGAGAGCTCATTTAGCTGATATTTTAGGATTTCTGTAACCAGCTTCACCTTTCTGTGGCTGCATGAAAAAAGAGCGCCAGGGAAAAAGGGCCCGGCTGGATAACGAAATCTTAATTACGATAAACATCGTTGTCAAACTTGGTTAACAATAAATACAGTTTTTACAACAGACAGGTGATACTAATGAAAAAATATTAATGTTAAAAATCTTTACGTAATTCAACAATACAGCTTAACTCAACCCTACTCTCGCACAGAACCCTCCCTGATGGCGCCTAACTTTAACCACCCCCCAGTGGTGCCGAACCCTAACCCCCCTCCTCCCAGTGGTGCCTAACCCTAACCACTCCCCCTGGTGGTGTCTAAAGCTGGCCACTAACGGTCCAATTTCTAGCGAAAAATCGTTTGAGCGATCAGAAATTATGATCGGTTTGGTTGTAAATAATCTCCATTGGTGGACACAATCGATTATGAATGAGTGAAAAAAATGTCGCCCGAATGAGTTTTCATCGAACGAAAATTTGGATTTTCTTGGTGGTCGTGATAGATAGGAAGCAATGATTGGTTAGTTGATGCTGTAGTGAACGATTTTTCGTCCGAACAGAATTTCTGATCGCTCGAACGATTTTTCGCTAGAAATTGGACCGTTAGTGGCCAGCTTAACCCTAACCACTCCCCTGGTGGTGTCTAACCCTAACCACTCCCCTGGTGGTGTCTAACCCTAACCACTCCCCTGGTGGTGTCTAACCCTAACCACTCCCCTGGTGGTGTCTAACCCTAACCACTCCCCTGGTGGTGTCTAACCCTAACCACTCCCCTGGTGGTGTCTAACCCTAACCACTCCCCTGGTGGTGTCTAACCCTAACCACTCCCCTGGTGGTGTCTAACCCTAACCACTCCCCTGGTGGTGTCTAACCCTAACCATTCCCCTGGTGGTGTCTAACCCTAACCACTCCCCTGGTGGTGTCTAACCCTAACCATTCCCCTGGTGGTGTCTAACCCTAACCATTCCCCTGGTGGTGTCTAACCCTAACCATTCCCCTGGTGGTGTCTAACCCTAACCACTCCCCTGGTGGTGTCTAACCCTAACCACTCCCCTGGTGGTGTCTAACCCTAACCACTCCCCTGGTGGTGTCTAACCCTAACCACTCCCCTGGTGGTGTCTAACCCTAACCACTCCCCTGGTGGTGTCTAACCCTAACCACTCCCCTGGTGGTGTCTAACCCTAACCACTCCGCTGGTGGTGTCTAACCCTAGCCACTCCCCTGGTGGTGTCTAACCCTAACCACTCCCCTGGTGGTGTCTAACCCTAACCACTCCCCTGGTGGTGTCTAACCCTAACCACTCCCCTGGTGGTGTCTAACCCTAACCACTCCCCTGGTGGTGTCTAACCCTAACCACTCCCCTGGTGGTGTCTAACCCTAACCACTCCTCTGGTGGTTTCTAACCCTAACCACTCCTCTGGTGGCGCCTAACCCTAACCAACCCCCTAGTGGTACCTAACACTAACCACAACTCCTGGTGGCGCCTAACCCTAACCAACCTCCTGGTGGTGCCTAAACACTCCCTCTGCAGAGACAACTTTTTACACATAGAAACTATATCTTTGATAGTGTCAAATCTGTACATACAAACGAAATAATATATATCAAAATTTTAACGTTGCAAGCTTCTAAAACGATACCATACTTAAAAAACTATAATGTTCTAATGTTGATAACTATATTTATCGGGCTCACTTTTTTCTGCTTTTTTTTCACCATATTAACGATCATTTCATGAGTCTATGGCGGCCCCCTTTTCGTGCACTAGCTGCCGGCGCCCTTTTTTCCTGCTACCTTTCTGAGGTTTCAGGTTGGCTCTTAAACAAGTGACTACCTCAGTGGTATTGATGTTTCAGAGAAGGTTTAATTCCATCCTTAGTTATTTGGTATAAGCTGTCTATGGTTCCTTCAGCCTCTGAAAAGTGTACTTTTTGGAACTTGTAATTGCTAAATTAATAATAATACTTATGCACAAATGCAAATATGATAACCGTATGGCCTATAAAAGGTAGGAAAACATGTTTTTATTGAATATTATGTTCGGGTTTTATACCGCTGTAACCCAGGGACTGCTGCTAAATGACAAAATCCTGGGCTCTAGCTGCCTGTGAGTAATATTATACTGTACCCCAAAATCTAAAAATACTGTACCCCAAAGCAACTTCTGGTTCTTAATGGAATTCTTATGCATGTTTCTGCTTAAATCCCTTATGAGCCTTTCTTTTTGTTTTTCCAAAATTATAGGAATACAAATACAATCTAAATGCTCCCCCCCCCCCCAAAAAAAAACCCAGAAACCAAGAACCTTAAAGAGACACTGAAGCGGAAAACAAATGATGATATTATGATTTGTATGTGTAGTACAGCTAAGAAATAAAACATGAAGATCAGATACATCAGTCTTGTTTCCAGTACAGGAAGAGTTGAGAAACTCCAGTTATCTCTATGCAAACAAGCCATTAAGCTCTCCGACTAAGTTATGCTGGGAATACACGTTTTGTTTTTGCCTTCGTTTTAGCCTTCGATTCGTTCGGTAAACGAATCGAGTGTTGAAAACGTATGTGAAAATAGTCATAATCTCATTATAGTTGCGATTAATAGACCCCAAAAACGAACGACTAGTGATCGAACATGTTTGATATTATCTCTCTTTATCCATCTAATCGAGCCATTGGTAGGCTTGATGGCTGTTCAGATCGATTATATATTCGTTTATGCCGTCCGTCCCTGTACTATGTTTCGTTTCTTTGCAGCCTTCGATCATTGGAAAAACGAAACCATCAGAATTGAAAAAAAAAACGAAACCGTGGGTGGTGATATTAACCGTACGGTCGATTATTTCGGGATCGAAAAGGACAAAAGGCACAATCGAAACGAAGGTTTAAACGAAGGCAAAAACGAAACGTGTATTCCCAGCATTAGTGGTGGAGAGGGCTGTTATCTGACTTTTATTATCTCAACTGTTCCTGGACTATTTACTTTTCCTCTGCCAGAGAAGAGGTCATTAGTTCACAGACTGCTCTGAAAGACTCATTTTGAATGCAGAGTGTTGTGTAATCTGCACATATTATAGAATGATGCAGTGTTAGAAAAAACACTATATACCTGAAAATAAAAGTATGAGAATATTTTCTTTGCTGCTAATCTTCTAGTAATTATTCATAGTACACAACCAATTCACTATATCTTATTTTTTTTTTCGCTTCAGTGTCTCTTTAAAAGACGTAACCGGGTGAGAACATGTCATCAGCAGGAATGGCTTGCAACTAGCTACATACATATTGTTTGTAAGTTGTAAGATAGGAAAGTAATATGCCAGGAATGTCTATAAACAAAAATAAAACAACCACACATGCAGAAAAAAGAAAAGGGCATGATGTACTCATACACACACATAGACTGTCCAGTAAATGGCTGTATAGGTTTCTATACTGAGTAGCAGGACTGTTACCTAACAAATCGCACTTTATGAGTCGTAATACCAAATCTTTTCACGTTTTAACACTTTCATTTTTGAATGTTCTGCTACTTAAACTATACTGTGATTACTTTGTAAGGTGCCGCCATGCCGCCATTGCCTCGTATTTTGGCGATGAAAAGCCGGAGTGTGATAAATGCTGTGACTCCTGTAAGAACCCCGGCCTGGTGAAGAAACAAATTGAACAATTACAGAGTATCGTGTCGAATGGCAGGAGCAGAACCTGCATTGCACAGCCTGGGGCTCCGCCTGGGGCATTCGGATTTGACCCCGATCTTTATGAAGGTGGAAGGAAGGGGTATGGCTTTGCCAGGTAAGAGATCTGCTGCTGCATTATAGATCTGTTTAGCATGTATTGGTTGGATGGGTGAAGGTAATTGGCAGGGCTTTGGGCATCTTGGTTTAGCATGTATTGGTTGGATGGATGAAGGTAATTGGCAGGGCATTGGGCATCTTGGTTTAGCATGTATTGGTTGGATGGATGAAGGTAATTGGCAGGGCTTTGGGCATCTTGGTTTAGCATGTATTGGTTGGATGGATGAAGGTAATTGGCAGGGCATTGGGCATCTTGGTTTAGCATGTAGTTGGATGGGTGAAGGTAATTGGCAGGACATTGGGCATCTTGGTTTAGCATGTATTGGTTGGATGGATGAAGGTAATTGGCAGGGCATTGGGCATCTTGGTTTAGCATGTATTCGTTGGATGGATGAAGGTAATTGGCAGGGCATTGGGCATCTTGGTTTAGCATGTATTGGTTGGATGGGTGAAGGTAATTGGCAGGGCATTGGGCATCTTGGTTTAGCATGTATTCGTTGGATGGATGAAGGTAATTGGCAGGGCATTGGGCATCTTGGTTTAGCATGTATTGGTTGGATGGGTGAAGGTAATTGCCAGGGCATTGGGCATCTTGGTTCAGCATGTATTGGTTGGATGGATGAAGGTAATTGGCAGGGCATTGGGCATCTTGGTTTAGCATGTATTGGCTGGATGGGTGAAGGTAATTGGCAAGGCATTGGGCATCTTGGTTTAGCATGTAATGGTTGGATGGATGAAGGTAATTGGCAGGGCATTGGGCATCTTGGTTTAGCATGTATTCGTTGGATGGATGAAGGTAATTGGCAGGGCATTGGGCATCTTGGTTTAGCATGTATTGGTTGGATGGATGAAGGTAATTGGCAGGGCATTGGGCATCTTGGTTTAGCATGTATTGGTTGGATGGATGAAGGTAATTGGCAGGGCATTGGGCATCTTGGTTTAGCATGTATTGGTTGGATGGATGAAGGTAATTGGCAGGGCTTTGGGCATCTTGGTTTAGCATGTATTGGTTGGATGGATAAAGGTAATTGGCAGGGCATTGGGCATCTTGGTTTAGCATGTATTGGTTGGATGGATGAAGGTAATTGGCAGGGCTTTGGGCATCTTGGTTTAGCATGTATTGGTTGGATGGATGAAGGTAATTGGCAGGGCATTGGGCATCTTGGTTTAGCATGTATTGGTTGGATGGATGAAGGTAATTGGCAGGGCATTGGGCATCTTGGTTTAGCATGTGTTCGTTGGATGGATGAAGGTAATTGGCAGGGCATTGGGCATCTTGGTTTAGCATGTATTGGTTGGATGGATGAAGGTAATTGGCAGGGCATTGGGCATCTTGGTTTAGCATGTATTGGTTGGATGGATGAAGGTAATTGGCAGGGCATTGGGCATCTTGGTTTAGCATGTATTGGTTGGATGGATGAAGGTAATTGGCAGGGCTTTGGGCATCTTGGTTTAGCATGTATTGGTTGGATGGATGAAGGTAATTGGCAGGGCATTGGGCATCTTGGTTTAGCATGTATTGGTTGGATGGATGAAGGTAATTGGCAGGGCATTGGGCATCTTGGTTTAGCATGTGTTCGTTGGATGGATGAAGGTAATTGGCAGGGCATTGGGCATCTTGGTTTAGCATGTATTGGTTGGATGGATGAAGGTAATTGGCAGGGCATTGGGCATCTTGATTTAGCATGTATTGGTTGGATGGATGAAGGTAATTGGCAGGGCATTGGGCATCTTGGTTTAGCATGTATTGGTTGGATGGATGAAGGTAATTGGCAGGGCATTGGGCATCTTGGTTTAGCATGTATTGGTTGGATGGATGAAGGTAATTGGCAGGGCATTGGGCATCTTGGTTTAGCATGTATTGGTTGGATGGATGAAGGTAATTGGCAGGGCATTGGGCATCTTGGTTTAGCATGTATTGGTTAGATGGGTGAAGGTGATTGGCAGGGCATTGGATATCTTGGTTTAGCATGTAGTTGGATGGTTGAAGGTAATTGGCAGGGCATTGGGCATCTTGGTTTAGCATGTATTGGTTGGATGGATGAAGGTAATTGGCAGGGCATTGGGCATCTTGGTTTAGCATGTATTGGTTGGATGGATGAAGGTAATTGGCAGGGCATTGGGCATCTTGGTTTAGCATGTATTGGTTGGTTGGATAGATGAAGGTAATTGCCAGGGCATTGGGCATCTTGGTTTAGCATGTATTGGTTGGATGGATGAAGGTAATTGGCAGAGCGTTGGGCATCTTGGTTTAGCATGTATTGGTTGGATGGATGAAGGTAATTGGCAGGGCATTGGGCATCTTGGTTTAGCATGTATTGGTTGGATGGATGAAAGTAATTGGCAGGGCATTGGGCATCTTGGTTTAGCATGTATTGGTTGGATGGATGAAGGTAATTGGCAGGGCTTTGGGCATCTTGGTTTAGCATGTATTGGTTGGATGGATGAAGGTAATTGGCAGGGCATTGGGCATCTTGGTTTAGCATGTATTGGTTGGATGGATGAAGGTAACTGGCAGGGCATTGGGCATCTTGGTTTAGCATGTGTTCGTTGGATGGATGAAGGTAATTGGCAGGGCATTGGGCATCTTGGTTTAGCATGTATTGGTTGGATGGATGAAGGTAATTGGCAGGGCATTGGGCATCTTGGTTTAGCATGTATTGGTTGGATGGATGAAGGTAATTGGCAGGGCATTGGGCATCTTGGTTTAGCATGTATTGGTTGGATGGATGAAGGTAATTGGCAGGGCATTGGGCATCTTGGTTTAGCATGTATTGGTTGGATGGATGAAGGTAATTGGCAGGGCATTGGGCATTTTGGTTTAGAATGTATTGGTTGGATGGATGAAGGTAATTGGCAGGGCATTGGGCATCTTGGTTTAGCACGTATTGGTTGGATGGGTGAAGGTAATTGGCAGGGCATTGGATATCTTGGTTTAGCATGTAGTTGGATGGGTGAAGGTAATTAGCAGGGCATTGGGCATCTTGGTTTAGCATGTATTGGTTGGATGGATGAAGGTAATTGGCAGGGCATTGGGCATCTTGGTTTAGCATGTATTAGTTGGATGGATGAAGGTAATTGGCAGGGCATTGGGCATCTTGGTTTAGCATGTATTGGTTGGATGGATGAAGGTAATTGGCAGGGCATTGGGCATCTTGGTTTAGCATGTATTGGTTGGTTGGATGGATGAAGGTAATTGCCAGGGCATTGGGCATCTTGGTTTAGCATGTATTCGTTGGATGGATGAAGGTAATTGGCAGGGCATTGGGCATCTTGGTTTAGCATGTATTGGTTGGATGGATGAAGGTAATTGGCAGGGCATTGGGCATTTTGGTTTAGCATGTATTGGTTGGATGGATGAAGGTAATTGGCAGGGCATTGGATATCTTGGTTTAGCATGTATTGGTTGGATGGATGAAGGTAATTGGCAGGGCATTGGGCATCTTGGTTTAGCATGTATTGGTTGGATGGATGAAGTTAATTGGCAGGGCATTGGGCATCTTGGTTTAGCATGTATTGGTTGGATGGATGAAGGTAATTGGCAGGGCATTTGGCATCTTGGTTTAGCATTTATTCGTTGGATGGATGAAGGTAATTGCCAGGGCATTGGGCATCTTGGTTTAGCATGTATTGGTTGGATGGATGAAGGTAATTGGCAGGGCATTGGGCATCTTGGTTTAGCATGTATTGGTTGGATGGATGAAGGTAATTGGCAGGGCATTGGGCATCTTGGTTTAGCATGTATTGGTTGGATGGATGAAGGTAATTGGCAGGGCATTGGGCATCTTGGTTTAGCATGTATTGGTAGGATGGATGAAGGTAATTGGCAGGGCATTGGGCATCTTGGTTTAGCATGTATTCGTTGGATGGATGAAGGTAATTGGCAGGGCATTGGGCATCTTGGTTTAGCATGTATTGGTTGGATGGATGAAAGTAATTGGCAGGGCATTGGGCATCTTGGTTTAGCATGTATTGGTTGGATGGATGAAGGTAATTGGCAGGGCATTGGGCATCTTGGTTTAGCATGTATTGGTTGGATGGATGAAGGTAATTGGCAGGGCATTGGGCATCTTGGTTTAGCATGTATTAGTTGGATGGATGAAGGTAATTGGCAGGGCATTGGGCATCTTGGTTTAGCGTGTATTGGTTGGATGGATGAAGGTAATTGGCAGGGCATTGGGCATCTTGGTTTAGCATGTGTTCATTGGATGGATGAAGGTAATTGCCAGGGCATTGGGCATCTTGGTTTAGCATGTGTTCGTTGGATGGGTGAAGGTAATTGCCAGGGCATTGGGCATCTTGGTTTAGCATGTATTGGTTGGATGGATGAAGATAATTGGCAGGGCATTGGGCATCTTGGTTTAGCATGTATTGGTTGGATGGATAAAGGTAATTGGCAGGGCATTGGGCATCTTGGTTTAGCATGTGTTCGTTGGATGGATGAAGGTAATTGCCAGGGCATTGGGCATCTTGGTTTAGCATGTATTGGTTGGATGGATGAAGATAATTGGCAGGGCATTGGGCATCTTGGTTTAGCATGTATTGGTTGGATGGATAAAGGTAATTGGCAGGGCATTGGGCATCTTGGTTTAGCATGTGTTCGTTGGATGGATGAAGGTAATTGGCAGGGCATTGGGCATCTTGGTTTAGCATGTGTTCGTTGGATGGATGAAGGTAATTGGCAGGGCATTGGGCATCTTGGTTTGTCTCTGCTGTTTTTTTGTCTTATCTTCTTACAGATTTCTAAATTGAAATCGCTGTTTTTTTTCTCACTTCTCTTTTTAAGATATGATGAGGAATCTGATGAAGAGCGAGAGGATTCAACTGACAACCGCAAGAAAGAGTGGAACAAATTCTACCAAAAACAAATGAAACTGAGGAAGGTGAGATGACAAACCGGACGCAAATTGTGTTGTTTAAAGAGACCCCGCGGGGGGCGTGGCCAGATCCGGTAGAGTCCATTGCCGCTTCTCCTGCTTGCTGCAATCCTCCACTTTCACTTCTGTGACCTTTGGGGTCGCGACGCTGCAGATGCAGCTCCTCGGAGAGCACAGAGCACTGATTGGCATGGAGGGGGTGGGGGAGAAACTGGGAGCAGGCAATGTAGAGCCAGCGAGAAGGCTCTGATAGGCGGGGAAGGGCTGTTACACAGATGTTCCTATCCTGCAGCCACAAATAACACTCTATCAAAGCGTAGGAACAAAGAGTGGTCTTATTTCCACATCTAGCCAGTCAGCTTGTAGCCCAATGAAGACATTGCCTGCTGCTTACATGCAATAGAGACGCGAGGGAAAATTAGCCCTGAGTAATGCCAATAGCAGAATATAATCCTATATAATAAAACCCTAATGTCCCTGCCCGTGTGTCGGTGCTTTTTTGCACTGCGCATGTGCAGGGACAGACGCACAGACACTGCAGAGAGCTGGAGGAGGACGGGGCCAGAAGGAGTGGGCGGGTGTGCAGGGACAGAAGCACAGACACTGCGGAGAGCTGGAGGAGGACGGGGCCAGAAGGAGTGGGCGCATGTGCAGGGACAGACGCAGAGACACTGCGGAGAGCTGGAGGAGGACGGGGCCAGAAGGAGCGGGCGGGTGTGCAGGGACAGATGCACAGACACTGCGGAGAGCTGGAGGAGGACGGGGCCAGAAGTAGTGGGCGGGTGTGCAGAGACAGACGCAGAGACACTGCGGAGAGCTGGAGGAGGACGGGGCCAGAAGGGGCGGGCGCATGTGCAGAGACAGACGCAGAGACACTGCGGAGAGCTGGAGGAGGACGGGACCAGAAGGGGCGGGCGCATGTGCAGGGACAGACGCACAGACACTGCGGAGAGCTGGAGGAGGACGGGGCCAGAAGGAGTGGGCACATGTGCAGAGACAGACGCAGAGACACTGCGGAGAGCTGGAGGAGGACGGGGCCAGAAGGAGTGGGCGGGTGTGCAGGGACAGACGCAGAGACACTGCGGAGAGCCGTAGGAGGACGGGGCCAGAAGATGCGGGCGCATGTGCAGGGACAGACGCACAGATACTGCGTAGAGCTGGAAGGAGACGGGGCCAGAAGGGGCGGGCGCATGTGCAGAGACAGACGCAGAGACACTGCGGAGAGCTGGAGGAGGACGGGGCCAGAAGGAGTGGGCGGGTGTGCAGGGACAGACGCAGAGACACTGCGGAGAGCTGGAGGAGGACGGGGCCAGAAGGAGTGGGCGGGTGTGCAGGGACAGACGCAGAGACACTGCGGAGAGCCGTAGGAGGACGGGGCCAGAAGATGCGGGCGCATGTGCAGGGACAGACGCACAGATACTGCGTAGAGCTGGAAGGAGACGGGGCCAGAAGGGGCGGGCGCATGTGCAGAGACAGACGCAGAGACACTGCGGAGAGCTGGAGGAGGACGGGGCCAGAAGGAGTGGGCGGGTGTGCAGGGACAGACGCAGAGACACTGCGGAGAGCTGGAGGAGGACGGGGCCAGAAGGAGTGGGCGCATGTGCAGACAGACGCAGAGACACTGCGGAGAGCTGGAGGAGGACGGGGCCAGAAGGAGTGGGCGCATGTGCAGGGACAGACGCACAGATACTGCGTAGAGCTGGAAGGAGACGGGGCCAGAAGGGGCGGGCGCATGTGCAGGGACAGACGCAGAGACACTGCGGAGAGCTGGAGGAGGACGGGGCCAGAAGGAGCAGGCGTGTGTGCAGGGACAGACGCAGAGACACTGCGGAGAGCTGGAGGAGGACGGGGCCAGAAGGGGCGGGCGCATGTGCAGACAGACGCAGAGACACTGCGGAGAGCTGGAGGAGGACGGGGCCAGAAGGAGTGGGCGCATGTGCAGGGACAGACGCAGAGACACTGTGGAGAGCTGGAGGAGGACGGGGCCAGAAGGGGCTGGCGCATGTGCAGGGACAGACGCACAGACACTGCGGAGAGCTGGAGGAGGACGGGGCCAGAAGGAGTGGGCGCATGTGCAGGGACAGACGTACAGACACTGCGGAGAGCTGGAGGAGGACGGGGCCAGAAGGAGTGGGCGGGTGTGCAGGGACAGACGCACAGACACTGCGGAGAGCTGGAGGAGGACGGGACCAGAAGGGGCGGGCGCATGTGCAGGGACAGACGCACAGACACTGCGGAGAGCTGGAGGAGGACGGGGCCAGAAGGAGTGGGCGCATGTGCAGGGACAGACGCAGAGACACTGCGGAGAGCTGGAGGAGGACGGGGCCAGAAGGAGTGGGCGCATGTGCAGGGACAGACGCAGAGACACTGTGGAGAGCTGGAGGAGGACGGGGCCAGAAGGGGCTGGCGCATGTGCAGACAGACGCAGAGACACTGCGGAGAGCTGGAGGAGGACGGGCCCAGAAGGAGTGGGCGCATGTGCAGACAGACGCAGAGACACTGCGGAGAGCTGGAGGAGGACGGGGCCAGAAGGAGTGGGCGCATGTGCAGGGACAGACGCACAGACACTGCGGAGAGCTGGAGGAGGACGGGGCCAGAAGGAGTGGGCGCATGTGCAGGGACAGACGCAGAGACACTGCGGAGAGCTGGAGGAGGACGGGGCCAGAAGGAGTGGGCGGGTGTGCAGGGACAGACGCAGAGACACTGCGGAGAGCTGGAGGAGGACGGGACCAGAAGGGGCGGGCGCATGTGCAGGGACAGACGCACAGACACTGCGGAGAGCTGGAGGAGGACGGGGCCAGAAGGAGTGGGCGCATGTGCAGGGACAGACGCAGAGACACTGCGGAGAGCTGGAGGAGGACGGGGCCAGAAGGAGTGGGCGGGCGCATGTGCAGAGACAGACGCAGAGACACTGCGGAGAGCTGGAGGAGGACGGGACCAGAAGGGGCGGGCGCATGTGCAGGGACAGACGCACAGACACTGCGGAGAGCTGGAGGAGGACGGGGCCAGAAGGAGTGGGCGCATGTGCAGGGACAGACGCAGAGACACTGTGGAGAGCTGGAGGAGGACGGGGCCAGAAGGGGCTGGCGCATGTGCAGACAGACGCAGAGACACTGCGGAGAGCTGGAGGAGGACGGGCCCAGAAGGAGTGGGCGCATGTGCAGGGACAGACGCAGAGACACTGCGGAGAGCTGGAGGAGGACGGGGCCAGAAGGAGTGGGCGCATGTGCAGGGACAGACGCAGAGACACTGCGGAGAGCTGGAGGAGGACGGGGCCAGAAGGAGTGGGCGCATGTGCAGGGACAGACGCAGAGACACTGCGGAGAGCTGGAGGAGGACGGGGCCAGAAGGGGCGGGCGCATGTGCAGAGACAGACGCAGAGACACTGCGGAGAGCTGGAGGAGGACGGGACCAGAAGGGGCGGGCGCATGTGCAGGGACAGACGCACAGACACTGCGGAGAGCTGGAGGAGGACGGGGCCAGAAGGAGTGGGCGCATGTGCAGGGACAGACGCAGAGACACTGCGGAGAGCTGGAGGAGGACGGGGCCAGAAGGAGTGGGCGCATGTGCAGACAGACGCAGAGACACTGCGGAGAGCTGGAGGAGGACGGGGCCAGAAGGAGTGGGCGCATGTGCAGGGACAGACGCAGAGACACTGTGGAGAGCTGGAGGAGGACGGGGCCAGAAGGGGCTGGCGCATGTGCAGGGACAGACGCACAGACACTGCGGAGAGCTGGAGGAGGACGGGCCCAGAAGGAGTGGGCAGGTGTGCGGGCGCATGTGTCGGACAGACGTGTGCGTCGGACAGGCAAGCGCGGTGGTATTAGTGACAGATCTCGCCTCCAGCCCCGTAGCTCGTGAGGTCCTCTGGGTCCCCTCGGTGGTCCTGCTGGCATTAGACTGTAAAAACATTTTCAGCGTTATTTCTTCTATCCTATAAGTTCCTATACCTGTTCTAATGTGGTCTGTGTTACTACAGCCTTTCCTACTTGCACCGTCTCTGTAATATATCTAATCTTCTTTTCTTTGTCAAGCTTTGTCGACCCAGAGAGCAATGGGCTGCCTCTGTTGTAATGAATGCAAGTTATGCACGCCCCCTGCAGGCTCTGTGTGCTTCGTTTACTTCTCACAGACAGTGATGCAGTTTGTGAGGCTGAGATGCTGAGAAACTGTGAGAATCCCAGACTGCAGTGCAGATAATTCACTGCACTAGTGGCTGCAGCTCTGGCCTAACACTGCTACCGCCTATAGAGCGCGTCCTAGTGGCTGCAGCTCTGACCTAACACTGCTACTGCCTGTAGTGCACGTTCTAGTGGCTGCAGCTCTGGCCTAACACTGCTACTGCCTATAGAGCGCCCCCTAGTGGCTGCAGCTCTGGCCTAATACTGCTACTGCCTATAGAGCGCTCCCTAGTGGCTGCAGCTCTGGCCTAACACTGCTACTGTCTATAGAGCGCCCCCTAGTGGCTGCAGCTCTGGCCTAACACTGCTACCGCCTATAGAGCGCGTCCTAGTGGCTGCAGCTCTGACCTAACACTGCTACTGCCTGTAGTGCACGTTCTAGTGGCTGCAGCTCTGGCCTAACACTGCTACTGCCTATAGAGTGCCCCTTAGTGGCTGCAGTTCTGGCCTAACACTGCTACTGTCTATAGAACGGCCCCTAGTGGCTGCAGCTCGGGCCTAACACTGCTACTGACTAAAGAGCGCCCCCTAGTGGCTGCAGCTCTGACCTTAAACTGCTACTGCCTATAGAGCGCCTCCTAGTGGCTGCAGCTCTGGCCTAACACTGCTACTGCCTATAGTGCACACCCTAGTGGCTGCAGCTCTGGCCTAACTGCCACTGTCTATAGAGCGCTCCCTTGTGGCTGCATCTGTGGCCTAACACTGCTACTGCCTATAGAGCGCTCCCTAGTGGCTGCAGCTCTGGCCTAACACTGCTACTGCCTATAGAGCGCCCCCTAGTGGCTGCAGCTCTGGCCTAACACTGCTACTGCCTATAGAGTGCCCCCTAGTGGCTGCAGCTCTCAACCGCTTTGAGTCCACCCGGAGAAAAGCGTAATATAGATCGGAAAAAGCTCTTGCAGTTCTCAATTTGCTACCTACCTATTTGATATGTATGTAGGAATTGACACCTTAATCTTATCAGTAAACAATTGACTAAAAGTTATCAATGAGCTGACACTGCTGCACTTGTTTATTTCTTAGAGCAAAGAGCTGGAAGAATTCATCCCTCCAAGTAGGTGCAGATTATTATTACACTTTCTACATAAAGCCACTTTTTGTCATCTTGTAACTTGCATTAAAGGGAACCCGAGGTGAGCCAGATATGGAGGCTGCCATATTTATTTCCTTGTAAACAATGCCAGTTGCCTCGCAGCCCTGCTGATCTTCTGGCACAAGTAGTGTCTGCGTCAAAACCCTGGAACAAGCATATGGCTAATCTAGTAAAACCTGAGCCAGCTAAGTCAAAGTCTCGAATCTGCTGCATGCTTGTTCAGGGTCTATGGCTAAAAGTATTAGAGACACAGAGTTAGGACAGCCAGGCAACTGGTATTGTTTAAAAGGAAATAAATATGGCAGCTTCCATATCCCCCCTCACCTCGGTTCCCTTTAAGAAATGGGATCCTAAATGGAGAAAAAAACAAACTATAGACAATAATACATAGTAGCTCTTTTTCTTCTAGCCGTGTGTACACACACTCATACTACATGCACCTATATCTATCTTTAGATGTTTTTATACACTGTGTCTATACATAGTGACAAGGTATAGGGAGCAGGCAGTGACAGGATACACTGAGCATCACAACCAAGGAGGTGGACTTTATAGAAAATAACACAACTAAGATCCTGTGGGACTTCCTGATCCAGATGAACAGAGATACTGGCCAGTAAACCAGACACTGCAGTACTAGACGTATTGGGTGAATGGGATTATGAAACCCACTCCCATTTTAGGACCTTTGTTCAGTAGCCTCCAGGACAGGTGCACCATGAGATGACCTAGGCTCCTCCCAGGATCCAGAAACGTCCACTTGAGTACGCTATACATAGTTACATAGTTACTTTGGTTGAAAAAAGACATACGTCCATCGAGTTCAACCAGTACAAAGTACAACTCCAGCCTGCTCCCTCACATATCCCTGTTGATCATAAAATCCCTGGATTAACATCATTGGCATTACCTAGTAATTGTAGCCATGGATGTCATTCAACGCAAGGAAAGCATCTAAGCCCCCTTTAAATGCAGGTATAGAGTTTGCCATAACGACTTCCTGTGGCAATGCATTCCACATCTTAATCACTCTTACTGTAAAGAACCCTTTCCTAAATAAATGGCTAAAACGTTTTTCCTCCATGCGCAGATCATGTCCTCTAGTCCTTTGAGAAGGCCTAGGGACAAAAAGCTCATCCGCCAAGCTATTATATTGCCCTCTGATGTATTTATACATGTTAATTAGATCTCCTCTAAGGCGTCTTTTCTCTAGACTAAATAAACCCAGTTTATCTAACCTTTCTTGGTAAGTGAGACCTTCCATCCCACGTATCAATTTTGTTGCTCGTCTCTGCACCTGCTCTAAAACTGCAATATCTTTTTTGTAATGTGGTGCCCAGAACTGAATTCCATATTCCAGATGTGGCCTTACTAGAGAGTTAAACAGGGGCAATATTATGCTAGCATCTCGAGTTTTTATTTCCCTTTTAATGCATCCCAAAATTTTGTTCGCTTTAGCTGCAGCGGCTTGGCATTGAGTACGATTATTTAACTTGTTGTCGATGAGTACTCCTAAGTCCTTCTCCAAGTTTGATGTCCCCAACTGTATCCCATTTATTTTGTATGGTGTTAGACCATTGGTACGACCAAAATGCATGACTTTACATTTGTCAACATTGAATTTCATCTGCCATGTATGTGCCCATATAGCCATCCTATCCAGATCCTGTTGCAATATAACACTATCTTCCTTAGAGTTGATGATTCTGCACAATTTTGTATCATCTGCAAAAATAGCAACATTGCTCACTACTGTATCCACTAGGTCATTAATAAATAAATTGAAGAGCACTGGACCCAGTACAGACCCCTGTGGGACCCCACTGCTAACAGTCTCCCATTTTGAGTATGATCCATTGACCACAACTCTTTGTTTTCTGTCCATTAGCCAGTTCCCTATCCATGCACACAGACTCTTCCCCAGTCCTTGCATCCTCATCTTTTGCACCAGACTTTTGTGGGGAACAGTGTCGAAGGCCTTTGCAAAGTCTAAGTATATCACATCTACAGCATTCCCAATATCCATATTAGCATTCACTACCTCATAAAAGCTGAGCATGTTAGTCAAACAGGACCTGTCTTTAGTAAACCCATGTTGATGCTGAGAAATAAGATTATTTTCTACTATGAAGTCATGTATAGTATCTCTTAGTAACCCCTCAAATAGTTTGCATACAACTGATGTTAAGCTTACAGGTCTATAATTTCCTGGATCTGATTTTTTGCCCTTCTTAAATAATGGGAAAACGTGGGCTGTACGCCAATCCACTGGGACTCTGCCAGTTGCAAGAGAGTCACAAAAGATAAGATAAAGGGGTTTATCTATAACTGAACTTAATTCCCTTAGGACCCGAGGATGCATGCCATCCGGGCCAGGTGCCTTGTCTATTTTTAATTTATTTAGTCTTGCCTTTACTTCTTCCTGCGTTAAGTATTTAATATTACAGTTAGAAGATTGAGACTCTTCCGCCTCTGTAATTTGCAACAGTGCTGTTTCCTTTGTAAAGACAGAAGCAAAGAAAGCATTTAATAACTCTGCCTTACCTTGGTCATCCACCATTGAGTTCCCACCCTCATCCTTTAGGAGTCCTATACAGTCAACCTTTCTTTTTTTAGAGTTGATGTACTTGTAAAACTTTTTTGGGTTAGATTTGATATCCCTAGCGATTTGATTTTCAGCTTCGATCTTTGCCAGCCTAATTTCTTTTTTACAATTTTTATTGCACTCCTTATAATTGCTTAGTGCAGCCTCGGTCCCCTCCTGTTTTAGGACCTTATAGGCATTCTTTTTCCTCTTCATTTTATCTTTAACCTTTCTATTCATCCATAGAGGCCTTTTTTTATTCCTAGACATTTTGTTTCCATATGGGATATACATACTACAATATTGATTGAGAATACGTTTAAAAGCTTGCCATTTCCCTTCAGTGTCCTCCCCTTGTAGTACATTATCCCAGTTCACCAAACTTAGTGCCTGCCTGATTTGATTGAACTTTGCTTTTCTAAAATTCATAGTTTTAGTGGTCCCGCTGCCCCGTGGCCTATCAGTCACCAGATCAAACGTTATCATGTTGTGATCACTATTTCCCAAATGTTCTTGAACCTGCACATTTGATACATTATCTGGTCTATTCGAAATGATCAGATCCAGTAACGCATTCCCCCTAGTTGGTTCCGTTACCATTTGAGTCATGTAATTGTCCTGTAGTGCTGCCAGAAATCTGCTGCTTTTACCAGAATGGGTAGCCTCAATACCCCAGTCAATGTCTGGAAAGTTGAAGTCGCCCATAACTATGACCTCATTTTTACTTGCCGCTTTTTCAATTTGCTGTAGTAATTGCAGTTCTGCAGCTTCATTAATATGAGGTGGTCTGTAGCATACCCCAATAAGCAATTGGCAACTTTTATTTCCACCATGAATATTTACCCAAACGGACTCCACATCTTCGCAATCTTCCTCCATCTCATCGTTGAGGACAGCTGTAAAAGAATTCTTAACAAAGAGACAAACCCCTCCACCTTTTTTCCCTGTTCTATCCCTCCTGAACACATTGTATCCTTTTAAATTGGCTATCCAGTCATGACTTTCATCCATCCATGTCTCGGTTATTCCCACAATGTCATAGCCTTTGTCATTAGAGACCTCACTAACCAGTTTTGACGTTTCCTGTTCCAGGAAACAAGAATGTTCTAGGTTGCTCACCAGCCTGTGAAGCCAGGTGTGCTAGAGGCTAGGTTGGCGACATATAGGAGACCCAGCTGGAGGAACCTGGAGAGCTGTGGTTCCATGCTCAGGCGGTGGGTTTCCTTGCCGTACTCCCTGTCCTTCCTGTATGGCCACCCTGTTTGTTGGTGGATCCACATGGGAGCAGGGCTGTCTGTGATTCCCCTACAGTGGAGGCTAACTTGCACACCATAGCTGACTGAGAGGTGGGCAGTCATTTTCCTCCTGAGGGATACCCACAGTGCCTGCGTTCTTTGGAACTCCTGCTCTTCCATGATGTCACCACTGGTGTGCGGGGAAGAGACACTGGATTCATAGCAGCCTCGGTTGTGCATCACGTCTGCGGTGAAAGATGGACTCTAAGCTGGAGACAGGAGAGGCCAGCAGGCTGCTCATGTCTGCTGGAGAGCAGGAGCATAAAGCTGCCTCTGTATGGATGCCTGATACCGTGTTTCCCTGACACAGTCTTATTAATTTTTGCTCCAAAAGATGTACTAGGGCTTATTTTCAGAGCATGTCTCTGTTTTTGGGGAAACACTGGTAGTTTTCCTATACATAATGTATATACTGCATGCCATGCTGAAACACAAGCAGCATACACAGAGCTAGTGGTTTGCAGATATTGGCTCTCACTTACAAGAAACTGATTCTGCTGCTCATGCGGGTGAGAGTCTATTTCTTGCAGGCAGAGAACTCTGTCAGGCTCCCCAGAGCTATGATAGGATAAGCTGTGTGTCCTGGGAAGAGTTGAAGTGCTGCTGATACTTATCAGGACAGATCAGGAGGGCTGGCTCCAACAAAAACACACATTGCCTGACACACATATACAGGACTGTATAACTCACATTATACTGCTGCTCTCCTGTATCCAGGCTTTGTATTGCGCGTGACTTGCTGGTGTCATGTGGGCTGCTGCTAGTGCTTACATTCAGGGGATGTCTTATATTTCAAGCATGCAAGGAATTCCTGCTAGGGCTTATTCTCAGGGGATGCCTTACTTTAGGGGAAACACGTTATGATATTTGTATTTATACACCTCTGATCTATGTGTGCTGTGTTATAACAGGCTATAGCAGCAGAATATAAGGGCTGAATATATTACATCCACACTAGTGGTACTATTCTGATCATGTCTGATCTGTAGAATAGTGTATCATGTATGGGAAAATATTATGTACTATTGTATTGGAGACTGTACCACTTTTGAGGGCCTTTATATATTTTTGCTTTAATTGAAGCAACACTGGCTAGATTTACATTCCATTTTTGCATCCTCTGCAGGTGAGGACTGTCCACTTAAGGATGGCGCTAGTGGAAAAATCCCTAAACTCACGGTCAAGGTAAGAGTTGGACAGTTGTGGACTTTCTCATTTACACATATCCATTTGTGATCTGATTTCACTGTGAGTAGCCTTTGCACAATACTATTTTACCAAACCAGTTATTGCAAACCTGTGGCGAAAAAAAAAATTAGATACTTACCTCCGTAGAGGAAAGTCTGGTAAGCAAAACCATTGGATTTGGCTGCAGTGTTTAAAAAAAAAATCTTACTTATGCTCCAAAATGCCGCTGATACTTTCTCCAAGAAATTGCCTCAATATTTGACTTTTAAAGGCATTTAAAAAAAACAAACAGATCTTCTTGCTTGGGACTTGCTTAAAGCAGTAGGATTAGCCATACTATACCAGGGGGGAAAAAACACATATATAAGTAGACAAATACTTGATCTACTTACATAACACATGTATTGTACTGTCCACGTTTTGATTTCAGTGAATGTTATATAGTAATTGAAGAGAATTCTGTTCCTGGTGGGGGCCATGTCTTTTGCCCACAGTTTAGGCTAAATCCTGATGTCATTTCTGCCCTTTACTTTTTTTCTTGTCTCCTCCAATCGCTGAGTCGCCTCAGCCATACCGTGCGGCGGCAAAGTGGTAGCTGGAGGACCAGCGATGCAGATCTGCGTCACCAGGTGCCTCCCTAATTAATCAGGAAAGGCGGCTCGCGCGAGCGGCCGTTTCCTATTAGATCACGGAGCGGGTCTCCGTGAATAGCCTGCGAGCCGCTGATCGCGGCTCGCAGACTAAATGTAAACGCAGGAGACGTGTGTCTCCTTTGTTTACATTGAACGGCGCTGCTGCGCAGCAGCGCCGTAAGGCATTTCGGCGATCCCCGGCCAATCAGCGGCCGGGGATCGCCGCCATGTGACAGAGGACGTCCTGTCACAGGCTGCACAGGACGGATAGCATCCTGTGCAGCCCCGATCACCAGGGTGGACAGGTAGGAGAGGGAGGGGGGGAATTCCGCCACGGAGGGGGGCTTTGAGGTGCCCCCCCCCCCCCCCCCCCCCCCCGCAACATGCCTGCCGACCGGAGCGATCAGACCCCCCCTGCACATCATACCCATAGGGGGGAAAAAGGGGGAGCGATCTGATCACTCTGCGTGCAACCTGATGTGTGCTGGGGGCTGCAGAGCCCACCCAGCACAGATCACAAAAAACAGCGCTGGTTCTTAAGGGGGGGTAAAGGCTGGGTCCTCAAGTGGTTAAAGAAAACCTGAACTGAAAATGAAAAGTCAAAATAAGCATACACAAGTCATACTTACCTCCCGTGTAGTCTACTCCTCAGTGTCTTTCTCCTGTCCCGCATCCTGGTTGTTCACTGTGATCAAGGGAATTTTCCGTTGTCCATTTTGAAAATGGCCATTACCCATAACAGCTTACAGTTAAACTGTAACATCGCCCACTTGAGCCATAGGGAAACGTGGACATTACCTGGTACATCAGTTTTCCTCTCAGCTATAACTGACAGCAACTGATATTTTACTGACAGCAACTGATATATTTCAGATCTGACAAAATATTGTCAGAACTGGAAGGGATTATTGTCAGAAGAAAATGGTGAGCTTCTGAGAGGAACTGATGGCAAGGTAACTATGTAATGTTCATTTGAAGTTACCTTGTGTTTATTTTAAATATTTTTACTCAGTACAGGTTCTCTTAAAGTATGTGATAACTCCAAATCATAACAGTAGAAAAAGTTTTGAAAGTTTTGAATGCAGGATTAGCATCTTTATCACTTAATACACTCAGACCAGTTGCTGTTGAAATCTGATTTTTATGGTGACGATACCGCTTTAAAGAGGAACTCCAGTGAAAATACTGTAATGAAAAAGTGCTTCATTTTTACAACAATTATGTATAAATGATTTAGTCAGTGTTTGCCCATTGTAAAATCTTTTAAATCCCTGATTTACATGCTGACATTTATCACATGGTGACATTGTTACTGTTGGCAGGTGATGTAGCTGCTGCATGGTTTTTGGCAGTTGGAAACAGCTGTAAACAGCTATTTCCCACAATACAACAAGGTTCACAGACAGTAAAACTGCCAGGAGTACCATGGTCCTCAGAGCTTCTTCAGAGCTCCTTGTGGGAGGGGTTTCACCACAATATCAGCCATACAGCACCCCCTGATGATTAGTTTGCGAAAAGTTAGATTTCTCATGTAAAAGGGGGTATCAGCTACTGATTGGGATAAAGTTCAATTCTTGGTTGTGGTTTCTCTTTAAGCCCCTAGCAGCCTATGTGTCCCTCGCCACAGCTCCGCTCCCAGCCCTGATCCCGGGTCCCCTCCATAGCAGCCAGTAACCTGGCGAGGTCGGCCGCTTCTGTGCCTGTGCAAGAGCCTGGCCGCGCTGCTTGCGGATGACCACCTGTTGCTGGGAACATTCTGCGCAGGTGCAGGCGTTCCGGAATTCTGGAATGGCAGTCCAGAGGAGCTGCTATTAAAGCACTTATCTTAACCCGAGGAAGCGACTTTAAAGCTTTGAAACGCGTTGTCTTACATGCGCAATACTTTTTAAATAAAAATGTGACATTAATATAGCTGAATAATTGGGGAGTTAAGCTCATGTTTATCTTTCTATTCCCTCTATACAATATCCCATAGATTACTCTTTACTGATTGGGCACCTCCAGAAGCTTGCTGTTTCATAGTCTTACCCCATTGTTAGGCAATATTATGCTGCTCACATGGATTCCTCCTTTCTAAAGCTGCGACCATCAAATTCGAGGTTTGTAAAGGCCGAGTGGAAAGGGCCCAAATGCTGGATAAAGTGGTTGCCTGATTAAGCAACCCACACTTGTGAGTCTATTGCTGTACACTCTTACACATTTCTCTTGTGCCAGAACATACTACACCAGACCAGCTCCTGGTGTCCCTGTGGGGTTTTCGTCTATTTTTATCCAGGATTCTGGTACGGTATTCAGCTTCTTCAGTCTGCATCATATTCAGCTGTAACAGCCTCACACCTAAAGCAATAAGGTCCTGTAGCAAAGGTCAGATGAATTACTGACTTTATGTGGAGGGTCTTGAAGAATGCTACTTGAGTAGATAAAGTGAACCTCCAGACTAAAAATCTACTCCGCAGCACTGAAAAGGCTTGGTGTTTCTTTAACAGTTTCACAGCATTAGAGCTTTGTTTTTCTTACCCAAGCCTCATTTTTAGCTGCACAGAAGAAAACTGCCCGGGCATTTTTCCCCTGATGCTGTGCAAAGCATGATGGGAATTCTGATGTTGTTCTCGTTCTGCTGTTTTGGTGCAAATTGTTTTTGTTTTTAATTTTGAATTTGAGATTTGAAGTCTAGCTGGTGCAGCTGGGAGGAGTAATCAGGACACAGGACAGTTGGAACTGTGTCTTATGCTCCTTGTCACCTCCTTTCAACCAAAAAGATGGCTGCCCCCATGACAAAGATGGCAGCCCCCATGAAATCACAAACATTTGCCTGTTCTTTTAAAACAGGGTGGGTAAGAGATTATATTACCTATCTATTCTAATTACCACAACTAATGTAACTTAATGACAGTATGTTTGTTTAGGCTGAAGTTCCTCTTTAATTATTTATTGAATCGGAGAATGCATTGCTAGCATGTAAATGCAGGCAGATCAGGAAGTGTGAGTGTGTCATAGCTGCTGCTTCCCAATGGATAGAGATAAGCTGAGGTAGAGACCGCATTGTCCGATACTTTAAGTGCCACTATTTATTTTCAGTTGTAAAATGAGCATGTGACCTATGTCTGACTAATACGTCTTTCATTAGGCTCGAGAGCACTGCCTTAAGATGTTGGAGGAAGCCCTGAGCAAAAATGCACAAGTAACGGACAGCCAAGATTGGTAAGCTACATTCTTATCCATGGGTACAAAAAATCTTATGCGCTTAGGATAGTATTATTGCAGACGTGACTCGCGTTCCACTATTGCTGTGTTTGTCAATAATCCTAAAAGAAAGTCCGCGCTGAAAATCATAGGCTAAAAATACAAAACAGTCTCACATACCCATGTCTATCTCATTATGCCACATGTCAGTTGTGGTATCCTTTAAACAATACCAGTTGCCTGGAAGCCTTGCTGATCTCTTTTACTCACTCTGCAGTAGTGGCTGAATCACACACCTGAAACAAGCATGCAGCTAATCCAGTCTGACTTCAGTCAGAGCACCTGATCTGCATGCTTGTTCAGGGGCTGTGGCTGAAAGTATTAGAGACACAGGATCAGAAGGAGAGTCAGGCAACTGGTAGTATTTTACAAGGAAAAATCCACATCCTTCTCAGTTTAGGTTCCCTTTAACATGGTGGTTACATGACCTCTACCGCCTCAAAGGGAACCTGTGATCCTCCAAGCTATTTTGTCTCAGATTGCTGTCCTGCAACTCACTGCACTGCATCCTAGAAGCCCCTGTACCAGGGTCGGACTGGGACACTAAGGGCCCACCAAGGAAGTTTCAGCCTGGGGCCCCTCCTCCTCGCCACCCCCCCCCCCCCCCCCCCATTTTGGGCTCACATACACATGTACTCTAGAAATTTTGCATGAGTTT
Organism: Hyperolius riggenbachi; assembly: GCF_040937935.1. Taxonomy (NCBI): domain Eukaryota; kingdom Metazoa; phylum Chordata; class Amphibia; order Anura; family Hyperoliidae; genus Hyperolius; species Hyperolius riggenbachi. The sequence goes on from NC_090657.1 coordinate 6,486,581, forward strand.
ATGGTAGGAAAAAGATTGTGAGCACTTCTGAGGACAGTCTCCAATAGGGATATGCAGCGCGCCGCAGCGAAAGTAAATGGGTGTCACCACGCACTGGAACATCGGCGTGGTCACGATGAGTCATGGGCAGACTTAAAAAAAAAAAAAAACACAACATAAGTAGCGGTGTTATTCACAGAGATTAGGTCCGACCAGATACATTTTAGATAAAATATTCAAGTAGTTACATGCCTCATGATAATTCATCAAGTAGTCAAATCGCAGCAGATTTTCCGACAAAATGCAATCAGGTTGGCGGCTGATACCCCCACAAAATGCAATCAGATTGGCGGCAGATACCCCCCAAAATGCAATCAGGTTGGTGCCAGATACCCCCCCCAAAAGTGGGCAGCAGTGACCAGAAAATCGTAATGTGGGCAGCAGACACCTGAAAATCGCAATGTGGGCAGCAGTGACCAGAAAATCGTACTGTGGGCAGCAGACACCAGAAAATCGTAATGTGGGCAGCAGACACCAGAAAATCGCAATGTGGGCAGCAGACACCTGAAAATCGCAATGTGGGCAGCAGTGACCAGAAAATCGTACTGTGGGCAGCAGACACCAGAAAATCGTAATGTGGGCAGCAGACACCTGAAAATCGCAATGTGGGCAGCAGTCACCAGAAAAGCGTAATGTGGGCAGCAGACACCTGAAAATCGTAATGTGGGCAGCAGTCACCTGAAAATCGCAATGTGGGCAGCAGACACCAGAAAATCGCAATGTAGGCAGCAGTGACCAGAAAATCGTAATGTGGGCAGCAGTCACCAGAAAATCATAATGTGGGCAGCAGACACCTGAAAATCGTAATGTGGGCAGCAGACACCTGAAAATCGCAATGTGGGCAGCAGTGACCAGAAAATCGTAATGTGGGCAGCAGACACCAGAAAATCGTAATGTGGGCAGCAGACACCAGAAAATCGCAATGTGGGCAGCAGACACCTGAAAATCGCAATGTGGGCAGCAGTGACCAGAAAATCGTACTGTGGGCAGCAGACACCAGAAAATCGTAATGTGGGCAGCAGACACCTGAAAATCGTAATGTGGGCAGCAGTCACCTGAAAATCGCAATGTGGGCAGCAGACACCAGAAAATCGCAATGTAGGCAGCAGTGACCAGAAAATCGTAATGTGGGCAGCAGTCACCAGAAAATCATAATGTGGGCAGCAGACACCTGAAAATCGTAATGTGGGCAGCAGACACCTGAAAATCGCAATGTGGGCAGCAGACACCAGAAAATCATAATGTGGGCAGCAGTGACCAGAAACCCCCCTCCCTCACCTAGGGGCCCCCGCTCCAGAATTGCAGCCAGCGGCAAATAATCACTTACCAGCATGACGGAGATGAGATCCGTAGCTCTGCGTGCCGCTGGCTGGTCTGCTCTCTGCTTCCTGAACTGACTGTCCAATCACGCTCTCGCAGTACTTCCTGCGAGAGCGTGATTGGACAGTCAGTTCAGGAACCAGAGCAGACCAGCCAGCGGCACGCAGAGCTACGGATCTCATCTCCGTAACTCATGCCGTTAAGTGATTCTTCCCCGCTGGCTGCAATTCTGGAGAGGGGGGGGAGCGCGGAAGGGGGGCCCCTAGGTGAGGGAGGGGGGGGGGAGGCTTCCGCCCCTCCCCGCCGATCTGTGCACAATGTCCCCCCTTCCTGCGCTTAGCCCCCCTCCTTTTTAGCACTGGGGCCCCCAGGAGGCGGGACGGCCGGGGCCCACCGATGGGACCATCGGTGGTTCGGTGGGCCTGTCCGAGGCTGCCCTGTACTGTATTTCTAAAAAAAAAAAACTATACCAGTCCAACATTGCCGCACACTTCCGCCTTTCCTGCCACTCCTGCTTCTGCCACTCCCTCTTTGTAACAGCCACACCCAGTTGGTGACAGAGAGAGGGAATGGTGTGAGTGTCCTGCTCCCTTCTAGAAGCCACTGCAGGAGTCCAGGCAACTGCCATGACATGGTGGGCTTCCCCCAGAGCCAAATGGAGACCTAAAGAGATGGGAAGGAAACTTTCTTTCTTCTTTATTTTTTATGGAAAGAAGGGCAGTGCTAAAACAAAAATGGTTTGAAGAGCTCACTGGGCCAGATGGATCAAAGCATTGCCGACTGTCTTTTCTTCTTAAACAGTTCTAACCGGCAGAGATACTGTTCTGCATGATAATAAGAAACTTCTCAAATCCTACGTAATAGTGTCAGTTTAGCGTGGATTTCTAGAGCTGCACTACAGCTAAGAAAAGTACAAATCCATCCCTTAACTGCTGCAGATTAAGAAGTGCTTAAAGTGAACCTTAAGTCTAAAAAAAAAAATAAAAATGAGTTGTCTCTCTGATCCTCCCGTCCCCGCCGGCGGCTACTTCCAGTTTCGGCGTCACCGGCCGTCAGGCTGGGAACGCGAGTGAGTCTTCGCGTTCCCAGCCACAATATCTCCCCCTATGCTGCTATTGCGCCCTTCCTTGCCGCAATAGCAGTATAGGGGACAATATTGTAACTGGGAATGCAAAGAATCACTCGCGTTCCCAGCCTGTTGGGTCCTGGCGGCGAAACCGGAAGTAGCCACCGGCGGGGACAGGAGGATCGGAGAGACACGGCAAGGGCACTGATCAGCTGCAGGGGGCTGAGGGAAGCCCCAGGTGAGTAAAACTCATTTTTTTTTTAGACTTAAGTGCCTCTTTAATAGCAGTTCTGTAGATGCAGCAATGCAGGCTAGACATGATTTGTGAAGTGCTCCTCCCCCCTGCTGATTCCTGTGACGCTGTTCTGTGCTAAACCCTTCCAGTGCTGGGCATTGATGCAGTACAGCAGATGTATTGGTTACCTCAGCAACAGCAATATCCCTCACACACTGCACTGCCTGAGAGACCTTCCTAACTCCCCCTATTCCTAACCGTTTAAAGGAGAACTATAGAGAGAGGTATATGGAGGCTGCCATATTGATTTCCTTTTAAGCAATACCAGTTGCCTGGCAGCCCTGCTGAGCTATCTTCCTGCAGTAGTGTGAATCACACCAGTAACAAGCATGCAGCTAATCTTGTCAGATCTGACAAAAATGTCAGAAACACCTGTTCTGCTGCATGCTTGTTCAGGGGCTGTGGATAATACTATTAGAGGCAGAGGATCAGCAGAACAGCCAAGCAACTGGTATTGCTTACAAGGAAATAAATATGGCTGCCACCATATACCTCTCACTACAGTTCTCCTTTAAGAAGGAATCTGCACTATTTAGTGATTTCTTAGGCTGTCTGAGACAAAATATTAGCAGGTTTTTAGAAATCCGTGCAGAACTGTCTCAGACACTCTTAATGAATCTTCACCTCTGTCTTTTATTGTAGCACTGTCATAGGAAGCCACATTTACAACAAGTAAAGAACTGTAGTGAAAATAGCATAATTAATTAAATTGTTTATTTTTTTAGAATATTCATTTATAGATTATTTAGTCAGTGTTTGCCCATTGTGTAAAATCTTTCCTCTCCCCGATTTATATCGTGAAATGTATCACTGGTGGTGACATCTTTAGTGAGTGACGTCCTGACGTCAGCCGCCTCCGATCCAGCCCTTAGCGCTGGCTGGAACTGTTTGTTCCGGCTACGCTGGGCTCGGGCGGCTGGGGGGACCCTCTTTCGCCGCTGCACGCGGCGGATCGGCGATCAGGCAGCACACGCGGCTGGCAAAGTGCCGGCTGCGTGTGCTCCTTTTTATTTCATCAAAATCGGCCCAGCAGGGCCTGAGCGGCAGCCTCCGGTGGTGATGGACGAGCTGAGCTCGTCCATACCGCCCGGCTGGTTAAAGTGTACCTGAGGTGACATGTGACATGATGAGATAAACATGTGTATGTACAGTGCAAAACATATTAATAACTAGGCTGTTTTACGTGTTTTATTTTGCTGCCTGAAAGAGTTAATTTCTAGGCATGTAAGTGACAGCTTCTGTCTTGTCTGTACCATTTCGGGAATATAGTAACATCACTGATAAGCAAATTACAGCCATAAAAGTTTTCCTGGCAGAATACAACTTCTGAGGGCAGGGAGAGATAAAATACCTGAACTATTGACCTTTTTATAGCTCTGGGACACTTAATAGGCTGCCACTGATTAGAGACTATATAATATTCAACCGACTTTGTGAATGTTTAAATGTAAAATAAATCCCTGGGATACTTAGTCATTTTTAGGAGTCGGAGGATAAGTACCGTACAGTATAATTGTTTATCTCATCAGTTTGTAATCACCTCAGCTTCACTTAAACTTAGGCTTAGCTTAACTTAACCAGTAACTCAAAAACATACGAATAGGTTAATTGGTTCCACTCTAAATTGGCCCTAGACTGCAACACATACACTACACGAGACATACATAGACATAGGACTATGGTAGGGATTAGATTGTGAGCTCCTCTGAGGGACAGCTAAGTGACAAGACAATATACTATTTACAGCGCTGCAGGAGATGTCAGTGCTATATACATACTAAATAATAACTACTAGTTATCGCTCTGCAGAACGTCATCTGAAGTCCCAGGGACGTAGATATTAGTCTATCGCCGCGATTGCCGCTGTGTCTGTGTCCCATCTGCCCCCCAGGAACCACCTCGGGTTCTCTTTCAGGGTTAAACTACCATGCTGGTTGAAGCTGATTTGACCTGACATTCATGCCATTTATGAATATTGTCATTCCAGGACTGATGTTTCTGCATCGGCTGTGGACCTAGAATATGAAGTTTTTCGAAACAGCAAAATGGCGAACGTCTACAAAGCAGGAGTGCTAAAAAAGGTAATGACAAGACTCTAAATATTGAGGACTAGACTGCTCCTTTGCTAGGGAAAGATGAGGAACTGTGAAACATCTCAAAGTCACATCTCGGAAGAGGTGGGTGTAGATTGAGCATAAACAGAAGTGTAGTTCACTTGCTTGAAAAGCTCGGGAGTATTGCTGCGACACGTGTGCCATTAAAACTTTTCAACCTCATCCACCGGTCTCCTTCGGCTAATTCACAGCACAAGTACCTATTCCCCTTAGGGCCAGTTCACACTAAAACGGATGCAAAACGGAAACGCTAAGCAATGGATCCATTCCATCCGTTTTGCATCTGCTTACAACAAATTCCGCGTCTACCACTTCGCTTCTGTGTCAATCATGTCCGCCCATTCGCATCGCCACTCACCTTATACATTTACATGTTGTTGGACTCAATGTTTATATTGAGAGTAAAGTGTACCAGAGCTGGAATAAAAGTAAACGGTTTATACATACCTGGGGCTTCCTCCAACCCTATGCACATGGATTGCTCGTACGCCGCCGTCCTCCGCTGCCTGCAGCTCTGGTCAGTCTGCGCAAGAGAAGTGCGCCCTCTACGTTTCTCTCCGGCGGCTGCTGGAGAGATACGTAAATAGTGCAGTTCTCTTGCGTCAGACTGTCCGCTACTGGAGGAAGTAACGGGACCCGGTACCAGAGCCAGAGAAGGCGGTGGACGGCGGCGTGTGAGCAATCTGTGCGTATGGGGCTGCAAGAAGCCCCAGGTATGTATAAACCATTCATGGTAGCGATCTGAGCGGATGGGGCAGGAGGACGCCCCAGGTACGTATAAACCATTTACTTTATTCCAGCTCTGGTTTCCTGTAACTTTCAATCCTTTAGAAATGGCTAATAGTGTACAGTCACTGTCAGTGCTGGTCGTAATGGAAAAATCTACGCTTACGGATCATTACGCGTAATTTTATGCTATTACGCAATTACGGTTACGGCGTAGGAATTTATCTACGGTTCATCACTGTAATTACGCGTTAACTTACGCAGTTACGCGTAAGGATACCGTAATGTAGGCGCTTACACTACGATGTTACGCGTAGTGCCGTAATACCCATTAATGCGTATTTTTTGACGCATACGGACACCGTCAATGTGACAGCTATTGCGTACACATCATTCGTATGCGTCAAAACGTACGCTTATATACTGAAGGGCGGGAGAAGATACTATTGGTTGCTTAGGATGTTGACTGATTGGCTACTCTTAGAAAAGGGGAGTTTTTACGTTAGTAATTACGCGTAAGTCTTCGTAAAATTACGCATACCTAGCAATTACGGTAGACAGCGTAATTACGATACCACTTAACTGCTTACGCGTAAGACCGTAAGTTACGCGTAGCGCTTACGCGTAAATTTTCATTGAATTACGATGCGTAATTACGCTCATGCGTAATTTCGGCCCAGCACTGGTCACTGTAACATTGTCATTGTGAAATGCTGCAGCTAAGGAGACTTTGAACTGCTTGAAGTGAAGATGAATATTGCTGTCCATTAGTGGATTGTCCAGAATGATCACATGTTTCTCTTTGTCTATCAGGTGGCTGAAATCAATAAGGCCTCTAAGGATGGTGAGTTTTACATTGTAGTCAGTGACTCCACACGGAAGACTGAGACAAGAGAGGAGGAGGATGGATTTGTATCGGCCTCTCAGTTGCACACGGTTTGTAACAGTATTTTAGTGACATGTACTTTATACTGGTTGAACTCGATGGACGTATGTCTTTTTTCAACCAAAATAACTATGTAACTATGTAACTATGTAAATATGCACCACATTTTAAAGAGTATCTGAAGCCTAAATAAAATAAAAAATAAAACAGATACTTACCTAAGGAGAGGGACAGCTCGGGGTCCCGTAGAACCTCCCCTCTCCTCTCCTCAACCCCTCGTTTCCCCGCAGCCTCCTCTGTTAAAATCTCCCGCTGCAGGAGGCTTCAGAATTCTCCCGAAGACTGGCGGCTCTGTAGTTCGCACGTGCGAGTGTGTGAGAGAGGGCGCTCCTGCGTGCGCAGTGTGGAGCGGTCCGTCTTCAGAAGCCTGAGTGCTCCCAAAGCTTCAGGAGCCCACCTGAAGCGTAAGAGAGCAGTCTCCGACCGACTGCTAACGGGGCAGCCAGGGCAGGAACGATGAGATGAGAAGAGTTTCGCAGGTCTGTGTCAGACAGAGGCGCTTGGCCCAGCTACAGACCTGTACAGTACCTACTCCTACCTATTGCCTGACGAAGTGGGGTCATACCTGCGAAACGCGTTGCATTTTCCCCTGGAGTATGTAAATTAATGTGTTCTGCTAAACTTTGTTGGCGCTTTGAGTCCCCAGGGAGAAAAGCGCTATATAAATATTATTGTTATTGTTATATCTTGTGTCTGTTTGGAGGAGGCAAGCCCACCACTGCCTCCACAAATGTTAAACTTTTTAGACATGTTTATTCTTCTGGCGCCTCTGTATGCCTGGTACATTGTTCTAAATGCACCCTGGGTGGAGGGGTGTCATCCCCTTTTTTCCCCTGATCTATGGACAGCAACTTCTTAATCCTGAGTGGGGTCAGGTGTAATCTCCCCACCCGCCTATACAGTGGTTGCCTGGAGGTAACCCTACTTTGTGAGTATATTTGTATTTAGTCTACCAATTTCATCCCATATTACCAGTACATACTGCACAATATTTGGCTCTTGGTGTCCCTATCTTTATACACAAAATAAATGTGGATGTCATGTATTCCTAAGGAACCATCCCCCCTGAAGGACTGTACTGGTTTTCCATTGAACATGGAAGGTAGTGCTGGGACTGCTTGTTAGCAGAACTCCTGTCAGCCGTAAGCCATTCTTTGTTAGAAGACTACGAAGCATGTCTTTCAGATTGGCACTGAATGTGCGGCTGCACATGATTGATTTGGGAAAGCAGATAGCATTGCACTCATACATGCAAAAACGTGCCCGGAGATTTGGGCGCAGGGCACAGCCGAAAAACGTCTCGCCCTGCTCCTGCAACAGTTCTGTGGTTTAAAGAGAATGCGATGTGGGTTTTAAGAATCCTATTAGCACACAGAGGCTGGGTCTGCATATAATGCCCAGCCTCGGTTGCTATACTGTCTCCCTCCAGGCCCCCCCTGCACTCTGCTGTGCCCCCATATATCATACACCGTGCCAGCGACACGCAGCGCATCCCCAGCCGGCTGTTTACATGTGCCCTATCACTCTCGCCGCTCGCCTCCTCCATATCGCCACTCCCCGCCTGCGTCCCTTACCTCCCCGCTGATTGGAGGGAAGGAATGCAGGCAGGGATCAGCGATATGGAGGAGGAGGGGGAGCGGCGAGAGTGACAGTGTGTATGTAAACAGCCGGCTGCGACACGCTGTGTGTCGCTAGCACGGCTGTGTGATATATGGGGGACAGCAGAGTGCAGGGGGGGCCTGGGGGGAGACAGTATAGCAACAGATGTTGGGCATTATATGCAGACCCAGCCTCTGTGTGCTAATAGTATTATTAATACCCACATCAGGTTCTCTTTAAGGTGACCCTTGGATGTGGTACTTTGGCCTGCTGAAATACCCAATACACTGGCTGTCTTGGCTGGCAATCTGCAGTCAGAATGATTGCTGCAGCAAGATGGAATTCTGCCTATAACTCAGTTGGGCTGGAATTTTGCACCATCATCAGAATAGCATTGTGCATCTATGGAAACCAAATGACTGCTGACTTCAGGTTCTCCCTTCACTCCCACATCTCTGTTCCCTTATTAAATATTTGTGTGACATTTGTGTGCTGAAAGAGGGATGCTAAGCTGTTTCAGGAAATGGTCATTAATGTATATTAGTATGTCTGCAGATTGTAGGTCAGCGAAGGTGTTTACCGGCTTGTAAATCCTGAAAGTACATGGGTACCATTGCCACCTTATGTCGCTGCTCTGCCTTCCCATTTGTTCAGCTATAGGTTATCAGTCACCACTGTAGCAGTGGCAGCCACTGATTAGCAGCCACCACTGTGCCAGCAGCAGTAACAGCCACTGATTAGCAGCAGCCACTGTGCCAGCAGCAGTAACAGCCACTGATTAGCAGCCACCACTGTGCCAGCAGCAGTAACAGCCACTGATTAGCAGCAGCCACTGTGCCAGCAGCAGTAACAGCCACTGATTAGCAGCCACCACTGTGCCAGCAGCAGTAACAGCCACTGATTAGCAGCTGCCACTGTGCCAGCAGCAGTAACAGCCACTGATTAGCAGCCGCCACTGTGCCAGCAGCAGTAACAGCCACTGATTAGCAGCTGCCACTGTGCCAGCAGCAGTAACAGCCACTGATTAGCAGCTGCCACTGTGCCAGCAGCAGTAACAGCCACTGATTAGCAGCCGCCACTGTGCCAGCAGCAGTAACAGCCACTGATTAGCAGCCGCCACTGTGCCAGCAGCAGTAACAGCCACTAATTAGCAGCCACTGTGCCAGCAGCAGTAACAGCCACTGATTAGCAGCTGCCACTGTGCCAGCAGCAGTAACAGCCACTGATTAGCAGCTGCCACTGTTCCACCAGCAAAACAGCCACTGATTAGCAACTGCCACTGTGCCAGCAGCAGTAACAGCCACTGATCAGCAGCTGCTACTGTGCCAGCAGCAGTAACAGCCACTGATTAGCAGGTGCCACTGTGCCAGCAGCAGCAACAGCCACTAATTAGCAGCCACTGTGCCAGCAGCAGTAACAGCCACTGATTAGCAGCTGCCACTTTGCCAGCAGCAGTAACAGCCACTGATTAGCAGGTGCCACTGTGCCAGCAGCAGTAACAGCCACTGATTAGCAGCTGCAACTGTGCCAGCAGCAGCACAGCCACTGATTAGCAGCTGCCACTGTGCCAGCAGCAGTAACAGTCACTGATTAGCAGCTGCCACTGTGCCAGCAGCAGTAACAGCCACTGATTAGCAGCTGCCACTGTGCCAGCAGCAGTAACAGCCACTAATTAGCAGCCACTGTGCCAGCAGCAGTAACAGCCACTGATTAGCAGCTGCCACTGTGCCAGCAGCAGTAACAGCCACTGATTAGCAGCTGCCACTTTGCCAGCAGCAGTAACAGCCACTGATTAGCAGGTGCCACTGTGCCAGCAGCAGTAACAGCCACTGATTAGCAGCAACAGCACAGCCACTGATTAGCAGCTGCAACTGTGCCAGCAGCAGCACAGCCACTGATTAGCAGCTGCCACTGTGCCAGCAGCAGCACAGCCACTGATTAGCAGCTGCCACTGTGCCAGCAGCAGTAACAGTCACTGATTAGCAGCTGCCACTGTGCCAGCAGCAGTAACAGCCACTGATTAGCAGCTGCCACTGTGCCAGCAGCAGTAACAGCCACTAATTAGCAGCCACTGTGCCAGCAGCAGTAACAGCCACTGATTAGCAGCTGCCACTGTGCCAGCAGCAGTAACAGCCACTGATTAGCAGCTGCCACTGTTCCACCAGCAAAACAGCCACTGATTAGCAACTGCCACTGTGCCAGCAGCAGTAACAGCCACTGATCAGCAGCTGCTACTGTGCCAGCAGCAGTAACAGCCACTGATTAGCAGGTGCCACTGTGCCAGCAGCAGCAACAGCCACTAATTAGCAGCCACTGTGCCAGCAGCAGTAACAGCCACTGATTAGCAGCTTCCACTTTGCCAGCAGCAGTAACAGCCACTGATTAGCAGGTGCTACTGTGCCAGCAGCAGTAACAGCCACTGATTAGCAGCAACAGCACAGCCACTGATTAGCAGCTGCAACTGTGCCAGCAGCAGCACAGCCACTGATTAGCAGCTGCCACTGTGCCAGCAGCAGTAACAGTCACTGATTAGCAGCTGCCACTGTGCCAGCAGCAGTAACAGCCACTGATTAGCAGCTGCCACTGTGCTAACGGGTTATTTTGCATAGAAATTTGACAAAATGTCACAGAGATCGTGTACCTAGTGTACCGGCAATCAGCAAAAATTGTGTTGAATTTCGCTAGATCAGCACTCTCAAGAACAGTGATATGGCCCTTGACCTAAATGGTTTGGACATCCCTGTACTAAAATGTAGTTACTGTAATATGATCTTCTTTTTAACATTAACTGGGTAGTTTTGCGTATATAAAACCTTATAGCATGTGTTTGTCCCCTTACAAATAGTTTAAAAGAAAGAGAACGGGAGCACCATCTCTGTTTCAGACTGCAAGCAGTTTACTACAAGACACCAAGCAAACCACAGAGCCACTGCTGGGCGAACACTGTCCGACTGAAACGTTTGAGGCCTCCAGTTCTACATCTTCTCTTGAAAACACTGAAAGCAGCAGTAAAACGTTTAACAGCCCAAGCAAGAAACCACGAATAAGTAAGAAAAAGCAGGAACTGGCATCTGCTGCAGCCAAAGATTCGCAAAACATCTCCAAGTTTTTTTCATCTCAGGGAAATCCCAGCGTCTCAAAAAACACAAAACATAACAGCTGCACTATACGTAAAAACACTTCAAGTGCTCCTACTAAAAACACAGACTCTGCCATTACCTTAGATGTACTGGAAGAGAGCAATAGTAGTGAGGAAGAGCTGCCTTCAGATAGCCTAACTGTCCAGCCATCAAACGCAAATCTTCTACTGCAAAACGACGAGCAGCCACCATCGGGAGTAACGGGTAACTCCAGCACTTTATTAACAGGCACTTTGGAAGTTTTAGATCTTGATCACAAAGTGCAGTTACCTGAATCAAGAACTGAGGATACCTCCGCAACATGGACATTACCAAGCCAGGAGCTGCCTGAGAAGTCTTCATATCAGGAAAAGTTACATGAAGCGGTACAGTCTGATATAGACCACCATAACTCTAGGTAAGCCGCGCTGAATCCATTACAAATCCATACGTTAACCCTTAGACTGCCACCGACGTCTTTAGATGCTGCATAATTGCCGTCTCTGTGCTGCGGACGCCTAAAGACGTTTTCCACCAAAACTACCTCTGCCTGCTGCCAACGTCTTTAAAGAAAACCTGTAATGAGAAAAAGTTCCCCTGGGGGGTCCTCACCTCGGGTGGGGGAAGCCTCTGGATCCTATCGAGGCTTTCCCCGTCCTCCTGTGTCCCACGGCGGCGGCGGAGATAAAGCTCCCAGAATGGCGGGGATGTAAATATTTATCTTCCCGACTCCGGCGCAGATGCAGTATCGGCTCTCCGCTCGGAGATAGGCGGAAATAGCCGATCGCTGTTGGGCCGCTCTACTGCGCAGGCGCAAGTCTCCTGCACAAGTCTCCTGTGCCTGCGTAGTAGAGCGGAACTGACAGAGATCGGCCTATCTCTGTGCAGAGAGCCGCAACAGCGCCCCCCGCTGGAGCCAGGTAAGGTAAATAAATCAGCGCTTATCAGCCTTGTCGGGGGAGGATTGCCAGAGACTTCGGGGGAGCCAGCGCTGGACTGGCTGCAGCTACAGGGGAGGGGTAAGCCTCATTGGGATCCCGAGTCTTGCCCCTACCGAGGTGAGTACCCCCCAGGAGACTTTTTTTTTGTTACAGGTTCTCTTTAAATGTTGCAGAGTTTCCGTATCTATGACGTCTAAAGGCGTTTTCTGCCAAAACTGCTGAATTTACGCATTTTGTTTTTGACTTTTCTGTTTTTGTTTTTTTTTTGTTTTTGTTTTTTTTTTTTGTTTTCTGCTTTTCGGAATAAATGTATGATTGCCTATTAGATTCATCGATGTTGCTCCTATAGTTCTTTATGTGGCTTATTGCACTTCACTATACGCAGGTAGTTAGAGCACTCTTTCCAGTTGGGTAGAGATATGCGAATAAGATGATGCAGAACTATGCAAATGTTGATAAAAATCTAGGCAACTTAAAAAAGGACCAATCCCGTGCTTCCAAGATTGGATGAGCCCATTTACAAGCAGCACAGATTACCATCATTCTGTAACAAATCTCAATTATTTGCCCTCAAACACAATCCATACTGACTAATGCGGAGCATGCAACATGTAGAGCTTGTCAAAACATTCAGTCACCGCTATGCCAAAATAGCTGGCACAGGCAAGTAGCTTTTTTAAAAAAAAAAATAGCTGGCAGCCTAAGGGTTAAGTTTACATTTTATAAAGTCTAAGCATTCAATTAAGAAAGAGGTTCAGTGTTATGCATTTCATATAGAGGACATATTGGGCGTTCTCACCTGTGTTTATGCAGCCAGTAAGTCACAGATGTTCCAGTGCAGATCACTCACAGGTAATGGAAGGACTTTTGAGTGAAACTCTTGTCCACTTGGGGTCAGTTCTAATACTACAAGGCCGTGACCAAACACCACTCCTCCACACTATCCTTGTCTTCTATTGTTAATATTGTAGCACAGGACATACAATGAGGTCCTGATTGGAGGAGTAAAATGGGAGGTCAGTAGTATTTGCTTGCTCAATCCCATGTGTGCAAAACACAAAGAAGGTTTCTTTACATTCCTTTAGGTGAATAAGGAAATAGGTACTTTTAAGGTGCTCCTACATCTAGCGATGATGGGCAGATACAACCAAGAGACAAATCTCTCTCTGATTGAATCGGAGTGTAGAGAGATCTTCTAGCTACCCATACACCACAGACCGATTCCTGATCGATTTCAGCATGACATCTCTTGGGAATCTGCCCCATCCGCTGCCTCGCCGCTGTTCCCCTGGTGTATATGTGTACGGGTTTATACATTACCTGTCCTGTGTCGTCTTCTGAATCCGGCGCTCCTCCATTAGCCCTATACACACCGCCGTGCTATGCGCCAGCAGCGTGTATGGGGTTAATGGAAGAGCGGCGGATACAGAAGACGGATGGGCACCGCGACACAGGACAGGAAATGCTTAAATAACAACATGTACATAATACACTGGGGGAACAGCGTAGGTCGCTCATCCGAATATTGCTCGCTGTTACCGCTGCACAGCCGATTGAGCAAGACAGCCCTATATCTTGCAGCATGTCCAACCGACTCATTTGACCAATTTCAACCCCAAATTGGTTGCATGATCAATCAGGCATGCACTTGGCGGCACTGATTTTCATCCGATTCGATTGATTGATAATCGAATCGGATTGTTGTCCATGTCGCCTGATGTATGGCCACTTTAAGGAAAACTGTACGGTCACGGGGGAAAAATAAATCAATACATTGGAAATTGAGAAGTGAAAAAATAGTAGATCAAGAAAGGATTGATACTCACCATGTCATTTGTTCATATTCTTTGATCCACAATAAACCTGCAGGTAATCATCTTTACTACTGGCAGGCCAGAAAAAAAAAATAAACAGCACCAACTGCTATTATCTATAAACACGCCCACTATCAATGTGAAAGGCTTAGGCCTCGTTCACATCATTTAGCGCAGATGACTGTGCGATCGGAACGCAGCGCGTCCAATCGCACGCCATCTGCGCTATTATGCGCTGCGCTGCAGATCCAATTCATTACAATGAATGGGATCTGCGCTGCGATTCCCAAAAATGCGTGCAGCACGCGATAGCGCAATCGCACTGCTGCGCAGCACATATGATGGGAATGGTAGAAGGGCTGTCTATGCCCTTCTACCGTTCTTGCGTGTCGCACACTATATGCGCTGCCAAAATGCTCACGGCAGCGCGTATAGTCTGAACGAGGCCTAAAAGTTTTTGTTTTTTTTTGCTTGTTTTTTTTTTTTTTTAATAAATAAATATATATGTATATATATATATATATATATATATATATATATATATATATATATATATATATATATATATATATATATGCGCAAAGCACAAAGGGAGATGATGCTTGCTTGGCAGTTGGAAAAAGCCGTTATTTACCACAATGCAACGAGGTTCACTGTCAGGAAACTGTCCTGACATCACACTGTGGGAGGGCTTTCTCCATGATAGCCTCACAGACCCCCGTGATGATCTGTTTGAGAAAAGATAAACATTTCTTATGGAAAAGGGGGTATCGGCTACTGATTAAGGTGAAGTTTAACCCTGGGGAAAAGTTCCTCTTAAAGGTAGAACTCCATGTTTCATTGGATTGGGCACGGAATACATTAGTCATTTACAAGTATATTAGTCACAAAAGTTTTAAAACTTAATTCGTGGCACATCTGATTATCATTATTTTTTTTGTATACCAAGTATATAATCGTGTTACTATGTCCTTTAGAAGAGCTCACATTCTAATCCCAACCATAGTCATAAGGTGCATACACACACGCAATTACTGTACACTGTAAAGTGCTGTACAGATGCATTACTAGCCTACAGGCTAGCGATGTGTTCTGTTGCTATGGAGTGAGGAGGAGGGGCCATGCATGGTGCACAACAAAGCGAGAAGGGTAAGAAAGAGAAAGCTGCTGTCAGTCAAGATGACGCAGCATTCTATATCAGTATGAACAGTAACATAAAAGTCAGTAAACTTTCCTAATACCATGTGTATCGCACACAATGTGCAGTGCGTCATAACTGACAGCAGCGCACATAGTGTGAGCGAGTCCTCCTTCACACTACACAATGCATGCATGGACAGGATTCCGTTCATGCGCTTGTTCCTCATGCACTGCATACACATTTCAGTTCATTATAGTGCGGAGGTCGATGGCCGCAACACATTCAAACCCCACGGGAAATGTCATGTGTTGTGCGATAAAATGTTTGCAGGCGCGTTACACTGCAACACACATTAACACACAGCTGTACTGTGAACAGTAACAAGTCTATGGACTTTCCTGTTACTATGTGGATTGCACACTATGTACAATGTATAGCTGACAGTACCGCACATAGAGTAAATAAACTCTTAAAGTGGATCCTAGATAAACTTTTACTCATTGCATAATTGTGTTCCTTTCATATAGTTTATAGGGCATTCCTCAAGCCAAATACTTTTTTTTATTTTGTTTTACTACTCTAATTCCCTATAAACTAAACAAGGCTTCGCCCACAGCTTCTCCAGCGCCAAGGCACTCTGAGAGCCATGTAGCAAGGGCTTATGGGAGCTCAGTCTGGGCAGGAGGAGGTGTTACTAGCCAGAGATTTCAGAGGCAGAGGGGAGTAGGAGAGAGGAATGAAGTTTTCACAGGCTGAGGGCTGGAGATGCAGTTGCAGATTACCTGTGTGTAATGTGACAAACAGAACATAGCCGCTGTCATTGTATCACAGGAAGAAATAATCATAAACTGTTGAAGCTGTCTGCAGCTAGATATGCTGTATAAACTCTAATCTAAACTTTAGATAAGATCTATAGACAAGTTACTTGTTATAGTTAGTTTTTCATCTCGGATCCACTTTAAAGTGAACCTGAGGTGGCCCCAAAGGAAACATGTATACATACCTGGGGCTTCCTCCAGCTCCCTTCAGGCTAATCGGTCCCTCATCGTCTTTTACCGCCTCCTGGATCCTCCATTTACATCTTCCGTTAATTCGGCCAGTCGGTGCAGACGCAGTACGGCCATGCGCGCTCGGGAGGCCGGGAGTGTTCTGTGCCTGCGCAGTACTACGAGGCGCGCACTACGCCACGCCTGGCCAGATCACCTGGAGCCGGGGGGCGTAAGAGGATGACGAGGGACCGATCAGGCTGGAGGAAGCCCCAGATATGTATACAGTGATCAGCCTGGAGGGGGCTGGAGGAAGCCCCAGGTACCAGGTATGTATACAGTGATCAGCCTGAAGGGGGCTGGAGGAAGCCCCAGGCCTGTATACAGTGATCAGCCTGGAGGGGGCTGGAGGACGCCCCAGGCCTGTATACAGTGATCAGCCTGGAGGGGGCTGGAGGAAGCCCTAGGCCTGTATACAGTGAGCAGCCTGGAGGGGGCTGGAGGAAGCCCCAAGTATGTATACAGTGATCAGCCTGGAGGGGGCTGGAGGAAGCCCCAGGTATGTATACAGTGATCAGCCTGGAGGAAGCCCCAGGTATGTATACAGTGATCAGCCTGAAGGGGACTGGAGGAAGCCCCAGGTATTTATATATTTTCCTTTTGGGCCATCTGCGGTTCACTTTAATCCAGCTTTTAATTATTTATTACATACATGTTTATTTTTATGTTTATTTGCAGTAGAGCAGTTTGTAAAGTTTGCTCTTAAAAATGATTATTGTTATAACACGGCCTTTTCATCTACTTAGCCATAACCTGCGTGAACCAAAGGCTAAAGAATCGGGAGAGGTGAGTTGTCTCATTCAATAGAATTTATTTTATTTTATCTTTTTTTAGCTTTTTTGATGTGTTTATGTAATGCAACTTACCGTATATGTCCGATTCCATTTTCTCGTCCAGACATCTGAAGGACCAGCCAGCAAGAGGCCGCGAAATGAAGAGCAAGCCTTCTCCATTTTGTCTCAAGCAGTAAAAAGCAGCAGTGGCCAGGGGAAAAAGAAAGTTACGTTTGACCCAAATCTGTCCCAGCAAGACAAAGAGGGAACTGCTAAAATACTGCAGCCACCTCCCAATAAAGTGGTGAATCTCAAAGAGACGGCAGATATTGTCGTGAAATACTTGACTCCTTTTTTCCGGGATGGAAAGTTTGCATCCAAAGTAAGCGCTGAATTCCATTTTTCTGAACTTTTATGAGAGCAGCAGATTGACAATTTTCCAGTTTTAAAATATGATCCACGCCAGTGCTGTCCAACTTCGCAGGCATGGAGGGCCATTCTTTTTCCAGACCACATGGTGGAGGACCAGCAGCACTTTCCTCACAAATGCAATTAGAGTGATAGCAGATTTCCCCACAAAATGCAATCAGATTGGCAGCATATTTCCCCACAAAATGCAATCAGATTGGCAGCACATTTCCCCACAAAATGCAATCAGATTGGCAGCACATTTCCCCACAAAATGCAATCAGATTGGCAGCACATTTCTCCACAAAATGCAATCAGATTGTCAGCATGTTTCTCCACAAAATGCAATCAGATTGGCATCATATTTTCAGACAAAATGCAATCAGATTGTCAGCAGATTTCCCCACAAAGTGCAACCAGATTGGCAGCATATTTCCTCACAAAATGCAATCACGTTGGCTGCATATTTCCCCACAAAATGCAATTAGAGTGATAGCAGATTTCCCTACAAAATGCAATCAGATTGGCAGCATATTTCCCGACAAAATGCAATCAGATTGGCAGCATATTTCCCGACAAAATGCAATCAGATTGGCAGAATATTTATTTATGAAATGCAATCAGATTGGCAGCAGATTCCCACAGAATTCAATCAGATTGGCAGCATATTCACACAAAAATGCATTTCGATTGGCAGCGTTTCCCCTCAAAAAATAACATTTGGCAGCGTTCCCCCCTCCTCCCTCTGGGCTCCCCCACCCTCCAATATGCATTTATGTGGCCAGGAACCTGTAAATATGAATATAAATAACTCCCCTGGCAGATGACTCCTCCAGCGCTGATCTCGTCATGTTCGCAGCAGCTCAGGCAGCTAAATCTCCCGCCTCATGCTGAGCCGGCCTGTAATGAGTTCTGGGTGATGCGGTCGGAGTGCGTATCACTCCGCGTCATCCCAGCACTACAGCCAGCCCAGCATGAGCTAAGATCGCCTCGCTCCGTTGTCGCTCTGAGTCTGCGCAGCTTCTGGGACCTCGGAGAGAGCCAGCAGCTGGTGGGCCGGATGCGGAAGCTGATCCACGCTTATACCACCATATTTATAAAAGACAACCAAATTTTGGTCACTGGCAATTATTTCCAGTGAAGCAAAAAGTCTCATTTGGGACTCCATTGCTAAACTACATCAGAAGTACATTCAGGGGGTTTGGGCCGCCCACACCTTCACCGGGAGCTTTCTGGGCATGCATAGTTCTTAAAAGAATGAACTGCACATGTGTAGAACATTCCTGGTGCCAGGAGCACGATTATGGAGCATGCATGAACAGTGGCGCCAGGAGCACGATTGTGGAGCATGCATGGACAGTGGTGCAAGGAGCACGATTATGGAGCATGCATGAACAGTGGCGCCAGGAGCACGATTGTGGAGCATGCATGGACAGTGGTGCCAGGAGCACGATTGTGGAGCATGCATGGACAGTGGCGCCAGGAGCACGATTGTGGAGCATGCATGGACAGTGGCGCCAGGAGCACAATTGTGGAGCATGCATGAACAGTGGCGCCAGGAGCACGATTGTGGAGCATGCATGAACAGTGGCGCCAGGAGCACGATTGTGGAGCATGCATGAACAGTGGCGCCAGGAGCACGATTGTGGAGCATGCATGGACAGTGGCGCTAGGAGCACGATTGTGAAGCATGCATGGACAGTGGCGCCAGGAGCACGATTGTGGAGCATGCATGAACAGTGGCGCCAGGAGCACGATTGTGGAGCATGCATGGACAGTGGCGCCAGGAGCACGATTGTGGAGCATGCATGGACAGTGGCGCCAGATGCACGATTGTGGAGCATGCATGGACAGTGGCGCCAGGAGCACGATTGTGGAGCATGCATGAACAGTGGCGCCAGGAGCACGATTGTGGAGCATGCATGAACAGTGGCGCCAGGAGCACGATTGTGGAGCATGCATGAACAGTGGCGCCAGGAGCACGATTGTGGAGCATGCATGAACAGTGGCGCCAGGAGCACGATTGTGGAGCATGCATGGACAGTGGCGCCAGGAGCACGATTGTGAAGCATGCATGGACAGTGGCACCAGGAGCACGATTGTGGAGCATGCATGGACAGTGGCGCCAGGAGCACGATTGTGGAGCATGCATGGACAGTGGCGCCAGGAGCACGATTGTGGAGCATGCATGGACAGTGGCGCCAGGAGCACGATTGTGGAGCATGCATGGACAGTGGCGCCAGGAGCACGATTGTGGAGCATGCATGGACAGTGGCGCCAGGAGCACGATTGTGAAGCATGCATGGACAGTGGCGCCAGGAGCACGATTGTGGAGCATGCATGGACAGTGGCGCCAGGAGCACGATTGTGGAGCATGCATGAACAGTGGCGCCAGGAGCACGATTGTGGAGCATGCATGAACAGTGGCGCCAGGAGCACGATTGTGGAGCATGCATGGACAGTGGCGCCAGGAGCACGATTGTGGAGCATGCATGAACAGTGGTGCCAGGAGCACGATTGTGGAGCATGCATGAACAGTGGCGCCAGGAGCACGATTGTGGAGCATGCATGGACAGTGGCGCCAGGAGCACGATTGTGGAGCATGCATGAACAGTGGCGCCAGGAGCACGATTGTGGAGAATGCATGGACAGTGGAGCGACTGGAGCTTCAGTTGCAGATATTTCGGAGCTGCCAGTGGGAGAACAGAGGGCCCCCAGAGGATGCAGAGGTACCTGACACATAATGTAAGGGGAGTGGGGCTGGAAGAAGCCCCGGGTAAGTCACAGTCACATTTTCTGGCTTAGTTCATGTGTAAATGCAAATAGTTAAAGGGACTCCGAGCACCTCTCATGGGCATGCCTTTAAGCCAGATGACTTCCAACAAAGTCGTGCTATGACCCCTCTGGAGGAGCCTCTTGCAATGGCCATGCGTGTCACTTCCTCTTCCTGCTTCATTTAGTGATGCACTTCTCTAACAGAGAAGACAGGGGTGACCCGGAAGTTATAACATAGCCAAGATGGCGATTTTTAAATTGAAATCGAACGAAAACTATTTGGTGTAGAATGGCGATTCAGGCATCAAGTGAAAGAGGAGCAGGGGCGCAACAATAGGGGTTGCAGAGGTTGGGACCGCATCGGGGCCCTTGGGCCAGAGGGGCCCCAAAGGGCCCTCCCTCAACTACACTATTAGCTGTTTATTGGTCCTGTGCTCATAATAATCACTTCTATAGATGCTTTGAATAGTGGTAATCATTAACAACCTTTTCCCCATCCCCTTCTTGCACCTCTGACACTGTAGTTGCCATTGGCAGGGATTGCTATGTATAGAGTGCTTGGGGGTAATCAGTAACAAGCTGCTCCCCATCCCCTTCTTGCTCCTCTGACACTGTAGTTGCCATTGGCAGGTATTGCTATGTATAGAGTGCTTGGGGGTAATCAGTAACAAGCTGCTCCCCAGCCCCTTCTTGCACCTCTGACACTGTAGTTGCCATTGGCAGGGATTGCTATGTATAGAGTGCTTGGGGGTAATTAGTAACAAGCTGCTCCCCATCCCCTTCTTGCTCCTCTGACACTGTAGTTGCCATTGGCAGGGATTGCTATGTATAGAGTGCTTGGGGGTAATCAGTAACAAGCTGTTCCCCACCCCCTTCTTGCACCTCTGACACTGTAGTGGCCATTGGCAGGGATTGCTATGTATAGAGTGCTTGGGGGTAATCAGTAACAAGCTGTTACCCATCCCCTTCTTGCAACTCTGCCACTGTAGTTGCCGTTGGCAGGTTTTGGTGCACCGTATCAATTGCTATGTATAGAGTGCTTGGGGGGCCCCAATGTAAAACTTGCAACGGGGCCCACTGCTCCTTAGCTACGCCACTGAAGAAGAGAGCACAAGCTACAGAAAGGTATGCATCCTTAAAGGGATACTGTAGGGGGTCGGGGGAAAATGAGCTGAACTTACCCGGGGCTTCTAATGGTCCCCCGCAGACATCCTGTGCCCGCGCAGCCGCTCACCGATGCTCTGGCCCCGCCTCCGGTTCACTTCTGGAATTTCTGACTTTAAAGTCAGAAAACCACTGCGCCTGCGTTGCCGTGTCCTCGGTCCCGCTGATGTCATCAAGAGCGCACAGCACAGGTCCAGTATGGTCTGTGTCTGCGCAGTACACTCCTGGTGACATCAGCGGGATCGAGGACACGGCAACGCAGGCACAGTGGTTTTCAGACTTTAAAGTCAGAAATTCCAGAAGTGAACTGGAGGCGGGGCCAGAGCATAGGTGACTGGCTGCGCGGGCACAGGATGTCTGCGGGGGACCATTAGAAGGCCCGGGTAAGTTCAGCTCATTTTCCCCCGACCCCCCTACAGTATCCCTTTAAGTACTTTGCAGTCCTGGACGGAGTCTTGAAGGCATGCCCATGGGAGGTGCTCGGAGTCCCATTAATACAGGCGCTCCACCGAAGATATCTTTATGGTCATAAAACAGTAAACCAGCTGCTCAGCTGCCACAGCCACAAGTGGTATCAATACACATACAGTAGGATGCGAAAGTTTGGGCAACCTTGTTAATCGTCATGATTTTCCTGTATAAATCGTTGGTTGTTGCAATAAAAAATGTCAGTTAAATATATAGGAGACACACACCGTGATATTTGAGAAGTGAAATGAAGTTTATTGGATTTACAGAAAACGTGCAGTAATTGTTTAAACAAAATTAGGCAGGTGCATAAATTTGGGCACCACAAAAAATAAATGAAATCAATATTTAGTAGATCCTCCTTTTGCAGAAATTACAGCCTCTAAACGCTTCCTGTAGGTTCCAGTGAGAGTCTGGATTCTGGTTGAAGGTATTTTGGACCATTCCTCTTTACAAACATCTCTAGTTAATTCAGGTTTGCTGGCTTCCGAGCATGGACAGCTCTCTAACTCACACCACAGATTTTCAACTATATTCAGGTCTGGGGACTGAGATGGCCATTCCAGAACGTTGTACTTGTTCCTCTGCATGAATGCCTTAGTGGATTTTGAGCAGTGTTTAGGGTCGTTGTCTTGTTGAAAGATCCAGCCCTGGCGCAGCTTCAGCTTTGTCACTGATTCCTGGACATCGGTCTCCAGAATCTGCTGATACTGGGTGGAATCCATGCGTCCCTCAACTTTGACAAGATTCCCAGTCCCTGCACGGGCCACACAGCCCCACAGCATGATGGAACCACCACCATATTTTACTGTAGGTAGCAGGTGTTTTTCTTGGTATGCTGTGTTCTTTTTCCTCCATACATAACACCCCTTGTTATGTCCAAATAACTCAATTTTAGTTTTATCAGTTCACAGAACCTTATTCCAAAATGAAGCTGGCTTGTCCAAATGTGCTTTAGCATACCTCAAGTGGCTCTGTTTGTGCTGTGGGCGGAGAAAAGGCTTCCTCTGCATATAGCATCTCCTTGTGTAAAGTGCGCCGAATGGTTGAACGATGCACAGTGACTCCATCTGCAGCAAGATGATGTTGTAGGTCTTTGGTGCTGGTCTGTGGGTTGACTCTGACTGGTCTCACTATTTGTCTCTTCTGTCTATCCGAGATTTTTCTTGGTATGCCACTTCCAGCCTTAACTTGAACTGAGCCTGTGGTCTTTCATTTCCTCAGTATGTTCCTAACTGTGGAAATAGACAGCTGAAATTTCTGAGACCGCTTTCTGTATCCTTCCCCTAAACCATGATAGTGAACAATCTTTGTCTTCAGGTCATTTGAGGGTTCTTTTAAGATACTCTTCAGAGAAAATTGAGAGGAGGGAAACTTACAATTGAACCCCTTAAAGTGGATCCGAGGTGAACTTTTACTCATTGCATAATTGTGTTCCTTTCCTATTGTTTATAGGGCATTCCTCAAGCCAAATACTTTTTTGTTTTTGTTTTAATACTCTAATTCCCTATAAACTAAATAAACCATGCCCACAGGTTTTCAGAGAGCCTTGGCAGTAGCAAGGGCTCATGGGAACTCAGTCTGGGCAGGAGGAGGAGGAGGTGTTACTAGCCATTGATTTCAGAGGCAGAGGGGAGGAGGGGGGATTAGATTTTTTTTCACAGGCTTAGTGATCAAGATACAGATAAGCCTGCCTCTGTGTAATGTTTACAAACAACATGGCTGCTGTCATTGTATCACAGGAAGAAATAATAATTGTCTATTAAGTTCTTAAGGTTTTGGAATCCGTAAAATGACATCAGTGCCCAAATGTATGCACCTGCCTAATTTTGTTTAAGCAATTATTACATACTTTCTAACAAGGGGCATTATGCATGGTGGAAAAACAACACAGCATTCCGAGAAAAACACCTGCTACCTACAGTAAAATATGGTGGTGGTTCCATCATGCTGTGGGGCTGTGTGGCCAGTGCAGGGACTGGGAATCTTGTCAAAGTTGAGGGACGCATGGATTCCACTCAGTATCAGCAGATTCTGGAGACCAATGTCCAGGAATCAGTGACAAAGCTGAAGCTGCGCCGGGGCTAGATCTTTCAACAAGACAACAACACTAAACACTGCTCAAAATCCACTAAGGCATTCATGCAGAGGAACAAGTACAACGTTCTGGAATGGCCATCTCAGTCCCCAGACCTGAATATAATTGAAAATCTGTGGTGTGAGTTAGAGAGAGCTGTCCATGCTTGGAAGCCGTCACACCTGAATGAACTAGAGATGTTTTGTAAAGAGGAATGGTCCAAAATACCTTCACCCAGAATCCAGACCCTCATTGGAACCTACAGGAAGCATTTAGAGGTTGTAATTTCTGCAAAAGGAGGATCTACTAAATATTGATTTCATTTCTTTTTTGTGATTCCCAAATTTATGCGCCTGCCTAATTTTATTTAAACAATTATTGCACACTTTCTGTAAATCCAATAAACTTCATTTCACTTCTCAGATATCACTGTGTGTGTCTCCTATATGATATATTTAACTGACATTTATTATCGTTACAACCAACAATTTATACAGGAAAATCATGACGATTAACAAGGTTGCCCAAACTTTCGCATCCCATTGTAGGTCTTAATCCTCAGCGCTTAGCAGTACACAGGGACCTGCAGTCACCCACACAGAGCTCAGTGAAAAAGTGACCATCACTCCGGGAAGTAAGTAACAGATCCAATGGTCACTGATACTTTAAGGAAGATATCCATCGTTCTCGCCCATCGTTTGTTCCCGGGATACGCGATTGTGAAAGATGGATCGATTGTCGCAGCTTTAGTTGCCGCGTATCCCCCGATCCATCTTCTGAGGTCTTGTGGTGGGTGTTCGGCTTTAGAGTTGGCTCTACTGCTTCGGTGCTGGGATTCTGTGCTGGGTTGTGATCGCAGTAGGATTGTGCGGTGGACAGTTAGCTCCACAATCTCTTTTCTTTGCTGATGTTCCTGCAGTACTGAGACTCTTTTGTGCCCTTTTTTTCCAGGACTTATTTAAAGGGTTTGCAAGACACCTTTCTCATCACTTAGCTGGGGATAACAAGATAGCAGTGCGGAAATTCGGTAAGCTATTCGCTGTTAAGCTAGCCATACACTATGCAATGGTTTAATTACATAGGCATTCAATTCTATCCAAGCATAGAATCAAACAAAAATTGATAAGTGACCAGGGCCTCAGTCAATCTATTTCAATTCCAATGTCAACATGAGTAGGAAAGGCCATTCGTTTAATTAATTGGGCATTTGAAGGGTTATCAGTTGGATGCTACAAAGTTAGCAGTGGCAGCCTGTAGATCAAATTCTGAATCGCTTTCTGCTGACATCTGTTTATGGAAATTAAGTGGAAATTAAGTACTGCCATATATGAGAAACAAATAATGCTCCTGATAAGGCCACAAAGTGTTAACAGTGCTAAAGAATGTTTAGCATATCAAAAACCACTTTAATGGACAGCGAGGAGAGGGCCAGCGCATACCACAAAGGCTGCATCTGAAATGACCAACAGCTCGCATGTGCAGCACCTCTAATAAGCTATCTGCACACTTTGCATTCAATTCAGATGCAAATCATATGCATAACTACTATTACTTACCATGCAAACAGAAACTCAGGAATACGGGCTGGGAGCAGCTAACCTGGTAGTTACATACTAGCAACATTAGGAAAAGGGGGGTGTTGCGCATCCCTAAAAACATGCTGCAATTGACTGGTTAATCGCTCAGGCATGCACCACCTCTATTAGGCTGAACATGCATGCACTGCATGTTCAGCCTAATAGAGGTGGTGCATGCCTGAGCGATTAACCAGTCAATTGCAGCATGTTTTTAGGGATGCGCAACCCCCCCATCCCAATTTCCTAATTAAAATCCACTGAAAAATAAATGTATCTTAGTTTAGTGTAATATAGAAAAATGTAAAGCCTTATTTGGGTTGTTATTGCTGTCGGTATAAAGCTGGTATAACCTGAGAAATGCATTCTTATGATACAATATTGACCCGATGAAGCGGGTTTCCCCTTAGAAACGTGTTGTTTTTATCTAATATCTTTTTAGTGCTGCTTTGAGGTAAGCTTGGTTTCTTCTTGTTTTTTGTAAGAGTTTTATTATATTAGGGGCGCTTCCATCCCATTCAGTTCTACACGGCCCTCATTACATGAGTACTCTATCTCTCAATTCAGCTATACTAAGCTATGTAAACAATGCAGAAATTCTGCTCTATCCCACGCGATCGGAACGATGACTCGTTCGTATCGGCGGGTTGTTCGTATGTTGGACATTTGTAAGTTAGACTCCCTTTAATCTGATCGAAAATATGATTTTCTGAAAAGATTCAGAACAACCTCCGCTCAAACGACCCTCGGGCTGCCTGGAAGGGCCTGAAGGCTGCCACTAGCTATAAGCCCCCACCCCAACAGGCTACTCCTTGCTCCGAGCTAGCCGAGGAACTCAGCAACTTTTACTGCAGGTTTGAGGTCCCGGCCACCCCTGGGGGGCAGTCAACTCCTTCTGCCCCCCCCCTGCTGCTAGGCGCACTGAACCTAGCTCGAGCACATGCCCTTCCCTGACAGTATCCGAGACCAACGTTCCTCGCCTTCTGTCTTCCTTGAATGCCAGGAAAGCATCTGGCCCTGATGGCGTGTCACCGGCATGTCTGAAGTCCTGCTCACGGCAGCTGGCCCCCGTCCTCACCTCTATCTTCGCCAGGTCCCTCGGGGAAGGGAAGGTCCCTACATGTTTCAAGGAATCCACCATCATTCCCGTCCCGAAAAAGCAAGGGGTCTCAGACCTAAACAACTTCAGGCCCGTGGCCCTAACATCAGTGGTCATGAAGACCTTTGAAAAAGTGGTCCTGTCTCTGCTCAAGAACACTACTCTAGACCGACTGGACCCTCTCCAGTTCGCATACAGAGCAAACAGGTCCACGGACGATGCTATCAACATCTGCCTGGAATTTATCACTGACCACCTAGACACGCCGAACTCTTATGCTAGAATCCTTCTCCTGGACTTCAGCTCGGCCTTTAACACTATCTGCCCCGTATCCTGCATGACAATCTCACGGAGCTGGAAGTTCATCCTACTCTTCACCTCTGGATCACAGACTTTCTAACGAACAGGTCCCAGGTTATGAAGCTGGGCGACATAGTCTCCAGACCCAGAGTGACAAACACTGGAGCCCCTCAGGGCTGCGTCTTGTCACCATTCCTGTTCTCTCTATACACGAATAACTGCACTCCCACTGCGGACTCTGTCAAAATCATCAAATTTGCAGACGATACCACAATTGTTGACCTTGTTAGTGAGGAATGACGAGCAGGCCTACCGCCAGGAGGTCGACAGAGTCTGCAATTGGTGTAGAGAGAATAGGCTGGTTCTCAACACAGCCAAAACTGTGGAGATGGTCATTGATTTTAGGAAGTATACCAGTAATCCCCCCCCCGATGTACATCGAAGGTACCGAAGTCGCTAGGGTTTCTAGCGTCCGCCTTCTGGGTACGACCCTCTCTGACGACCTGACCTGGAAGGCTAATACCACCGCAACTCAGAAGAAGGCTCAGCAAAGACTCTTCTTCCTTCGCCAACTAAAGAAGTTTGGTATGGCCCAAGAACTTCTGAGGTCCTTCTACTCTGCGACGATAGAGTCAGTTCTCTGCTCATCCATCCTGGTCTGGTTTGCTGGCTGCACCACCAGTGACAGATGCAAACTTCAGAGGGTCATCAGCTCAGCGGAGAGGATAATCGGGAAACCTCTTCCCCCTCTAGATCTCATCTACAACACCAGGCTGCGTAACAGAGCAATGAAAATTGTGGGTGACCATTCACACCCTGGTCACAGTTTTTTCAGGCGACTCAAACTCGGTCGGAGGTTCCAGTCCATCCCTGCAAAAACCAGTAGGCGCATGAACACCTTTTTCCCCACTGCCATTAAACTCTTGAACTCTGCTCGCTCTACTCCCCCCCCCCCCCCCCCCCTGTAGCCTAACATCCGACCTCGGCTGCGGCTGCTTGTTTATCTGCCTTGGTTAGGTCATGCTAGTGTTATCTGCTGTCACACGCTGCTGTCCGTGCTGGTCCCTACCACAAATGTGTATTCTCTGTCCTGTTGTATTAATCATGTTCTGTTGTACTACTCTTGCTCTGTTGTACTACTCTTGTCTGTTGTTTTTGACTCTTTCTATGCCATCAATGTGCCAAATCCAATTCCGGGCACGGCCCACCCGTGCTTGGCGAAATAAAGGAATTCTGATTCTATTAACCACTTCAGCCCTCAGTCGTTTTCACTTTATGCATCCGAGCAATGTTCACCTCCCACTCATTAGCCTATAACTTTATCACTACTTATCACAATGAACTGATCTACATCTTGTTTTTTCCGCCACCAATTAGGTTTTCTTTGGGGGTACATTTTGCTAAGAGCTACCTTACTGCAGATGCATTTTAACAGTAAGAATAAGAAACAAACTGAAAAAAAATCATTATTTCTCAGTTTTCGGCCATTATAGTTTTAAAATAATACATGCCTCCATAATTAAAACCAACGTATTGTATTTGCCCATTTGTCCCAGTTATTACACCGTTTAAATTATGTCCCTATCACAATGTATGGCGACAATATTTTATTTGGAAACAAAAGTGCATTTTTTCTGTTTTGCATCCATCACTATTTACAAGCTTAGCATAAAAAAAAAATATATAGAAATATTTCATCTTTACATAGATATTTGAAACGTTTAGACCCTTAGGTAAATATTTGTGGGTTTTTTTTTTATTATTACACATTTTATTTGGGAGGGTGAGATGTAAGTAGTAATTTTTGTAATGTAAATATATGTTTATTTTTTTTTATGTAGATGTAGTTTTACTTTTTGGCCACAAGATGGTAACCTTAGGTTTGTTCACATGACGTCACTGTAAGAGTAACATGTACGCTTAGAGGGACGTAGGAGGCAAGAAAAGCGAGGATTCCGAGAGAAGCTGTCGCTTTTTCTGCGGGGGGAGAGGTATCAATCATCGGGCACCATGTCCCGATTGATTGATTCCTGGGCTAACGATCCGCGGCCGGGAGCGTGCGTGCACCCGAGCGATCGGCCGCGGGAGCGGACATGGCCTCCTGGACGTAGCTTCTACGTCCCAGGAGGTGAAAGTGGTTAATTAACACCGTAAGATGTCCGATAACACACAGTTATGATTTTGATGTATGAAGGTTTTATATTTTACTAACTAATTTATACATTATGTTGACCCTTTATGGCCCTTTCACACTAGAGGCCTTTTTTGGCGTTTTACCGCCACGGCCATAGTTGGCGTTATCCATGGTAAAATGAAAGTCCATAGACTTTCATTTTACCTTTCACACTTAATGCTGCGTTTTTGAGCGTTGCGTTGCGTTTTGAAGCTCCTCTGCGCTTTATCAGGGCCGACCGCGCCATTTCTCATTATAATTGATAGTCATGTATTGGCATTAAAATGCCTTCAAAAAGCACCAAAACACTGACAGGCAGCATTTTGGTCTTTTCTACCGCTGCCTCTAGTGTGAAATAGTCCTTAGCAGCCAGTTTATTTAGAGGCTTGCAAGTTCTCCAAGGCAATTTATTTGAGCACTTTTTTTATTGTTCATTTCCTTGCTTCTAATTAGTACTGCTGTAATGTGTATTTATGGCCACTTGTCACTAGGGGGCAGCGTGAGACAATAACAGAGGACTTCTGCTTTCAGTTTCTATATTTTCCACTAGCAGAGAGACATCAAAGCGTTCCAAGAATTGACAGCACAACGTGTTCTGCCGACTGACTGCACTTATCTCAAACAAGATAACTCTATTGAAGCTGCTAATGGTGGTCTTCTCTTTTGTCTTCTCAGTTAAAGAAGAAGCTCAGAGGTTGATCAAAGCTTTTTTTAAGAACCGGACGATATGTGAGAGTGAAACAGACTGGCAGGAGATGCTGGAAGCTGACACCTGAAGCCAGTGCTGAAGAGCTGCTGCCATAGGATTGCTTACCTGGAGGAGAGTAGAATGAATGACACGGCTGCCTCACATCAGGTGTGCTGGGATGCTGTACGGCCCAGCAGTCTGTGTGTGGGCACTTTGTCCCTGCCATACACTGGAAGGGTGTATATGT
Organism: Hyperolius riggenbachi; assembly: GCF_040937935.1. Lineage (NCBI taxonomy): Eukaryota > Metazoa > Chordata > Amphibia > Anura > Hyperoliidae > Hyperolius > Hyperolius riggenbachi. Next base: position 6,516,493 of record NC_090657.1, read on the forward strand.
CACAGATTCTGCTCTGACCTTCTATCCTACAAATATCTGGTCAGTAGGCAGTCATAGCCACCAGTTATGAGCCTACTTGTTTTCTATGTACACATTCAGGACTGCAAGGACCAGTTGTGGCAAATATTTTTTGCTGCCTTAAACATGACATTGACCAGTGATGTAACCAGTACATTTTATGAGCACACAGTGATGCATTACTTTAAAGAGGAACTCCAGGTTCACAGAATTAAAAGGTACAAAACATAATCTGTATTCAAAGAACAACGATCTTGAAAAATTTCTCCCAGAGTAAAATGCACTATAAATTCATTTTTTTCTTATTTTTCTGTCACTTCCAGTAGCGAAACACTGTAGAAAGATAAAAACGTTTATTGAAGGACTACAAATGCACTCACTAGAAATGAGGGATGGTCGAGCAAGTCACCCAACTAATGGTCGAGCAAGTCACCCAAATAGTGGGTTATCGGGAGCAATCCTCCTTCAGGAGAACCGTAGCTGTGGCCAGCAGCAAGGGCGTCCAGGTGGTAATAGGACAGTAGAGATGACCCAGTCTTGGAGAACTCACGGAGAAGCACATGATCAGTATGATCAGCTGATAGATTTGTAAGCCTCTGATTTGCTGTGATGACTTCCTGGTTTAACACATGATCATGACCAGCAAATCAGAGCCTTACAAATCTATCAGCTGATCAAACTGATCATGTGCTTCTCCATGAGCTCTCCAAGGCTGGGCCATCCCTATAGGACAGGTCCAGGTGGAGTGCTTGCAGTGTCCTAGCACGTTTCAGCGTACAACGCCCTTGCTGCTGGCCACAGCAACAGGTTTCCAGAAGGAGGAGTTGAAAGAAGGTTTTCCTGATAACCCACTAGTTAGGTGACGTGCTCGACCATCACTTATATCTTGTAAGTGCATTTTTCATCCTTTGAAAGCGATACAATAAACGTTAATGCACCATAGAGCGCTCCCGTTTTTATCTTTCTACAATCCATTACTTTTTTTTCCCCGCAAGTCGTGGAGCTCGCTGACTGGGGACATGCACAGGGTTTGCAACCCCAGGTTCTTCCCTCCGAACGGAGCGCTTACTGACCTTGGAACTTGCACAGTAAGTAGCGAAATCCTGACAGATCTGACTGAGGGATTTTCGGGTTAATGTTCATTTAAAGTATAACTGAGTCTAACCAAATAAAAGTATTTATATGTATCTGGGGCTTCCTCCAGCCCACTTCAGGCTGAAGGCTCCCCCTCTGTCTCCCACGCTCCGATCGCTTCCTGGCCATCCGGGTATATTTCTTCAGTTGCGCATGCACGGCCTGGCTGCATAATACACTCGCATGGTCAGGAGAGTTCTGTACCTGGGCAGTACTACAGAGCGAGACTGAACAAATAAACATGAAGGGGGCTGGAGGAAACCCCAGGTAAGTATGAATGCTTTCATTTGATTTGTCTCAGGTTTCCTTCAATTAGCCATTGACCGGGCTTCCCACAGCCATATTCAACTGAACAAACTCTTTCCTATGGCTTATTAAATGCATGCTGAGGCTGGAAAGGGGTGTTTACAGAGTACAGAAATGTATATAACGTAATCACAAGCCATTTTGTAACTAAATGCCTTTGAAGTTAATAATGTGATGTTTTAACTTAAGTCTGCAGCTGAAATTACATTTTTTAAGGAGACTTGCTAAAAACCATTCCAGCCGTGCACGACTTTATCCTAAACTGAGCCCCTCCCCTCTCTATCTCATAGGCTCATGTGTACAGCTTCATGTTACACTGAGCCCCTCCCCTCTCTGTTATCTCATAGGCTCATGTGTACGGCTTCATGTTACACTGAGCCCTCCCCTCTCTGTTTATCTCATAGGCTCATGTGTACAGCTTCATGTTACACTGAGCCCCTCCCCTCTCTGTTATCTCATAGGTTCATGTGTACAGCTTCATGTTACACTGAGCCCCTCCCCTCTCTGTTATCTCATAGGCTCATGTGTACGGCTTCATGTTACACTGAGCCCCTCCCCCTCTCTGTTATCTCATAGGCTCATGTGTACGGCTTCATGTTACACTGAGCCCCTCCCCTCTCTGTTATCTCATAGGTTCATGTGTACAGCTTCATGTTACACTGAGCCCCTCCCCTCTCTGTTATCTCTTAGGCTCATGTGTACGGCTTCATGTTACACTGAGCCCCTCCCCTCTCTGTTTATCTCATAGGCTCATGTGTACGGCTTCATGTTACACTGAGCCCCTCCCTTCTCTGTTATCTCATAGGCTCATGTGTACAGCTTCATGTTACACTGAGCCCCTCCCCTCTCTGTTATCTCATAGGCTCATGTGTACGGCTTCATGTTACACTGAGCCCCTCCCCTCTCTGTTATCTCATAGGTTCATGTGTACGGCTTCATGTTACACTGAGCCCCTCCCCCCTCTGTTATCTCATAGGCTCATGTGTACGGCTTCATGTTACACTGAGCCCCTCCCCTCTCTGTTATCTCATAGGCTCATGTGTACGGCTTCATGTTACACTGAGCCCCTCCCCTCTCTGTTTATCTCATAGGCTCATGTGTACGGCTTCATGTTACACTGAGCCCCTCCCCTCTCTGTTTATCTCATAGGCTCATGTGTACGGCTTCATGTTACACTGAGCCCCTCCCCTCTCTGTTATCTCATAGGCTCATGTGTACGGCTTCATGTTACACTGAGCCCCTCCCCTCTCTGTTTATCTCATAGGCTCATGTGTACGGCTTCATGTTACACTGAGCCCCTCCCCTCTCTGTTTATCTCATAGGCTCATGTGTACGGCTTCATGTTACACTGAGCCCCTCCCCTCTCTGTTATCTCATAGGCTCATGTGTACGGCTTCATGTTACACTGAGCCCCTCCCCTCTCTGTTATCTCATAGGCTCATGTGTACGGCTTCATGTTACACTGAGCCCCTCCCCTCTCTGTTATCTCATAGGCTCATGTGTACGGCTTCATGTTACACTGAGCCCCTCCCCTCTCTGTTATCTCATAGGCTCATGTGTACGGCTTCATGTTACACTGAGCCCCTCCCCTCTCTGTTTATCTCATAGGCTCATGTGTACGGCTTCATGTTACACTGAGCCCCTCCCCTCTCTGTTTATCTCATAGGCTCATGTGTACCGCTTCATGTTACACTGAGCCCCTCCCCTCTCTGTTATCTCATAGGCTCATGTGTACGGCTTCATGTTACACTGAGCCCCTCCCCTCTCTGTTATCTCATAGGCTCATGTGTACGGCTTCATGTTACACTGAGCCCCTCCCCTCTCTGTTATCTCTTAGGCTCATGTGTACGGCTTCATTTTACACTGAGCCCCTCCCCTCTCTGTTATCTCATAGGCTCATGTGTACGGCTTCATGTTACACTGAGCCCCTCCCTTCTCTGTTATCTCATAGGCTCATGTGTACAGCTTCATGTTACACTGAGCCCCTCCCCTCTCTTATCTCATAGGCTCATGTGTACGGCTTCATGTTACACTGAGCCCCTCCCCTCTCTGTTATCTCATAGGCTCATGTGTACGGCTTCATGTTACACTGAGCCCCTCCCCTCTCTTATCTCATAGGCTCATGTGTACGGCTTCATGTTACACTGAGCCCCTCCCCTCTCTGTTTATCTCATAGGCTCATGTGTACGGCTTCATGTTACACTGAGCCCCTCCCCTCTCTGTTATCTCATAGGTTCATGTATACGGCTTCATGTTACACTGAGCCCCTCCCCCTCTCTGTTATCTCATAGGTTCATGTATACGGCTTCATGTTACACTGAGTCCCTCCCCTCTGTTATCTCATAGGCTCATGTGTACGGCTTCATGTTACACTGAGCCCCTCCCCTCTCTGTTCTCTCATAGGCTCATGTGTACGGCTTCATGTTACACTGAGCCCCTCCCCTCTCTGTTATCTCATAGGCTCATGTGTACAGCTTCATGTTACACTGAGCCCCTTCCCTCTCTGTTTATCTCATAGGCTCATGTGTACGGCTTCATGTTACACTGAGCCCCTCCCCCCTCTGTTATCTCATAGGCTCATGTGTACGGCTTCATGTTACACTGAGCCCCTCCCCCTCTGTTATCTCATAGGCTCATGTGTACGGCTTCATGTTACACTGAGCCCCTCCCCCCTCTGTTATCTCATAGGCTCATGTGTACGGCTTCATGTTACACTGAGCCCCTCCCCCCTCTGTTATCTCATAGGCTCATGTGTACGGCTTCATGTTACACTGAGCCCCTCCCCTCTCTGTTATCTCATAGGCTCATGTGTACGGCTTCATGTTACACTGAGCCCCTCCCCTCTCTGTTATCTCATAGGTTCATGTGTACGGCTTCATGTTACACTGAGCCCCGCCCCTCTCTGTTATGTCATAGGTTCATTTAATTTAGAAATTAAGCAAGATGTTACGTTTTGCATCAGATCTAGATTGCTGGGTGTACTGTAACAGACTCGTGTTTCAGGGAGATATCCTGAGTACGGATATGCATAGTTGAGGGCAGTCCCTCCCACCTCACAGATGCCCATGTAATGCAGCCTTCACAGCCTTCCATACATTTAAATGCATGGACTGTATAGGGGACTATTTGGGGCTATTTATGGACATAAAAAGTATTCATTACAGTGTATGGAAATCTTAAAAATACTATTAAAAAACTTGGCATCATTTGCAGGGAGCACTGAAGGGGTTAAGCCTCAGTGTTTACTGCATGAGAACGGTGCTGCAGTGGTGCTCCTGCAGTCTATTCACAGCTGCTGATAAGAACTAATTAGACACTTTGATCTGGGTAAACTGAACCCAGAAACACAGCAGTGGATTTCTACAGTAACTATAGGTGGAGTAAAGACTTTTCATTGTGTGCTGTGCAAGAGTTTAGTTCCATTTTAATGCAGTACCGCTGCTCAAAAGAAAAGTCCCAAGTGGTTATTGTTTATCAGGAAGTCTCTTACCCTAGGCAACCTCCACTAATTTATGCTTAGGTCATTATGTGGCAACTATATACATCGCAGCAATATTACAGAACACTTCTTGTTTCCTTTCACCTCTAAGCGTAGTAGAGCTAGACAATTGGGGGAACTTGTGTGTAAGGCAGGGGTCTGAGTGAGCACCTGAGAAGAAATGGTAACCTGCAGTGTCTGGCGATGCTAACACTTGATTCGTGAACTGAAAATTTGATGACTGCTATTTGCCAAATGTTGCACTGTAGCAATGGTAGCAAGGAAGCAATCATTTGACATGTCTAGGAAATCATGGCTGGCTGGAAAGTTAATGACAATGGATTACGAGGTGGCTTGTGTAGTATAAATGCGTTATATCAGTTTTGTAATAAAAGTTTAGATGTCGTTTGAGTAATTAAGGAAAAACAAATGAAAGGAAATCCTCAGTGCATCACAAAAATGTGAAAGGTAACCTTCCTGCATTGCAGTTGGCTGGGAGTGAATTTTCAGAGTTTCCTAGAAGGGGTTAGGACCGCCTTTCTCAACCTTTTTACCCTGGAGGAACCCTGCAAACACTTTTTGGATCTCAAGAAACCCCACATTTATTTTGCAGGTGGCATGGTCTTTAAAGGAGTTATCCGGGCACAATAAAGAAAATAAATGCTACTTACCGGGGGCTTCCTCCAGCCCCAAGCTCCCAGGACCTCCCTCGCCGCAGCTCTGCTCACAGCCGATTGCCGGAGCTCCGACCCGGTCCCCGGCGATGACGTCAGAGCGACCTGGAGGTCGCTCTGTACTGCGCCTGCGTGATCGGCGCTGTCAATCACCGCCACGTGGGCCGGAGCGGACTGTGCAGGTGGTAGTACTGCGCCTGCACAGTCCGCTCTGGCCCCATGTGGCGGTGATTGACAGTGCCACTCGCATCGGCGCAGTAACTGGAGGTCGCTCTGACGTCATCGCTGGGGACCGGGATGGACCTGCGGCGAACGGCTGTGAGCAGAGCTGCGGCGAGGGAGGTCCTGGGAGCTTGGGGCTGGAGGAAGCCCCCGGTAAGTAGCATTTTTTTTCTTTATTGTGCCCGGATAACTCCTTTAAAGGGACTCTGAGCACCTCTCCTGGGCATGCCTTTAAGCCAGACGACTTCCAACAAAGTTGTGCTATGACCCCTCTGGAGGAGCCTGTTGCAATGGCCATGCATGTCACTTCCTCTGCCTACTTCATTCAGTGATGCACTTCTCTAACAGAGAGGACAGGGGTGACCCGGAAGTTATAACATAGCCAAGATGGCAGCCGTGATTTTTCAATTGAAATCGAATGAAAACTATTTGGTGTAGAGCGACGATTCAGGCATCAAATGAAAGAGGAGAGCACAAGCTACAGAAAGGTATGCATCTTTAAGTACTCTATGCATTACTTTGCAATACTGGTCGGAGTCTTAAAGGCATGCCTATAAGATTTGCTCGGAGTCCCTTTAATAGCTGGTATGCCCTATTACAATGCCCTTCATTATAATGGTATAATGGCCCTTCATTATAAAGGTATCCCTTAAACAACTTTTGTTAAGTCCTTGGATTCTCTTCATAATAATGGCTCTTTATGCTAGTGCTTTTTTATTAACGTGTTCATTATTATTCTAAGCACCAATTTAATGGTTCTTTTTACAGTACCTCTTATTACAGTGTGCTGTATATCATACTTTCCCAACACCCACAATAGGGAGAATGCCAAAGAACCCTGCAGAGTACTCAGGGAACCCTGGCTGAGAAAGCCTGGGTTAGGTGGTCAGACCACCAGTCAGCGACTTGTAAGGAGGTTCCTTCTGAGTCTCTACTGGAGATGCCACCAGAAATCAGTCTATAGGCTGAAACAGCTACTGTACTGCTGAAAAAGGCAGACCCTACGGCCGGCACTATGTTCACCACTTGTGATTTTGATAAAACAATAGTGATCCGGAGGGTCTATCTTGTAGGTAAAACTATATTCTAACCTGGAGTTCCCCTTTAAAACTTATTCCAATGTTGTTTTCCATGAAAGGTGAACCAAAGTTAATCTGAGATGCTCATACCTTGCCGATAGTGGTGTGTGGATAGTGTAATGGTTAAGGGCTCTGCCTCTGGGCTTGAATATCAGCTCTTCCTGTTTAGTAAGCCAGAACCTATTCAGTAAGGGGTCCTTGGGCTAGACTCCTTAACGCTGCTAACTCAAGCGCTTTGAGTCCACCAGGAGAAAAGCGCTAAATAAATGTTATTTGTCTTGTTCTGATAGATTTGATCAGCTCCTAGACATTGCTGCAATACTGCCATCTTGTGGTAACTGATGGCACAACTACACTAGGAGTAACTGAGCCTTGACTTTAGGGGGATCTGTGCTGCTAATATTGTCCTTGCTTACTTGGAATAACAGACGTTTGTTAACCTGCTTATTTCTGCAAGCCTGTACTTGGCCTTCCTTAAACTGAACGATGTACTGTCTACTGTACAGAGAGATGTGTGGTCTACTGTGCTGAGAGATGTGCGGTCTACTGTGCTGAACGATGTACTGTCTAGTTTCTCTCATTTTAATATGCATTTTGAGCAGGGAAAATACTTTTTGTTCAGGGTTTCATCGGAGACAAAAAATATAGTTTATACATTAATAATAGAGCAGTTTTTAGTTCTGTTTCTAAAACTGGCTGTGGGGTTTTGATTACTGTAAAGCTTGCAGGTGTTTTGAACAATACTTCTTGCTGCTTGTCCTCTTAGACAGAACAAATAAAAAAAAAAAAAACATGAAGTTCATTTCAGCTGCTTTAAATGGGTGACATTCTTGTTTTGTTTAATATGCTGGTACCGGATGTCCAGGTTCTTTTTAAAAAAAATTAGCATATTTGGGGTATGTAGCATGTAAGGAAGCTTTACAAAGCACGAAAGTTCGGATCCCCATTGACTTCCATTATGTTCGGAGTTCGGCGCGAACACCCGAACATCGCGGCCATGTTCGGCGAACGTTCGCGAACCCGAACATCCAGGTGTTCGCCCAACACTAGCAGAGAGCTGGATGAGTAACCGCTCATTTACACTCTCATCAGGACTCTGCATAGGGAAGGAGAGGGAACCACTCAGGAAGGGAAGTGAGACGCCTTTCCATCATCAAGTGCCTCAATCTACACCCGTGGCCTGGGACAACTAATTAACTCTTTTGGCTTCCAGTATCACCTCTATGCGGATGACACCCAAATCTATCTCTCAGCTCCTGACCTGTCCTCACTACTATCCAGAGTCCCCGACTGTCTACGTGCCATTTCTGCATTCATGTCCTCCCGCTTCCTCAAACTCAACATGACTAAAACGGAAATTGTGATTTTTCCACCATTGCTATCTACACCCCCACCAATTGCAACCATAACGGTAGACAACACCCCAATAACCTCAACCACTAAGGCCCGCTGCTTGGGGGTTATACTTGACTCAGAGCTCTCCTTTAAACCTCACATTGCCTCATTAACCACCACCTGCTATTTCCAGCTCAAAAATATATTCCGTATCCGTCCCTTCCTCACACAAGAGGCCACCCAAATGCTTGTTCATGCCTTAATCATCTCCCGCCTAGACTACTGCAACACCCTGCTCTGTGGCCTACCAAAAAACAGGCTAGCTCCTCTCCAATCCCTTCTACATGCAGCGGCCCGCCTCATTCACCTTTCCACACGCTCTTCCGATGCAGCCCCACTGTGCCGTTCTCTCCACTGGTTACCCATTACCCAGAGGATCCAGTTCAAACTCCTGACTCTAACATACAAAGCCCTCCACGAGTTGTCTCCTCCATACATCTCCTCACTAATCTCAAGATATTGTCCCTCCCGCAACCTTCGCTCCTCCCAAGAAATTCTCCTGGCCTCTAAGCTGATCACCTCCTCTCATGCTCGCATCCAGGACTTTACACGAGCATCAGCCCTTATCTGGAACTCTCTTCCACAGCCTGTACGTCATGCTCCAAACCTGGACATCTTCAAACGCACTCTTAAAACACACCTTTTCAGACAAGCTTATAACATTCTATAGCCTTTTATTTACTTATTTGTCACAATGTAACCAGAGGTAAAGAATCACTGCCTCATCCATCCTCCACCCCCTTACCTAGTGTGTCCCCCACTACCCATTAGATTGTAAGCTCGCAAGGGCAGGGTCATCCTCCTAATGTTTACTGTCTTTGTAACAATATTTGTGCTGCTTGGAACTCTGCTGTATATTTGTTAGTTGTATCTATGTTCCCCTTGTCGTCTTATTGTGCTTTGTAAAGCGCTGCGGAATATGTTGGCGCTATATAAATAAAAAATAATAATAATAATAATAATATGCCTACACTGCCTTATGGTAAATCCAGCCCTTTGTATACAGGTCCTTTTCAAAAAATTAGCATATTGTGATAAAGTTCATTATTTTCTGTAATGTACCGATAAACATTAGACTTTCATATATTTTAGATTCATTACACACAACTGAAGTAGTTCAAGCCTTTTATTGTTTTAATATTGATGATTTTGGCATACAGCTCATGAAAACCCAAAATTCCTATCTCAAAAAATCATGAATAGGTATCATGAAAAGGTTCTCTAAACGAGCTATTAACCTAATCATCTGAATCAACCAATTAACGCTAAACAACTGCAAAAGATTCCTGAGGCTTGTAAAAACTCCCAGCCTGGTTCATTACTCAAAACCGCAATCGTGGGTAAGACTGCCGACCTGACTGCTGTCCAGAAGGCCGTCATTGACACCCTCAAGCAAGAGGGTAACACACAGAAAGACATTTCCCGGATCGTCATTCAGACAGCACCCCTGGATGAGACTTGTCTCCCTCCCCACCGTGGACAGGAACTGCAAAAGAAGAATTTGCATAAGCGACAGGCAGCCTGCTATATAAGCTACTTACTTGCTGCTATACTTCAGTATAGTTTCCTGTCCCGGACGGAGCGGAGGGAGAGGTCTCCAGGGTGCCATCCGTATCAGTCGGCAGGGGCAGCGTGTAGCAGGACTCCCGAGAGAGCTGTGCAGGGAACAGCAGGGAGTCCTGCAGCGTATGGGAGGCTTCTCCAATGAAGGCAGCGGTGTTATGCGCGCAGGCGTGCACATGAAGAATGTCACTTCCGGTTCACCCGGAAGTAGTCACGCGCTGGCGTCCCGCGTGATCTGAGGTCTGCAGAGCGGCAGGGGCCGCGGCGGTGGGAGGCGAATCAGCGAAACAGCTGATTCCAATTAAGATGCCTGACTAACTAAGTGGCAGGGGCTGTGGCGGTGATATGTAGTCAGCCTAGAGGCCGATTCATCAAGGTATGTGAGGCTGATTAACATAATTTATGTGACAGGGGCAGCATTGAGTGTTTTCAGCTGGGTCTGCTTATGAGTATTTAGCTGGAGGTGAGTCCATAATTCAGATGTTGCTGGCAATCATGGAGGACGCTTCAGGTTCAGCTCCTTTGCAGTCTGCTAAGTCTGGCCAAGACCCCTCTCTGGCAAGTACATGTGGTACCTGAAATACTCCTGCTTGTTACTGTTATGTACTAAGAAACCTCTAGTAAAAGTTGTTCCTTGTTTGTGTTTTTTTTATAGCCTAAAAAACATGACAAATCGGATAAAAATTAAAAGTCTGAAAGATCTGACAAGACTGCTGCTCAGACCAGTCAGCAGGGTTCAAGCAGGTCTGAGAGGAAATGTGCAATTTGTAACAGTCGGTTATCTTTATCTTCCTCTAACAAGCTGTGTCAGAACTGTACAGAAAAGGTGGTTAAAGATGAGTTACCCGTCATATCTAAAGATTTAATGGGCTGGATGAGGTCGGAAATGTCCTCGGCAATAAGGGAAATTAAGGACTCTGCCATTGCTTCAAATTCTATGCTTCCTTCTGATGTTCCAGGAACTAGTGGAGATATGGACACAATGCCTGCAGTTGCTATTCCAGCATCTCCTGTATTGGCTTCATCTCAGCTAGTGCCCTCCGGTTCTAAACGTAGAAGAGAAAGCGAGGTGGAGGATTCAGAATTATCTGAGGGAGAAATTTCTGAATTGGATCAGCCATCAGATGGGGAAGTCTCTAATCCTGATAGATCAAAATTTGCTTTCTCTACTGATTTAATGAAGGACTTATTAATGGCTATGTATGATACAATGGGTATCAAGACAGAGAAAAAAATCTTTGACGCCTTTGGATGAGATGTACATAACTTTGGCGGACCCCCAGCCTCAGTTTATCCCAGTCCATTCCACCTTAAAGGGTATGATTAAGAAGGAATGGGATAACCCTGAGAAACGGGCCTTCTGGCCTAGATCCTTGTCCAATCGTTACCCTTTTTCTCCAGAGGATCAGGGGTTTTGGGGTTGAACCCATCTTTTTCAAGGGTGTCAAAGAAAACTGATTTAATATTTGAGGATTTTGGAAGTCTGAAGGATCCAATCGACAAAAAGATGGACAATCTTTTGCGTAGAGCATGGGAATCCTCTTCCTTGACATTCAAGCCCGCTGTAGCTTCAACAGCGGTGAGTAGTTCATTGAAGACATGGCTACTAGAAATGCAGAATAAGATCGCTTCCGGTGTTCCCCGAGAAGAAATTCTTAATGACTTTCCTAAAGTTTTAAATGCCTCTAATTATTTTATAGATGCTTCAGATGACACTGTAAAACTTACGGCCAGAACAACTGCCTTAGTTAACTCAGCCAGAAGAAGTATATGGGTTAAAACTTGGAATGGTGACAATTCCTCAAAATCAAAATTGTGTGATATACCATGTGAGGGGGGGCTGCTTTTTGGATCCAAGTTGGATGATACACTAGATAGAACATCAGATAGAAAGAAAAACTTTCCAGAAAAGAAAAGACCATTCCAGTATATGTGGCCATTTCGTCCCCTAACAGATCTGAGCAGGATTCCAAGTCCTCCATAGGTAAACATTGGGCCCCATACAGACCACAGAAGTCAAAACCCAACTTCAATCCTGCCAAGAGGCAGGATAAGCAATGACGCCAGGATCCCAGTGGGGGGGAAGTGTTGCAAACTTTTTAGAAGTATGGCATCCTCGATTCACAAATCAGTGGTTGCTAAAGATTGTTTCAGAGGGGTACCAGATCGAGTTCAATCATCATCCTCCTCTGAGGTTTTGCATTACTCCACAACCCCAAGATCACAGAAAGTGTCTGGCATTGCAGAACGAAGTCCTTTCTCTACAGGAGAAGGGGGTGATAAGATATGTACCAAGATGTCAGAGAGAAAAAGGGTTCTATTCTCAGGTGTTTCTGGTTAGAAAAAGCCACAAGGAACTTACCGGTTTATCTTAAACCTGAAAAAGTTAAATCTGAATGTAAAATACAGAAAATTCAGGATGGACAATATAAAATCTGTGATTCACCTCCATAGATTTCAAGGACGCATACCTTCACCTGCCCATCCGTCATCTCAACAGTATCTAAGATTTGCAGTGCTCATGGAGGAAGAGGTAAGACATTTTCAGTTTATTGCTCTTCCTTTTGGACTTTCCTCTGTACCATGGCTATTTACCAAGGTGATGTCTGAGGTTTTAGCCAAGCTTAGACTGAGGGGAATCAATATCCTCGGATATTTAGATGATTTTTTGATTTGGGGCCCTTCAGCCGAAGTGGTGAGGTTACAGACATTATCGACATTAGATTATCTCCAGCAGTTGGGTTGGCTTATTAATTTAATATATAGTAGCAAATATATCGGCGCCAAGGGACAATAAAACCGCCGCTGAGAAGAACAATGTCCAAAAGTTCAGAAGTCAGGCATACATCAAAGGTCAGCGCAGGTTTAGAAAGTCATTGTATGTAGGGAATGGTAAATTCTTCACCACAATATATCAAATGCTCAGAGGTAGGTATCCGCCAAACATCAAAACTAGAAAAGGCTTACCAGCTCCCAACAACCCACATTATAAGGTTGTGAAATGGCTCAGGTCACAGATAACGTCCAGGGAACATCAGACGTCGTGAAGATCCAGTGGACATCCGTATGGAGGTAAAGTTTCAGGAATTTATATAGGAAAACAAAAATGGCAATATCTAAGCGTAACCCGTTTATTAAGATACCATTTCTTTAAAAGGCAGTAGACATAAAAACGATAACTCACATACGGGGCCCATAAACAGGGAACCCCAGAAGATTAGCGCGCATGTAATGGTCAATCGTAAATCAATAAACAATGGTGCCGCCTGTTACCTTCCCGACCGGTTTCGCAGTCTTTTCTCCCCTAATGACGCAAGACTGCGAAACCAGTCGGGAAGGTAACAGGCGGCACCATTGTCTATTGATCTACGATTGACCATTACATGCGCGCTAATCTTCTGGGGTTCCCTGTTTATGGGCCCCGTATGTGAGTTATCGTTTTTATGTCTACTGCCTTTTAAAGAAATTTTATCTAAATAAACGGGTTACGCTTAGATATTGCCGTTTTTGTTTTCCTATATAAATTCCTGAAACTTTACCTCCATACGGATGTCCACTGGATCTTCACGATGTCTGATGTTCCCTGGACGTTATCTGTGACCTGAGCCATTTCACAACCTTGTAATGTGGGTTGTTGGGAGCTGGTAAGCCTTTTCTAGTTTTGATGTTTGGCGGATACCTACCTCTGAGCATTTGATATATTGTGGTGAAGAATTTACCATTCCCTACATACAATGACTTGCTAAACTTGGCTTATTAATTGGGAGAAATGTTCCCTTGTTCCATCCCAGGTGATAGAGTTTCTAGGTTTTAACATTGATACTAGGAAGGAGAAGATCTTCATGCCTGGTTGGAAAATTACTGCTATTCTAAACGCTGCTTTTTCCTTTCAGAACGCAAGAACGATATCACTGAGGAAAGCAATGGCAGTACTCTGACTCCTAACAGCCTCATTTCCCGCGGTACAGTGGGGACAATTCCACGCAAGGGTGCTACAGTTGTGTATACTCAGGTCATGGAACAGAAGCCTCGCAGTATTAGACAAAAGGATCCCTATCCCTCACAGCATAAAAGTGTCTCTGCTGTGGTGGCAGGATCAGGTTCATCTTTCGACAGGTCGTTATTAGAATTACCCGGAGCAAAGGATAATTACAACAGATGCCAGTTTATGGAGATGGGGAGCACACTTGGATGCTCTTCCAGCTCAGAGACAGTTGTCTGTACCGATCAGCTCAAGGTCATCAAACAGCAGAGAACTAGAAGCGGTGTGGATGTCACTACTACACTTCAAGGATCAGATCAGAGGATCGCATGTGACAATAAAGACCGACAACAGGACGGTAGTTGCATTCTTAAACAGACAGGGAGGCACGAGAAGTCAGATGTTAAGGAAGCAGACATCAAAGATTATGTTTTGGTCAGAAAGCAATGTCGAGTCATTACAGGCACGTCACCTAAAGGGGACATCGAACCAGGTGGCGGATTATCTAAGCAGGGAGAGGCTGGACCAGAACGAGTGGTCACTCAATCCGAAAGTCTTTCAGATGATAATTTCACAGTGGGGATGTCCAGAACTGGATTTATTCGCCAGGAGGAAGAACTCAAAATGTCTGAAATTTTGTGCCCTATACCAGGAGGACTCTCCTTGGGCAGTGGATGCGTTGGCACGATCAGTTGGGGGGGTATGATGATGTATGCTTTTCCTCCAATTCCATTACTTTCAATAGTATTGAAGAAGGTCATTCAGGACAAGGCGAGACTCATATTGATTGCTCCAATGTGGCCCAAACGTCCATGGTTCACATTACTTCAGTCTCTAGCGATATCAGATCCAATAATCCTCCCACTGATACAGGACCTGTTATCCCAGGGCCCAGTGTTGCATCCAGATCTGAGTCTACTTCACCTATCAGCCTGGAACCTGAGTGGGGAATACTAAAGTCCAAGGGCTTCTCAGATGATCTGGCAGAGACATTACTCAATAGTAGAAAAAAGGTAACTTGGGGAGTCTACCAGAAGGCATGGAGAGTCTTTAAGGACTGGTGTGTAAGCAGATCTTTCAGCAATAGATCACTCAGATCGGTTTTGGAGATTTTACAGTGTGGTTATAAAAAGGGCCTCAGTGTTAGTACTCTGAAAGTTCAAGTTTTAGCCCTAAGTGTTTTTCTAGAAAGAAAGTTAGCACAGGAAGATTATATAATCCGTTTTTTTCAGGCACTGAGAAGACTAAAACCATCTATACGATCAAGAGTACCTGCTTGGGATCTCAATACGGTCTTACAGGGTCTATGCGAGTCTCCATTTGAGCCTTTATCTCAGGTCTCTGACAAATTCCTAACATTAAAAACCATATTTCTTCTAGCCATTACTACTGCAAGAAGGATAGGGGAGCTACAAGCTTTATCCATAAAGGAGCCGTATTGTGTTATTTCAGAAGATAGAGTAACATTACGCCCGGATGCAGCATTCCTTCCTAAGGTTGTTTCTTCATTCCACAGGAACCAAGAAATTTATATCCCGTCATTTTGTGAAAATCCCACAAATGATAAAGAGAAGAGACTACATTCTCTAGACGTGAGATGTCTATTACATTATTTGGAAAGGACTAACTCTTGGAGGAAGTCGGACGCAATTTTTTTCCTGTTTGCAGGCAGGTCAAGGGGAAACAAGGCTTCTAAAACAATCTTAGCACGCTGGATCAAACAAGCAATTGTATCAGCATACCAGGTGCAAGGGAAGATGTTAAAGGGACATTTTTGTACGCATTGCGGCCCACAATAGCGCTAATTGCAGTCGGGAATGCGGAAAAAGCTACACGTGGCCGGTCCTGACGGGTCTGTCGGCAAAAACAAAACTAGCTGACAGCGGGGGACCAGAGGATTAGTGAGTGGCTGCGAGGGCACAGGACTGCTGCAGGGGACTGGTAGAAGCAGAACTAGCTGGCAGCGGGGGACCAGAGGATTAGTGAGTGGCTGCGAGGGCACAGGATGGCTGCAGGGGGCTGGTAGAAGCAGAACTAGCTGGCAGCGGGGACCAGAGGATTAGTGAGTGACTGCGAGGGCACAGGACTGCTGCAGGGGGCTGGTAGAAGCAGAACTAGCTGGCAGCGGGGGACCAGAGGATTAGTGAGTGGCTGCGAGGGCACAGGACTGCTGCAGGGGGCTGGTAGAAGCAGAACTAGTTGGCAGCGGGGGACCAGAGGATTAGTGAGTGGCTGCGAGGGCACAGGACTGCTGCAGGGGGCTGGTAGAAGCAGAACTAGCTGGTGGCGGGGGACCAGAGGATTAGTGAGTGGCTGTGAGGGCACAGGACTGCTGCAGGGGGCTGGTAGAAGCAGAACTAGCTGGCGGCGGGGGACCAGAGGATTAGTGAGTGGCTGCGAGGGCACAGGATGGCTGCAGGGGGCTGGTAGAAGCAGAACTAGCTGGCAGCGGGGGACCAGAGGATTAGTGAGTGGCTGCGAGGGCACAGGACTGCTGCAGGGGGCTGGTAGAAGCAGAACTAGCTGGCAGCGGGGGACCAGAGGATTAGTGAGTGGCTGCGAGGGCACAGGACTGCTGCAGGGGGCTGGTAGAAGCAGAACTAGCTGGCAGCGGGGGACCAGAGGATTAGTGAGTGGCTGCGAGGGCACAGGACTGCTGCAGGGGCTGGTAGAAGCAGAACTAGCTGGCGGCGGGGGACCAGAGGATTAGTGAGTGGCTGCGAGGGCACAGGACTGCTGCAGGGGACTGGTAGAAGCAGAACTAGCTGGCAGCGGGGACCAGAGGATTAGTGAGCGGCTGCGAGGGCACAGGATGGCTGCAGGGGGCTGGTAGAAGCAGAACTAGCTGGCAGCGGGGGACCAGAGGATTAGTGAGTGACGGTGAGGGCACAGGACTGCTGCAGGGGACTGGTAGAAGCAGAACTAGCTGGCAGCGGGGACCAGAGGATTAGTGAGGGGCTGCGAGGGCACAGGACTGCTGCAGGGGACTGGTAGAAGCAGAACTAGCTGGCAGCGGGGACCAGAGGATTAGTGAGTGGCTGCGAGGGCACAGGTCTGCTGCAGGGGGCTGGTAGAAGCAGAACTAGCTGGCGGCGGGGGACCAGAGGATTAGTGAGTGGCTGCGAGGGCACAGGTCTGCTGCAGGGGGCTGGTAGAAGCAGAACTAGCTGGCAGCGGGAACAGAGGATTAGTGAGTGGCTGCGAGGGCACAGGACTGCTGCAGGGGGCTGGTAGAATCAGAACTAGCTGGCAGCGGGTGACCAGAGGATTAGTGAGTGACGGTGAGGGCACAGGACTGCTGCAGGGGGCTGGTAGAAGCAGAACTAGCTGGCAGCGGGGGACCAGAGGACTAGTGAGTGGCTGCGAGGGCACAGGACTGCTGCAGGGGGCTGGTAGAAGCAGAGCTAGCTGGCAGAGGGGGACCAGAGGATTAGTGAGTGGCTGCGAGGGCACAGGACTGCTGCAGGGGGCTGGTAGAAGCAGAACTAGCTGGCAGCGGGGACCAGAGGATTAGTGAGTGGCTGCGAGGGCACAGGACTGCTGCAGGGGACTGGTAGAAGCAGAACTAGCTGGCAGCGGGGACCAGAGGATTTGTGAGGGGCTGCGAGGGCACAGGACTGCTGCAGGGGACTGGTAGAAGCAGAACTAGCTGGCAGCGGGGACCAGAGGATTAGTGAGTGGCTGCGAGGGCACAGGACTGCTGCAGGGGACTGGTAGAAGCAGAACTAGCTGGCAGCGGGGACCAGAGGATTAGCGAGCGTCTGCGAGGGCACAGGACTGCTGCAGGGGACTGGTAGAAGCAGAACTAGCTGGCGGCGGGGGACCAGAGGATTAGTGAGTGGCTGCGAGGGCACAGGACTGCTGCAGGGGGCTGGTAGAAGCAGAACTAGCTGGCAGCGGGGACCAGAGGATTAGTGAGTGGCTACGAGGGCACAGGATGGCTGCAGGGGACTGGTAGAAGCAGAACTAGCTGGCAGCGGGGACCAGAGGATTAGTGAGTGGCTGCGAGGGCACAGGACTGCTGCAGGGGACTGGTAGAAGCAGAACTAGCTGGCAGCGGGGACCAGAGGATTAGCGAGCGTCTGCGAGGGCACAGGACTGCTGCAGGGGACTGGTAGAAGCAGAACTAGCTGGCAGCGGGGACCAGAGGATTAGTGAGTGGCTGCGAGGGCACAGGACTGCTGCAGGGGACTGGTAGAAGCAGAACTAGCTGGCAGCGGGGACCAGAGGATTAGCGAGCGGCTGCGAGGGCACAGGACTGCTGCAGGGGGCTGGTAGAAGCAGAACTAGCTGGCAGCGGGGGACCAGAGGATTAGTGAGGGGCTGCGAGGGCACAGGACTGCTGCAGGGGACTGGTAGAAGCAGAACTAGCTGGCAGCGGGGACCAGAGGATTAGTGAGTGGCTGCGAGGGCACAGGATGGCTGCAGGGGGCTGGTAGAATCAGAACTAGCTGGCAGCGGGGGACCAGAGGATTAGTGAGTGGCTGCGAGGGCACAGGACTGCTGCAGGGGGCTGGTAGAAGCAGAACTAGCTGGCAGCGGGGGACCAGAGGATTAGTGAGTGGCTGCGAGGGCACAGGACTGCTGCAGGGGGCTGGTAGAAGCAGAACTAGCTGGCAGTGGGGGACCAGAGGATTAGCGAGTGGCTGCGAGGGCACAGGACTGCTGCAGGGGGCTGGTAGAAGCAGAACTAGCTGGCAGCGGGGGACCAGAGGATTAGTGAGTGGCTGCGAGGGCACAGGATGGCTGCAGGGGGCTGGTAGAAGCAGAACTAGCTGGCAGCGGGGGACCAGAGGATTAGTGAGTGACTGCGAGGGCACAGGACTGCTGCAGGGGGCTGGTAGAAGCAGAGCTAGCTGGCAGCGGGGGACCAGAGGATTAGTGAGTGGCTGCGAGGGCACAGGACTGCTGCAGGGGACTGGTAGAAGCAGAACTAGCTGGCAGCGGGGGACCAGAGGATTAGTGAGTGACTGCGAGGGCACAGGATGGCTGCAGGGGGCTGGTAGAAGCAGAACTAGCTGGCAGCGGGGGACCAGAGGATTAGTGAGTGGCTGCGAGGGCACAGGATGGCTGCAGGGGGCTGGTAGAAGCAGAACTAGCTGGCAGCGGGGGACCAGAGGATTAGTGAGTGACTGCGAGGGCACAGGACTGCTGCAGGGGGCTGAGGGAAGCCCCAGGTGAGTAAAACTCATTTTTTTTTTCTGGCTTAATGTTCACTTTAACTTCTTCTGTCAGGGCTTATTCTACAAGAGGTATTTCTATGTCATGGGCAGAGAGGGCAGGGGCCTCCATTGATCAGATATGCAGAGCTGCAACATGATCGAGTCATAACACCTTCGTGAAACATTATCGACTCAATGTATCTGCAGGCCACAGACTTATCCTTCGGATGGAAGGTTCTGCAAGCAGTGGTCCCGCCCTAGGCCTGATCTCTGTTATATCATCTCATCCAGGGGTGCTGTCCGAGTGACGATCCCGGAAAGACAACTTTACTTACGGTAACGTCTTTTCCGGTAGTCAGGAGGACAGCACCCCTACAACCCGCCCTTATTGGGTGGAGTATCTGAGGTTTGTATAAGCATTATTAGTGTCCGTATTATCTTTTATATTAACTGAAGTATAGCAGCAAGTAAGTAGCTTATATAGCAGGCTGCCTGTCGCTTATGCAAATTCTTCTTTTGCAGTTCCTGTCCACGGTGGGGAGGGAGACAAGTCTCATCCAGGGGTAAAAGTTGTCTTTCTGAACGAATAGGCTGTTCCCAGAGGGCTGTATCAAGGCACCTCAGTGGGAAGGAAAAAGTGTGGCAGAAAACGCTGCACAACGAGAAGAGGTGACCGGACCCTGAGGAAGATTGTGGAGAAGGACCAATTCCAGACCTTGGGGGACCTGCGGAAGCAGTGGACTGAGTCTGGAGTAGAAACATCCAGACCCACCGTGTACAGGCGTGTGCAGGAAATGGGCTACAGGTGCCGCATTCCCCAGGTCAAGCCACTTTTGAACCAGAAACAGCGGCAGAGGCACCTGACCTGGGCTACAGAGAAGCAGCACTGGACTGTTGCTCAGTGGTCCAAAGTACTTTTTTCGGATGAAAGCAACTTTTGCATGTCATTCGGAAATCAAGGTGCCAGAGTCTGGAGGAAGAGTGGGGAGAGGGAAATGCCAAAATGCCTGAAGTCCAGTGTCACATTCCCACAGTCAGCGATGGTCTGGGGTGCCATGTCAGCTGCTGGTGTTGGTCCACTGTGTTTTATCAAGGGCAGGGTCAATGCAGCTAGCTATCAGGAGATTTTGGAGCACTTCATGCTTCCATCTGCTGAAAAGCTTTATGGAGATGAAGATTTCATTTTTCAGCACGACCTGGCACCTGCTCACAGTGCCAAAACCACTGGTAAATGGTTTACTGACCATGGTATTACTGTGCTCAATTGGCCTGCCAACTCTCCTGACCTGAACCCCATAGAGAATCTGTGGGATATTGTGAAGAGAAAGTTGAGAGACGCAAGACCCAACACTCTGGATGAGCGTAAGGCTGCTATCGAAGCATCCTGGGCCTCCATAACACCTGAGCAGTGCCACAGGCTGATTGCCTCCATGCCACGCCGCATTGAAGCATCCTGGGCCTCCATAACACCTGAGCAGTGCCACAGGCTGATTGCCTCCATGCCACGCCGCATTGAAGCATCCTGGGCCTCCCTAACACCTGAGCAGTGCCACAGGCTGATTGCCTCCATGCCACGCCGCATTGAAGCAGTCATTTCTGCAAAAGGATTCCCGACCAAGTACTGAGCGCATAACTGAACATAATTATTTGAAGGTTGACTTTTTTTTTTGTTTTAAAAACACTTTTCTTTTATTGGTCGGATGAAATATGCTAATTTTTTGAGATAGGGAATTTGGGTTTTCATGAGCTGTATGCTAAAATCATCAATATTAAAACAATAAAAGGCTTGAACTACTTCAGTTGTGTGTATTTGAATCTAATATATATATGAAAGTCTAATGTTTATCAGTACATTACAGAAAATAATGAACTTTATCACAATATGCTAATTTTTTGAAAAGGACCTGTATACAAAGGGCCGGATTTACCATAAGGCAGTGTAGGCACGTGCCTACAGGCGCCTGATGATGGAGAGGTGGCTCACTCCCCTTCCTAAGCACCTCCCTCCCTCCTTCCCTATGCAGAGTCCTGATGAGTGTAAATGAGAGGTTACTCACCCAGCTCCCAGCATTCCACTGACCACATCTCCCTTCAGCTGGGGGCACCTCTAGCTACATAATACTGAGGCTACCTAATGCTAAGGGGCACCTGTAGCTACCTATGACAGGCAAGGGAAGTAAGGGAGAAGTGACAGCCGGCACAGCCAGCACACTTGTGGTGCAGTTCGGCAGGGATTTGTAGGTTCACGGCGCTGCTTACATACTAACCTAACTTTGTGTAACCTGTGTACTGATCCCCACCACTGCCAAATCACTCGGCACCGCCATATCTGCAAATTACATTGTGGTCTATGGTGGTGCCCAATATACCGACTAGGCCATCTGTCATAATTACCTTCTTCAGAGCTGCAGCCATGTAACCGCAACCCAGTTATTGTTTTTTTTTACTTAAAGGGGAACTGATGTGAGAAGAATATGGAGGCTGCCATATTTATTTCCTTTTAAACAATACCAGTCGCCTGGCAGCCCTGCTGATCTGTTTGGCTGCTGAAGTGTCTGAATCACACCAGAAACAAGCATGCAGCTAATCTTGTCAGATCTGACTATAATGTCAGAAACACCTGATCTGCTGTATGCTTGTTCAGGGGTTATGGCTGGAAGTATTAGAGGCAGAGGGTCAGCAGGATAGCCTGGCAACTCGTATTGCTTATAAGGAAATAAATATGTCAGTCTCCATATCCCTCTTGCTTCAGTTGCCCTTTAAACACCTTTCTTCTTTTTATGTCAGGGTTGTTATATTAAAATTCCTGGTGTTCAGATGTAACTGTATCAGTGCCAAAACCTCCACAGTGATTCAGATCATTATACCGCACTCACCAATGTTATGAGCGGCAGCTACATGGACAGTACATGAGACAGAGTTCACACGTGTCAGAATAACCAGTCTACTCCCAATTGTAGTGGTAATATGCTAAAACGCTACACAGGAGGAAAAAGCACTGTGGACTATGACAATTATATCTGAATGAAAGTCAGATTTATCAAAGACACTCTTCACTGAACATCAATCAGAGCTTTCAGTTTACACAACTCTCTTTTTTATTAGTATATTAGTTTACATCTGCTATGCTTTCCAATCATAGAAGTTTCCAAATAAATGATCAGATTTTCAGTGATAAAAGCTGTAAATATATCCAGTACAGACATTAATGTATTAACAGTCATTAGTATTCTAAGGGCCCTTTTACACTTAAAGGACACCCGAGGTGACATGTGACATGATGAGATAGACATGGGTATGTACAGTGTCAAGCACAATAAGAACTATGCTGTGTTCCTTTTTTTATTTCTCTGCCTGAAAGTGTTAAATATCAGGTATGTAAGTGGCTGACTCAGTCCTGACTCAGACAGGAAGTGACTACAGTGTGACCCTCACTGATAAGAAATTCCAACTATAAAACACTTTCCTAGCAGAAAATGGCTTCTGAGAGCAGGAAAGAGATAAAAAGGGTCAATAGTTCATAGATATTATCTCTGGCATACTTCAATGAATGTGTCATTGAGCAAAAACAGTTAAAACTTAAAAAGTAGATTTATACATAAAATAAAACTGTGGAATATCTATAAAAGTCATTTTTAGGAGAAGGAAGATGGATACAATAGTTTATTTCATTAGTTTATTTTCACCTCGTGTGTCCTTTAATGCGTTTTAATGTGTTGTGATGCACTGCATGCTGCATGCTTTTTTGCGGAGGCCAAAATGCAATGCAGCGCATTAAAACGCATTAAGGGTAAAAGGACCCTAAGAGGCAAAAAAGTCTGTCGTTAAGTTCACAACTGATCCTAGCCCACTGAACTGCTTTAAACACATGAAGGGGCATTCCCAGCTGTAGTTCCAAATCACGGACACTCCTGATTACTACAGACAACACAGAGTTAAGATGATAAAAATTACAATTTTTAAATATTTCTTTAAATATTGTTTTCTGTCATGAAGAAGTAGAAGTCCTCCGCTCTAATGCACAGAATCCTGGTTTTCTATGATTAAGGCCAGCGTGTGATAGAGTTCCTTTGCCTGTAGGAAAAAAAGCACAAACTCATTAGGTTTAATGATGGCAATGATTTTATTACCATTCAGTTCTCTCCTCTACAGATACATACTGTACAGCCCAGATATGGAGTTCATGCCGTGTATTTATAGCAATCTGATTCTCACCATTCGCATTTGTCATTTTTGTTCTTTAATAACTTTTATCAATTTTAATTTTTGTTTTTTTTTAACCTCTTTAGCGGTAATCCCGAGTCAGGCTCAGTGAGTTATATGCAGGAGCTGCTGTAGATCTCTCTGTGGTATATTTTTT
Source organism: Hyperolius riggenbachi (assembly GCF_040937935.1). Classification (NCBI taxonomy): domain Eukaryota; kingdom Metazoa; phylum Chordata; class Amphibia; order Anura; family Hyperoliidae; genus Hyperolius; species Hyperolius riggenbachi. The sequence continues at coordinate 6,539,866 of NC_090657.1, forward strand.
TTCTTGTTTTCAGGGTCTAATGCTGGGTACACACCATACAATTTTCTGTTAATTTACCTGCCAGATAGATGATTTCCAACATGTTGGAACTTATCTAGCCATCTATCTGCCGAGTAATTAGCATTGCTCTACTCAGCAGGAGATAACCAGAAGACCATGCACCAGAGATAATGGCCAGTCTCTACCAGTACTTTACAGAAAATGATCTAACACAAAATCTAAAGGGGCCCATACACCTAACGATTTCCCGCCGATATACAGCAGATTTGATCACTGTGATCGAATCTGCTGTGAAATCGTTACGCAAACGCTGACCGAACGTTCGATTTCCGTCCGAAATCAATCGTTCCCGTAGATCCGTCCGCGCGGAAGATTTTGCTTGATCGCCGGCGGGTCGGGAGTGCGTCGGTAGCGGCGTTCGAATGTCCGACGACCGATGCTAGTGGCAATACATTACCTGATCCGGCCGATGCGTTTCCCCGCTGTCACAGCTAGGCTCTAGCTGGCTTCACTTCTTCCTGTCCGGACAGGAAGTTTAAACAGTAGAGCGCCCTCTACTGTTTAAACTTCCCCGGACAGGAAGTTCAATGAAGCTGCAGCCCAGAGCGGAGAAGAAGACAGCGGAGAACGGGGGACTCGCGCCGGTCGGATCAGGTAATGTAAGCAGGGGGGGCAGCGGCAGATCCACAGATGGTGAATCGGTTTCATGCTGAAATCGATTCACAATCTGTTTTCAGTAGAGGCATCCATCCGATCCCTCTCTGATCAGATTCGGTCAGAGAGGGATCTATCTGTTGGTCGGATCTGATGGCAAATCGACCAGTGTATGGCTACCTTAAGAGAAAAATCTAACAGAAAATTGTATGGTGTGTACTAGGCACAAAAGCTTGTGAATAAAATTGCATGGCTTTCAGACCCTAAATCTGAAAAGGATCATACCGCCAAGGAGGTTAATAAATAACTTTATTGGCAAGCAATTATAAAGAGGTACCAGTATACAATGATAGGTATATGACACAGGACAAGCCCGAAACATAACAGAGTCCTAGCCCCGACGTGGAGCAGATAAATCATGCTATATATATATATTTTTTTTAAAGCATGTAGCTAGCCTAGCGCTTCCCCCCTCCCTTTGCTATCCCTCCCATCCCTCCGATCGCCGCCGGCGAATTTACCCTGCAGGGAATCCAGTTCTGAACGGGGTTCCCTGTATGGGCCTCCCCGTCGCCACGGTGACGATCGCGATGACGTCACCGATGTGACGTCAGCGGGTATTCCGATCCACCCCTCAGCGCTGCCTGGCACTGATTGGCCAGGCAGCGAAAGGGGTCTGGGGGGGGCGGCGCTGCGAATCGGCGGGTAGCGGCGGCAATCGTTATACACACGCAGCTAACAAAATGCTAGCTAAGTGTAGCAAAAAAAATTATGTAAATCGGCCCAGCAGGGCCTGAGCGACACCCTCCGGCGGCTCACCCAGCGTGACGCTGGGTGAGCCGCCGGAGGGTGTCGCTCAGGCCCTGCTGGGCCGATTTACATAACACGGGGTTACCGCCAAGGAGGTTAAAGGAACACTATCCATTAACAGATTTTTTTTAACCTGGGATTGAGAGAGTTCTTGAAGTGCTGGGAAATAATGATGTATATATTTCATTTGCTTATCTCTTTTGTTTACTGTAACAAGTTCCTTCCACTCTAAACTGACGGCAGTTTGCTCTAATCTGACGTCAGAGTGAGCCATGAGGGGAGGGGGAATTCCCTCACAGTACATCTGATAACCCTGTGTGTGTGTGAGAGAGAGAAAGTCATGTGTCTCTGACTGAAGTGTCTGAAGAGAGCAGAGGAAATGTAACTTGTTATAAACATTTGTAACTGCCTGTGACACCACAGCTTTTCATACCTTTTTTTGCTTTCAGAGAAAAATACTCTGTAGTCTGATGTGCAAAATCAACAACAACACTGGCTGTGCATTGAAGCAGACACCCCTTTTGAGAATGGTTTTTCCCAATAGAGCTAAATCCTACACACAGTGACTTAAAGCCTTTGCCTCTGATATTGAACATGAAAAGTAGGAAAATGTTTACACAGCTACTTAGACATCATTTGTACATCGTTATTTTAGAACACTTGGTTTGATAGTGTCCCTTTAGCCCCCATTCACACTAGAGCGTTTTGCCGCGATTTCGGCAAAACACGCAAACGCTAGCACTTTTTAAAGTGCTAGGGTAATAAAAGTCTATGGGCCTTTTCTCATTTGGGCGATTTCTGCAAATCGCACAAAACCGGCCCAAAACGGCGAACGCGTAACCTGCACCATTTTCATCGCGGAAAAATCACCACACCGTTCACTCCCACAAAACGCTGGCAAAAATTGTCAGCGTTTTAAAAACTTAAGTGTGAACAGGGCCTTGAGGCTTCTTTGATCAACACAAATTATATTCACTCCAGCTGATCCAGACTCTAGACCAGAGGTGCCCCCCCGCCTCTACAAAAACCCAACACATAATTAGGCTCGCCTCCCCACATCTCCAAACATAATTATGGTAGGCAAAGTCCTCTCCACAGCATAGACAGCCAGATGTGACTTTAGCACTCTGGGCACCTTAAAGAGAACCTGCGGTGTGTTTAAAGAATGTTATCTGCATACAGAGGCTGGATCTGCCTATACAGCCCAGCCTCTGTTGCTATCCCAAACCCCACTAAGGTCCCCCTGCACTCTGCAATCCCTCATAAATCACAGCCGTGCTGTGAGGCTGTGTTTACATCTGTAGTGTCAGTCTCAGCTGCTCCCCCGCCTCCTGCATAGCTCCGGTCCCTGCCCCCGTCCCTTCTCTCCAATCAGCAGGGAGGGAAGGGATGCAGGCGGGGACTGGAGTTCTGCAGGAGGCGGGGAGAGCAGCAGACTGACTCTATAGAGATAAACACAGCCAGCTCTGACAAGCTGTTTGTCAGCAGCGTGGCTGTGATTTATGAGGGATTGCAGAGTGCAGGGGGACCTTAGGCGGGTTTGGTATAGCAACAGAGGCTGGGCTGTATAGGCAGATCCAGCCTCTGTATGTAGATAATATTCTTCAAACCCACCTCGGGTTCTCTTTAAAGAGAACCTAAGATGCGTTCTAAGGATCCTATGAGCACACAGAGGCTGGGTCTGCATATACTGCCCGGGTTCTCTTTAAGATCCACACAAAAGATACAGAAGCAAAAATGGCCTGGGGTTAAATGTACAACCTGCTTCACATTTTTGTGTTCTTACCTCTTGGAGTTCCATCCATATTGTGCGAGGATTGGCTGCTGACCCATAGTGCAACTCCACACCCGGAAGAGTGTTGCTATCCAGAGGGCGCATTGTACGCATGCTTTGCACTTCTTGTAAGTTGACAACTGTGTGCGGTTGCTGTGTATATAAAAAGCATATGTAAGTACCAAAAAGATTACAATATGTGCTAAACCTTGGAATAGATCTAAATGGTAACCGAGTACTACACAGAAGCAAATCTCAGCCATGGTAAGTAAGATGGTGGCTGCTAACAGTTTTTCATTTTGAGTATGGTCTGTTTACCACCACTTTTTGCTTTCTGCTCCTTAACTTAAAGGATACCCGAAGTGACATGTGACATGATGAGATAGACATGTGTATGTACAGTGCCTAGCATACAAATAACTATGCTGTGTTCCTGTTTTTCTTTCTCTGCCTGAAAGAGTTAAATATCAGGTATGCAAATGGCTGACTCAGTCCTGACTCAGACAGGAAGTGACTACAGTGTGACCCTCACTGATAAGAAATTCCCCTTTTTATCTCTTTCCTGCTCTCAGAAGCCATTTTCTGCTAGGAAAGTGTTTTATAGTTGGAATTTCTTATCAGTAAGGGGTCACACTGTAGTCACTTCCTGTCTGAGTCAGGACTGAGTCAGCCACTTACATACCTGATATTTAACTCTTTCAGGTAGAGAAAGAAAAAAAGGAACACAGCATATTTATTTGTGTGCTAGGCACTGTACATACACATGTCTATCTCATCATGTCACATGTCACCTCGGGTATCCTTTAATGATCTGTACACACATGTTTCTCTAGCCCCTGTATCCCCAGATTTTTGTTTCAGGCTATTGAGGGGATTAATGCATAGGCCCATATGCAATTCTTTTTTTCTCAGAGGAAATACTTTTTATATTCTCTATAAAATAACTTTTAAACATTTTGCAATTGAAAAAGTACCAAAAGTAGGGGAAAAAGTACGAACACAATTATTCTGAGTATGTTCCTGCTGCTAGTAGTTTAAAAGGAATCTTATGACAAGGCGTGAAAATCTCTCCTATGGGAACTCCATACGGGCCATAAGCCCAGTGTTATCTCCTCGGTTATAAAGTCCAGTAAGGTGGAGCTATTGTAGTATCACCTTTACTCCTGTAGGTTAGCCACACCAGAAGAACCTCTATAAACAATTACTGAAAAGATCAGTAGACCGTTTCACTTTCCTTAAACTTTGCTTAGAAAGGTATCAGCTACAGGTGCCACAATAGTTTCTGGATCACTAAGCGTAGCTGATAATGGTGGCCATACATGGTACAAGTTTTTCATCCAATCTTACCATTTCTATGTAGTATAAGGGTAAATTAAGTGAATATACTGAAAGGATAATTTAGGCAGTCCCCTTATATTACATAGAAATGGTAAGATTGGATGAAAAAATTGTACCATGTATGGCCACCATTAGAGTGATCAACCAGGCCGGGGGTCAAGGATATTTGCAGTATTCGAGATGACTATAAGCAGATTGTGGTGAATGAACATCAAGAAAACCCATTGGCAAAAATTTCTACAACAATTTTTTTTTGTAGCAGACCCCATTGACTTTAGTGGCATGTACGCTCAGTGCAAAAATTGGTGAGTGGTCTGCGAACGTTTATTCGTTCCTGATATAATTGTCCATCACTATACACAGAGAAGACAATTTTTTCCTCACTTTTTCTGAATTTCATAAAAGACATGCAATGCAATGGCAGTTCCCAACCCTGCTTTATTCTATAGAGGTGGACTTGTGATTTCAACACAGATGACCCTACTTTGGGACAAATGCAAGTAGGCTAACTGTATGCGTAAAGAGTAAGGAAACAAGTTTTTAATTGGTTTTGCCATACTGTAATTCCACCTTAAAGGGATACTGTAGGGGGGTCGGGGGAAAATGAGTTGAACTTACCCGGGGCTTCTAATGGTCCCCCACTCACCGATGCTCTGGCCCCGCCTCCAGTTCACTTCTGGAATTTCTGACTTTAAAGTCAGAAAACCACTGCGCCTGCGTTGCCATGTCCTTACTCCCGCTGATGTCACCAGGAGTGTACTGCGCAGACACAGACCATACTGGGCCTGCGCTGTGCGCTCTTGGTGACATCAGCGGGATCGAGGACATGGCAACGCAGGCGCAGTGGTTTTCAGACTTTAAAGTCTGAAATTCCAGAAGTGAACCGGAGGCGGGGCCAGAGCATCGGTGAGTGGCTGCGCTAACACATGATGTGTGCGGGGGACCGTTAGAAGCCCCGGGTAAGTTCAACTCATTTTCCCCTGACCCCCCTACAGTATCCCTTTAAGGGCCTGAGTCATCAAGCTGCGCTGCTAAAGTAGCACAGCTTAATGTGCACGCCTTGCATAGCAGCAATCGCTACTATGTAGGAGCGTTGTACAGCAGGAGACATTGGCAGCGCTTCCAAACAGAGGCTGCACCCAAATTGACTACCTGCAATAGATGTGCAGAGCTCCACAATGTGGACTAAAATACACAACTTGCATTCAAAATGGGTACAGCAAAGGAGCCCATGTGGGGCTCTGCAAGTCTTTGTTGTTCTACAGTTCAGTTGCAGCCTATGAGCGCTGTCATTTGTTTGATGTCTGTTTGAAGAAATGTGTATACCATTTTATGATTATCGTTAGACTAGCGGTAGGTCTTCCCTGAGAGGATCCGTCATCGCTGTGGGGAAGTCTAGTAGGGAATCATTTGTGCACATATTATTTATACTGAAGCTAACGTCCTCCTTTGCTGTACCTGTTTTGAATGCATGTTGTGTATTTTAGTCCACAATTGTGGAGCTCTGCACATCTATTGCAGGTAGTCAATTCGGGTGCAGCCTCTGTTTGGAAGCGCTGCCAATGTCTCCTGCTGTACAAAACTCATGTAAGTATACTTATGGCTAGCTGCATCCATGTGCTTCAATTTACATTCAAATTATAGATTAGGACTAGTACATGATTTGCATTCAAGGCAGGTATTTAGCCTATGTGGGGCTCTGCATTGCCTCTGTTAGTCTACAATTCAGTGTCAGCCTATGAGCGCTGTCATTTGTTTATCTGTTTGAAGAAATATGTAGGAGCGTGCCTTCCCTTAGCAACGCACGTAACGTTCAATGCGGGCGGTCCTGGGAAGTATTGCTACCGCAATATTTCACTAACAGCCCCTTCCTTGACAATTAACATGTTAACTATTTTTGGAGTACATTGATTAAAAAAAATATTTGTAGTGAATACAGACTGTTGAGCCTACTTGGGCGAGGCAAGTCCACCACTACCTCCCTTTTTTTCATTGTTTTAGCCTCATCTGGTGCCTGTTCAATACTGTCTATATATTCTACAGACATTAGATTCTTGTCACCCAAACTTATTTGTTCTGGTCAAATTAGGTGACCGTAATATCTGCTCAGGTTCCTCTATGCCTACCCACCCAATACACACTTTCTGATGAAAGTTGTATCCCTAAAACGGTGTCACCAGCAAGTTCAGAGTACTTTATTCCAATGTAGAAAGGGGTAGTTTTTACATTGACTTGTTTAACCATTTCCCCTCCCCCGGGACGAGTAACTACACCCCTGCAAAATGCTATAACTCTGTGCAGGGGCGTAGATACTACGCCCATCCTGTCGCGCCTGCCCGCGTAGTGCTTCCGTTTCCGTACTAACAGTATAGAGCTGAAGTCACCACTGGGGACATCTTGTGGCCAATTTGTAATATTACATCCCCCTTTTTTTTGTTTATCATCCCTAGTTACCTTTTTTTTTTTTAAAATTAACACCTTACCTCCTACACTCCCCTAAAGTTACCATTTTTATTTTTTTTATTAAAAAAAAATTGCAAATAAAAAAAAATACATAAATAGTTACCGTAGGGACTGAACTTTTTTAATATCTATACAAAAACTGTCTACTACAATTACTGTATAAATGATGGGCTTGTAATTAGGGATGGAGGCAAAACTTAAAAAATGCACCTTTATTTCCAAATAAAATATTGGCGCCATACATTGTACTAGGGAAAAATGTTAAACGTTGCAATAACCGGTACTAATGGGCAAATAAAATGTGTGGGTTTTAATCACGGTAGCATGTTTTATTTTGGAACTATAATGGCCGAAAACTGAGAAATGAATTTTTTCAATTTTTTTCTTATTATTCCCATTAAAACGGAGTTAGAATAAAATAATTCTTAGCAAAAAGTACCCCCCAAAGAAAGCCTAATCAGTGGTGAAAAAAACAAGATATAGATTGTTTCGTTGTGATTAGTACTAATAAAGTTATAGGTGAATAAATGGAAGGAGCACTGACAGGTGAAAATTGCTGTTTTTTTTAAGAGGAAAAACCCTTCGAGGTGAAAAGGTTAACTTGTCATAAAGAAAGTCTTGAACTTTATCAGTTGTGTAATTAGAAGATCACTGAGTGCACACAGACACAGCTGCATAACGTAAAGCACATACCTGATTATTGTTTTGTAGTACCAGCAGTTCCTGATGATTCACGGCTACGAAGCAGGGAGAGATGACATCGGGCTCACTGATTCTTGCTATCTGGAAGATGTGGTATTCAAACAGAGGGAATGCAGACACAGATTCTAAAGGATAGAAGAACATATTAGTGAATTAAAAATCCATGGTGATAGTTCTATACACTGCACTTGCTTTCAATGCAACTTAAAGAGGGACTCCAGTGAAAATAATGTAATAAAAAAGTGCTTCATTTTTGCAATAATTACGTATAAATGATTTAGTCAGTGTTTGCCCATTGTGAAATCTCTCCTCTCCCTGATATACGGTCTGACATTTATCACATGCTGACATTTTTACTGCTGGCAGGTGATGTCAGTGGAAGGAGATGCTGCTTGCTTTTTTGGCAGTTGGAAACCGCTGTCAGGGGCATGGTCCTGACATCACACTGTAGGGGGGTTTCACCACAATATCAGTCATACAGTGCCCCCTGATGATCCGTTTGAGAAAAGGAATAGATTTCCCATGGGAAAAAGGGGTATCAGCTACTGATTGGGATGAAGTTCAATTCTTGGTTCCGGTTTCTCTTTAAAAGTCTTGGGAGGCTAAACACAGTTTTAGTATTTTTACACAGCCAGATGTCAACAGGATAGCCGTATGGGCAGACATATGGCAGATGAAATGTAATGTCTATAAATGAAAGGCAATGCACCTTGGAGGTGTCAATGGTTCATATACAGTAAATAACATGCAGCTATGAAAATCAGACTTGGAGAAAGACTTCAAAATACTGGTTGATGACAAGTTAAGCAGCACCATTCATAGTTACATAGATACACCTCGGTTGAAATTAAGACATCTGTCCACCAAGTTCAACCAGATAAAGAAAAAAACATACACATATCCCAGTCAATCCAGAGGAAGACACAAAACATTTACAGGCATGGGCCAATTACCCTTTCAAGGGGAAATTTTCCTCCTGACTACAAATGGCAGTCTGGACTCTGGATCAACAAATCCCTGGATCAACTCTTCCATGTGTTACCTAGAAATTATAATTGTGGTTGTCCTTCAATGCAAGGAAAGCAGCATGCAAACCCTCTTTATAGAGTATTTTATCATTTATAAAACGTATAAAGGTAAAGCTATATCTCAGAGCTGCAACGACCAGCAGATGTCAACTGCAGTAACTTGCCCGTTGCCCGCAAATCATTAGAGGTGTGAAACTCCCGCCATTTTTTTTTAAAGCGTTTCCAAGCTCTTCGACCACAGAGCTTAGGAACACTTGTGAAAAAAAAATAGACATTACATTTAATGTATTGTAAATTATAAAATGGGCACTCTTTGCATGCAGATATAGAATTTGCCACAACTACTTCCTGTGATAAGATATTCCAGATTTTAACCTCTCTTACAGTAAAGAACCCCTTCCTGAATAGATGGCAAAAACTTTTTCCTCCATATGCAGATCATGTCCTTTGTACAAGCCTAGGGATAAAAAAAACTCATCCAGGAGGTCTGTGCAGAGCAATGTGTGCAGTGGGCGTTTATCACTCACCTCCCGGGGGATCCCGACGTCAGCCACCATTCTTCTTCTCCTCCGAGGTTCTGCTCCCCCCTGGTGGGATCGCCGTCTGTCGTCACGATGACAGCTGGCAATCTCACCATAGGGTTACAGCGCCATACGGAGGATGGAGGTAAAACTGCAGCACTGGATCCCAGGGAGGTGAGTGATTGCTGGGGCTGCTGCAGATCTCTCCGTAGTGTGATTTTTTTTTTTCCCGCTTTTAGACTCTAAAATCCAGAAAGAATCAGACCACCAAGGGGGTTAATGTGAAGGAGTGGCCGCTATGCTCGCCTTAAATATGAATTTTAAACTGAATTTTAAAAAGGCTGCAATATGCGTAAATCCTATTGTTACCACTCCCAGCAAGTAAGGAGACAAAAATGAGACGGGAGCCGCCAATAGTGTATTATTGGTGATAAAAACGGTAAAGTAAATAATGAGAGATATACTCACAAACATGGGTTGCCGAGAATCAGGCAACCACTATAAGCACATATGGGGATATTGACCCTGTCCCCACTCAGGTTAAAAAGTCGCTCTCTGTAGTAGGAAAAAAAAGGAGTGGGTGTCCACACCCATCCACCAGGTGGATAACAATATGTAATAAGAAAACAGAGGCGCCAGTAGAGTAAAAAAGGACCGTATTAAAATCGATAAAACACGGGGGGCAAGGGTGGACTTACCTCCCCAATTATTCAAACACAACCACTGTGATCAAATGTATGAAAAGCATTTAATCTGTACTCCAAAAACAAACAATTGCAACGCGTTTCGCGGGTCTCAAGCCCGCTTCCTCAGGCAAAATACAAGACAAGGAGCAGCTCAGATGTGTGCAGTCGGAGCAGGGCGCCTCTGCTCCGACTGCACACATCTGAGCTGCTCCTTGTCTTGTATTTTGCCTGAGGAAGCGGGCTTGAGACCCGCGAAACGCGTTGCAATTGTTTGTTTTTGGAGTACAGATTAAATGCTTTTCATACATTTGATCACAGTGGTTGTGTTTGAATAATTGGGGAGGTAAGTCCACCCTTGCCCCCCGTGTTTTATCGATTTTAATACGGTCCTTTTTTACTCTACTGGCGCCTCTGTTTTCTTATTACTCCCAGCAACTTCTTTACTTCAGATGAGGTGAAGGAATAAATACTCAGACACATAATATCTGCACGATGGGAGTCAGTTTGACAAGACTTTTTGTTGTCTGGAAAAAATGCATTTGGTGTATAAGTGGCCTCCTCTTCCGTCATTACCTAAAAAGCGAAGCTTTGCCTGTTGGACATTCAGGTTATCCAGATTCCTCAATTCCTGCAGGAGGTACTGCTGCACACTCTGCAGATTCAGGCGATTGTGCACAGCGCGGGGAATGTATCCCAGAAGCTCCTGTCTGTAAAAGAAAAGATACAGATACGATTTTGTCAAACAATTGAACAGATCTGTTGAATATGTAGGAATGTGGTGATCTCAGTAGAGGCCAGCGCAGGTCTACTTTATTACAGCTGATCCCACAGGCCTACTACCCGCACCCGACCCGCACCCGACCCACGAGCTTTCAAAACCGCAACCCACTTTTCAGCTGCCTAATACAGCCATGGAGAGCTGGCGTCCGGGAGCTGTTAGGGTGGCCACTAATGATGCAATTTGATTGATTATGAACAGTTAATTACAAATGATTATTTGTATGAACAATCGTAAAATGATCATTTGGGACCACTAATGGACAATCTGATCAGATTAATGAAATCGATCCGAATTTCTGTTCCATCCCTCCAATCTGATCGGATTGGTTAGGATATTTATGTCCATTAGTGGTCCCAAACGATCATTTACGATCGTTCATACAAAGATTCATTCCTCAAAATTGTATCGTTAGTGGCTGCCTTTATAGTTACCTAGCTCTTGCAGCCCACGGACACATGGGATCGTCGCTGATTACAGTTTCTCTCTAGATTTCAGAATGCGGAGTTACTTGTCGTAGGCCCACGGATGTTTGTATACGGTGTGCCTCTGAGGAAGCGGCTTTTGGCCGTGAAACGCGTGTCAGGCAGTCTTTTTATGTGGATTGGAGGTCTGGTTTTGTATCTACACGCCCTGTCCGCAATTTGAAGATATTATAAATGAAGAATAAATAAGAGAATATTGGTTCTTAAAAAAAAACAAAACCCACTTTTCATCTGTTTGAAATTGTGGTGCTATAATACTTTTGGGTGGAACCACACTATTTTTATCTTGTCTATAGTACCTTTATAGTTACCTGTTCGGATGGCTGGATCAGCTTTTTCTCCTTGCAGGTGATGGGAGAGAGGTGATTGAAGAGCGTCTTCCATCACGCCTCTCCCACCACCGGGTGGCGCTGCACCGCTGACACCATCCCCTGGGTTACAATCACATGTCTTATCGACCCAATGTAGGCCTCTAGATCGGAGTACAGAAAAAAAAACTCTACATTATGTGACAAACATGAGAAGAAAGTGTCTGTATTTCAGGAGGTTAGGATAAGCTTGTATTCTTGGCTGATTTAGGCCCAGTGCTCATCAAAAACCTCTAGCAAATCTGAAAAACGCTAGAGGTTTGTGAAGCAGATTTCAGAGCCATTCTAGGCATGATTAGAGAGGTTTTCTAACATGCTGCCTAGCGGTTTTTGGAGCGTTTTTGTGTAGTAGATTACATATGGATGCCCACCTTGACCCACTCCAATTTGCATATAGGGCAAACAGATCCGTAGAGGACGCCATCAATGCCAGCTTGGCATACGTCATGGAGCACCTAGACAACCCTGCCTCCTACGCTAGGCTACTGTTCCTGGACTTTAGCTCAGCGTTCAACACGATCTGCCCAGATATCCTGCTCACAAACCTGACGCAGCTCGGGGTGGATCCCACCCTCCGGGCATGGATCAAGCACTTCCTGATGAACAGAACGCAACAGGTGAGGCTGGGAAACTGCTACTCCAGCGTAAGAACCACAAATACAGGGGCTCCACAAGGCTGTGTTCTGTCTCCACTACTGTTCTCCCTCTATACCAACAATTGCATCTCATCCGCTGACTCGGTGAAGGTCATCAAATTTGCAGATGACACCACTATCATTGGCCTAATCGGCAGCAACGGGGAGCACAAATACCCCAGTGAAGTCGAGAGCATCTGCAACTGGTGCGGAGACAACAACCTTGTACTCAACACAGCAAAGACGGTTGAACTAGTCGTAGACTTCAGGAAGAACCCTCCCACCTGTCCTCATTGGGGGAACTGAAGTCTCGAGGGTGTCATCGGTACGGTTCCTCAGCACGACTCTCATGAATGACCTGAAATGGGGGCAAAACACCATCAATGTTCAGAAGAAGTCGCAGCAGAGGTTATTCTTGCGCCAACTGAAGCGCTTTGGCATGCCCCGGAAACTACTAACAAGTTTCTATACTGCCACCATAGAATCCATCCTCTGCTCCTCAGTCATTGTCTGGTACACGGGCGCAACGGCCAGGGACAAGCACAAACTGCAGCGAGTCATAACGGACGCAGAGAGGATCATCGGATCTCCTCTTCCACCTCTTGATCTCCTCCACTCCACTAGGATGATGAAGAGAGCCACCAGGATCTCCTGAGACCCCTCCCACCCAGGCAGTCGCTACTTCGAGCTCCTCCCACTGGGCTGCCGCTACAGGTCACTATCATCCAAGACCGCCAGGCGGGAAAACTCCTTCTTCCCCCAAGCGGTTCGGCTGCTTAACTCCAATCTTACCCCGTCAAGGCCCACCCACTAGCTTGCCCTGGTGGGGTCGGTCATCCAGCTCTTGCCCGTCTGCCTGTCTGGTCCCCACTGCCCACGTTCGTGGCTTTATCATCACCACTGCATCATCACTACCCATCCACTATCGGTAGTAGCTCTATTGTACTAACTGTTGCCTCGGGACATATCCATATCTAACTGTTGCCTCGGGACTGTTTCACGTGAAGGCCATATCCATATCTCTACTGCATTTCTTTACTTGGATCATTGTTTGTTGTATGTGTTGCACATCTGTCCTCTTACACCATGTTATACTATGTCTATGCCATGTGTACCACAATCAATTCCCAGTATAGCTCTGCTGTACTTGGGGAAATAAAGTGATTCTGATATGTTACCATGCAACGCTGGGCGTTCAAAGAAAGTGCAGCATGCTGTGCAATATACGTTAGACTGTGTGCACATGCTCAGTAACGGGGTTTTTTTGTGCAGGAGAGGAGGCGGGGAGAGTCCACTATTATACTTAGCCACATGGCTAATTAATATTCACTGCATTGCAGTGTTTTCTTCCTGGAGCTGCCGCTGATTGGCAGGCGGGACCACGTGATGCGGAGTGTTCCGATCACGTGGTCTCTGCAGCAGACTATAGGACAGAAAAGGCGCACCAAGAGCTGCATAAGGCAGCTCTAGGTAGCGTCCTCCTCCAACACCACCAGGCTTTGTGTTAGGGGCATGTTATGCGACCTTAACGTAGCCCCAAACCCAACGTCCTGATGAGAAAGAGGCCTAAAGCTGTGACTGAACAGCTTCTGTAACGAAAACGCCTGGAAAACCACTCTGATCTGGCGTTTTTCAGAGCGGTTTTCCACTTTCCTCTATTTTAACATTGAAGCAGAAACACCTCAGAAATCTAAACAATGCTGCAGCCCCCGAGTTTGCGTTTGTGGAAAAACGAGCCGCTCTGGTGTGCACCAGCCCATTGACATACATTACCCAAGCGGTTTTCTAGCCCCAACCGTTTCTAAAAACGCTCACAAACCGCTCTGGTGTGCACCAGCAGGGTTGCTCGTAAACTACGCCAGCGCGAATCTACGCATCGTAGTACGCAACTACGCATCGTAGTTCGTAGGCGAAGTTTAAGAACTACACTTACGCATTTCCGCTTCGCCCGCTACGCGTAGTTGACGTATGTATTGCGAAGTCAACTACGCGGGCGGTAACTGCATCTATATGGATCATTGCGCATGCACAGAAATTTTATTGCCCTTTATACGCATACAATTCCGCATTGGATGTTGGAATGTATGCGTATATTAGTTTGTGTATGTGCATAGTTAGCAGATTATTGCGGAAATTTTTCCGCATAAGGGCATAAGCGGTCGCATCAACTATGCTACGCAATACGTGAAGCTTGCGTATTTTAATGCGTAGTCTACGGGATGCTAACGTAGCGAAGTGGCTGATTTCGGAGCCGTAGATTGCGAAGCGTATTTGCGTAAAAATAGGCGTAGTTCCAGCGTAGCGAAGTTGGCTGCCTACGACCATCCCTGTGCACCAGCCCTAATATCTGTTTCTCCTGCATTCGGCATTGCTGCCCACTAAAAAGCTAGGTTATTAAAGCCTTTCTGTCAGCAATGCCCAAATGAGAAGTAAGCTGTCTGGCCTTTCCTGAGTATGTGAGAAAGATAAGTTAACAAGAAGGTTAAAGATGGAAGACAGCACTACTGACAGCACTCAGGGCGACAAGGGGTTTAATAAAGTGGAACGCAAGCAAAGTCCTATTTTGCTTTAGTCAGAATGGTAAAAGACTAAAGCCTCTATTATGTTGGAGAGATGTCCCAGCTGGGATAGTAATCCTAATCACCAATTTCAGGCATAAGTGTACATGTCTCTGTTATTGCGACGGTTGACGCTAAATTACAGGATTGAAAGTGAAGAGAAATCTTCCAAATAAGGGAATAGTACCCGAATGACAGATTTTACTAGCCAGAACTTAAAATAAAATAATCTCAGTTGCTATGGGAACACCTAGTGGTATCTGCATACCCCTTAAGATATTTTGGAAAGAAACAGGGGCATCAAGATTTACCTATGAGTCCCTTATGATGGCAGAGTAGAAAGTAAATATGGTTCACCTTAAAGAAGTAAAAGGTTTTTACTAGGTTACAGTATTATACCGCAATAAGGAGTTAATACAATCGGCACGATTTCCCCTGCAATCTATCCAGTAGCATATCTAGCGTCATTAGCGCCTATGCAGAGGCATAGCTAAATAAAAAAGCGCCTATAGCTATCACTAAAATCCAACCCAAAGAAAGGGGGCAGGGGTGAGCGGCACCATCCAACAAACATAAGTAGCCTCAGTTGAATTGGTTGTGCCCGAGCCGAAGCATGGCCGCATGGCCTGTAAGAATGAAGTTATGGCATTTGGTCAGACTGTACATATCAGGCTCCCTGCACACTGCAAATCTGATTTGCGATTCCGATTCTGCTTTTCAAAACCCGATTCCGATTTTCCCTGAATGCTATCAACAGAAAAACACAGAAAAAAAACGCAGTATGCAGTAACGATTAAAAATCAGAAATCAGAATTGCATGTAAAAAACGCATAAAAATCAGTCACATGCAGTGTGCAGGGAGCCTCACCCAGATAACAATTAGGAAGCTTGTCCCCTTAGAAAATACAAGCAGGCAGCAGAATATCTCACAGATAAAAACTAGGATCTATATGGAGAACACCAGGGATGCTATGGAGCAGCGCCCCACGCATGAGGCGCCTATGGCACATGCCATTCCTGCACCCCTTTAGATACACCGCCGTGCCTAGGGCAAGAATTTAAACTGCACTTGATGAAGTGATACGGCTATTCATTGAACTGGGGGTGTCTAACTTGAAGTGTGTAATGGCCAGTTACAAGTATGGTGATAGGTCAGTCATAGAGTGACAATAATTAGGTCAGTGTATACAAGTCTCTCAAAACTATTTGAAAACATCATATCACCGAAATAAAAATTAGGTAGCATGTTCTTAACTATTAAAATCAGGCAGTCATTTCTCCACAATAACAGCCACAGTGACAGCGAGTGGGGGTCCAAAGCTGTGAGAGTTAAAGGCACTCCGAGCACCTCTCATGGGCGTGCCTTTAAAGAGAACCCGAGGTGGATTTGAAGAATATTATCTGCATACAGAGGCTGGATCTGCCTATACCGCCCAGCCTCTGTTGCTATCCCAAACCCCCCTAAGGTCCCCCTGCACTCTGCAATCCCTCATAAATCACAGCCATGCTGCTGACAAACAGCTTGTCAGAGCTGGCTGTGTTTATCTCTATAGTGTCAGTCTGCTGCTCTCCCCGCCTCCTGCAGAACTCCAGTCCCCGCCTGCATCCCTTCCCTCCCTGCTGATTGGAGGGAAGGGACGGGGGCAGGGACTGGAGCTATGCAGGAGGCGGGGGAGCAGCTGAGACTGACATTACAGATGTGAACACAGCCTCACAGCACGGCTGTGATTTATGAGAGATTGCAGAGTGCAGGGGGACCTTAGTGGGGTTTGGGATAGCAACAGAGGCTGGGCTGTATAGGCAGATCCAGCCTCTGTATGCAGATAACATTCTTTAAACACACCTCGGTTTCTCTTTAAGACTCCGACCAGTACTGCAAAGTACTAAAAGATGCACACCTTTCTGTAGCTTGTGCTCTCCTCTTTCATTTGATGCCTGAATCGTTCTACACCAAATAGTTTTCGTTCGATCGCGGCTGCCATCTTGGCTATGTTATAACTTCCGGGTCACCCCTGTCATCTCTGTTATCCAGTGCATCACTGAATGAAGCAGGAAGAGGAAGTGACACGCATGGCCATTGGCTCCTCCAGAGGGGTCATAGCACGACTGTGTTGGAAGTCGTCTGGCTTAAAGGCATGCCCATGAGAGGTGCTCGGAGTCCGTTTTTAGGTTGGAGTTGCGCAACTTCCCTCAGTGTCTGACCTGTGTGTTCAGCTTAACATGGTTGCACTGCAGCAGCTAATCTGAGCCCTCAATAATTCAGTAGCCAAGGCACAAGCCATGTCGGGCCATACCATTGATATGCCTTTGAACCTTTTCTACAATACGTTAAATCACATTATTAGTGGTTAGCAGTGGTGCTCAGCAGAGCTCGACTATTCGAGTAGCTCGAATATTCGAGCTCTTTTTCAGCTATTCGAGCTCGGTATTCGAGCTCCGAATAGCTGCAGCTATTCGAATGGGCTATTCGAGTAAACGCGAATAGCCCATTCACTATTCGAGCAAACGGCGCTATTCGAGCTCGGGTACCGAGCTCGAATAGCGTCATAGCCCAGATTGATGTCCTTAGAGCCAATCAGAGGGCTCCCAGGCCCTCTGACGGCAGCCAATCACAGAGGGGGACCCTGGCCAGCCCCTACCCTATAAATAGCGGCCGCCATGTTAGGTTTCTCCGTCCTTGCCTGAGACTTGCATAGAGAGAGAGTTGCTCCTTTGTGCTTTGGCTTAGCAAGAGCTCTATTGTGGTCATTTACCTAGCGTTTTTGCTCACATACACCTCCTATACACACCTATATTGTTGTTAGTTAGATAGACATTGTATTTTAGTTAGTAGCTTTTGTGTTACATAGACAGAGACAGCTGCTGCAGGCAAGCTTACAGCTTTAGGCCTCAGGGCCTGCCTGTGTGGGCAGCTGTTCTCTCCTGTCCTCTGTTAGTATATTTCTCTCATCTATACCAGTATTTCTGCTGTCCTTTACTACTGATTGATTCTGTATTTAGTATTGTAGTTATACTGTACTAGGACACTCACTGTCACTGTTCATAAGCTAAGGCTAAGGCTACTAGCTCCTGCGTGTGTGCACTCACTGTCTTGTACACACACACTCTATTTCCTTCTGATTACTGATTGATTATTGTAATTAGTTGTACTTACTGTTACTACTTACTCTTACTGTACTAGGAGTCTAGGACACTCAGTCACTGTTCATAGGCTACTAGCTCCTGCGTGTGTGCACTCACTCACTGTCTGTGTACTGTAGTGTACACACACACTCTATTTCCTGATTACTGATTGATTATTGTAATTAGTTGTACTTACTGTTACTACTTACTCTTACTGTACTAGGAGTCTAGGACACTCAGTCACTGTTCATAGGCTACTAGCTCCTGCGTGTGTGCACTCACTCACTGTCTGTGTACTGTAGTGTACACACACACTCTATTTCCTTCTGATTACTGATTGATTATTGTAATTAGTTGTACTTACTGTTACTACTTACTCTTACTGTACTAGGACACTCAGTCACTGTTCATAGGCTAGCTCCTGCGTGTGTGTGTGCACTCACTGTCTGTAGTGTACACACACTAAATTTCCTTGTGATTACTACTGATTATTGTAACTTCTAGTTGTACTTCCTGACTGTTACTACTTACTTACTGTACTAGGGACACTCACTCAGTCACCTCACCCACCAACCCACTCCATTAAAGTACCCCACTTTTAACCCGCCCTTTTAAAAAACTTTTGTCTTTACGCCCAAAACATCGAAGATGTCTGGAAGTGGCAGCCAGCGCGGTTTGGGCAAGGGGAAGGGCAGCAAGGGAATCAGGAGGAGAGGGAGCAGCATTGTGGCAGGCCGCGGCCGCGCCACCATGCACAGTTCCGCAGCAGCGTCAGTGGCTAACATTCTTCCCATAGCCACTGGCCGTGGACGCCTTGGGCGCCGCCCAGCAGGAGCATCTGCAACTCACGCTGCAGAGACACAGCAGCAGCAGCGTGTAGCACCTGCTCCGATTTTCCTCCAGCCGGGTCGGAAACGTCCCATTGAGGAAAAGCATGCAGACACTGTGGTGCAACTCATGACGGAGGATGAGCAGCCCGCCATCAGCTCTGCATCCGAGGCCTCCACCCTCACCACCACCACCACCACCCCTGTTCGCAGCAGCCGCCCAGCAGGGTCTGGGGAGGAGGCCAGTTCACCGTCACAAGTTGGCGACCTGTCACTCAGCAGTATTTTTACCCCAGGCACCATCAGGGTATTGTCTGCTGTTGTTGGCGATTTGGAGGAGGAGATGCTGATGGGCACTTTGGGGGATTAGGGATTGGACAGCAAGACTGTGGCGACAGTCAAGCAGCCCATCCATGCATCAGGAGAGGAGTTTGGGGGGTCATCATCCCAGCAGGACATGTTTCAGGAGGGGGAGGATGATGATGACCCGGTGACAGACAGAAACTGGGTGCCACCACCTCCAGGGGATGTCGTCCTCAGCAGCTCTGAGGAGGAGGAGGAGGATGCGCTTGTGGGCCTTGCAAGGAGGCGCATCATTGCAAGCATTGGCAGCAGTAGGCAGGTCCCACAGCCTGCTGGTGTCTCAGGCTCAGCAGCAGCAGCATCTGCCAGTACCACCACCAGCCGCACCCAAGCCCCCCCCCCCCAACCACCACAGGGAGACAGGCGGCAGCAGCGCTTCCATGCCGTAGGGGGATGTTTCTGTCACCAATCTGGCGATTTTTCACCATGCCCACTGTGTACAGCAAGTACGCCACTTGCAACCACTGTCAGCGGAAGTTGAGCAGAGGTGCAGACCCCTTAAAGTTCAGCACCAGCTCGCTCATCAACCACCTTGCTGCGAAACATTTCCACCAGCATGAGGAGTTCCAGAGGCTGAAGGCATCTGGTGCTGGCAGTGGCACCACACCCATCACTGCACAGCCTTCAGCTGCAGCAGCAGCAGCAACAGCAGCCACCCGCCCTCCTGCTCCTCCAGCAGCACCAGCAGGAGTGCGGAAACGCACTGCTCCTCCCCCCTCTGCAACTCCTGCCGCCGACACTGAGGCCTGTTCTGGCAGCCAGTCCTCAGTGGCCTCCTCCGCTGTGTCTGCTGATTCCCGTGCCAGCAAAAGGCCACGCCAGAGCCTTTTGAGCGAGTCCTTCCAGGGGGTGGTTAGGGCTCTGCCTCCCAGCAGCCGTCGCGTGCGGCAGCTGAACGGCTTGCTGGCACGGGCCATGTGCTCCCAACTCCTGCCGTACACGCTCGTGCAGGAGGGGAGCGACATTCGTGCGCTGCTTGCTTGCGCAGCCCCAGACTGGCAGCTCCCCAGCAGACACTTCTTTGCCCGCAAGGCCATTCCTGCACTGCACCGCTTTGTGATGGCCAATGTGGAGCGAGGGCTGGAGCACGCGGTTGGTGAAAGGGTCCACGTCACCATGGACTCCTGGAGCAGCCGCTTCGGGACAGGCCGCTACCTGTCCTTCACTGTCCACTGGGTCAGCTTGGTGGAAGGGGGTGAGGATGGGAGAGCAGCAGCGGGCACAGCAGCAGCAGCAACACAGTGGGTGGTGCCACCCCGCAGGGTCAGGGGAACTGCAGCAGGTTCCTCCGATCCTCTGCCATCCTCCGGCACACCTGGCCAAACCCCCCGCCTCAGCAGCAGCGTGAAGGCCCGCCACTGCCAAGCGCTGCTGCACTTGGTCAGCCTTGGGAAGACCAAGCTGACGGCAACCCATGTGTTGGCCAAACTCCAGGAGCAGGAGAGGATTTGGCTGACCCCCAGAGGCCTCAGAGTCGGAGAGGTGGTGGCCGACAATGGGGCCAATCTGGTTGCCGCAATAGACAGGGGAAACCTGACCCACATCCCCTGTCTTGCCCACGTGCTGAACCTGGTGGTGCAGAAGTTCTTGCGCACCTACCAGGGGATGGGCGAACTGCTGGAAACGGCAAGGAACGTTGTGCGTCACTTCCGGCGCTCGGCTGCAGCCTGTGCGAGCCTGGAAGACGTGCAAAAGGAGCTGGATCTGCCACGCCATCGGCTGATCCTTGACGTTCCGACTCGCTGGAACTCCACCCTGGCGATGTTGGAGCGTCTGGTTGAACAGAAGCACGCTGTCAACCAGTACCTTGCCCTGGCCACTGTTTCCGCCGCTCAGAGAAGGGACAAGACCAGCAACATCCCGTCCATCGTCCCCGATGATGACTGAAGTCACATGCAGCAGGTGTGCTTAGTGCTGGCTCCCTTTCTGCAGGCCACTAACATGGTGAGCAGGGACCATGCTATGGTCTGCGAGTGGGTGCCCCTGGTTTGTCTGCTGAACAGGGCCCTCGATGCTTTGCTGGAACAGGGAGCGGCAGCCTTGGACCAGCAGGAGCGGCAAGCAGCTGCACAGTCCACCTCTGAGGGGGAGGAGGAGGAGGACTTGGTGGAGGTCCCTGACCTTGCTGCTGATGAGGGGGAGCAGCACAGTGCAGCTGAGTTAGTGCGGGGGTGGAGAGAGGATGAGGCTGACGAGGCAGAGGAGGAGGATGAGGACAGCAGCACTGCCGTCGATGTGCCAGCAGACGTGGCCCGCCTCTTCCCAATGGCAGCGCACATGCTGACGTGCCTGCGCAGGGACCCCAGGGTGATCCAGATGAAGCAGAGGGAGGACATCTGGATCAGCATGATGTTGGACCCACGCCTCAAGGGGAAGTTGAGCCAGTTCCTGCCGCCTGCAGGAGGAGACCCAGCGCAACAAATAAGGAGCTTACAGCAGGCCCTTGTTGAGCGCTTGGAGGAAGCCTTCCCCCAGCCTTCCACCCCCACTGTCCAGCAGCCAGCACAGAGGCAGCAGCAGGTGCCTGCATCCAGCAGCAAGCGCCCCACAGACCTGCTGTCTCTCAGCCACGAGCTCTACAGGACTGTAGAGGCTCCGGCAGCAGTGACTAGAGAGGAGGTGCATGCAGCAGCATCCTCCTCCGGTCACAGCCAGCGCCTGACCCGCATGGTGGCTGACTACATGGGGTCCTACAGCGGGCTTGACAGCGATGCCCCTGTTGATCCCATAGAGTATTGGGTCAAGCGCCTGGAGATCTGGAGCGAGCTGGCGCAGTACGCCCTGGAAGTGCTGTCCTGCCCCCCTTCCAGCGTGCTGTCCGAGCGCTGCTTCAGTGCAGCTGGTGGTGTGGTCACCGAGAAACGCTCACGTCTGTCTCACAAGTCTGTGGACAGACTGACGTTTCTCAAGATGAACCAGGTGTGGGTGGAAGGCGAGTTCCTGGCCCCTGTTGTCGGCGAGAGGGGGACATGAACTGGCTAAGAACCATCGTTAATGTGCTTTACCACCTCCTGGCTCCTGCTCACTAAGCCAGCCTGGTTCACTTTGACTATTACGTCGCCTGCAGCCACACATTTTACACCTACAGTGGGCTGCTGTGTACTGCCCTTCTGCTGTCTGTCTGTGTTTCCCACTGCCAGGGTACACAGATTTACCTTCTGCTGCCACTCTGCCACCAGCTATTACGTCAAACAATAGCTATATATCTGTGTAATTTGTTTTACAAACAAAACCAAAAAACCATTAAAAAAAAGGTTTAATTTTTCTGAGGTGCCCAGGTTGAAAACTGTGTTGTCCCAGTTGTGTATTGGACACGATGTGGGCTGCACGACCGCTGTCTGGGACCTCCTGTTGTGTTCATTTACGGCCTGGTATCACCGCTAGGTACCAGGGCTATTATGTCACGCTGCCTGCCTGCTGCCACACTCACACTACTCCTCCATTCCTCCTGCTGCTGCTGTCTGTCTGTGTTTCCCACTGCCAGGGTACACAGAATTACCTTCTGCTGCCACACTGCCACCAGCTATTACGTCAAACAATAGCTGCTCACATTACTCCTCCATTCCTCCTGCTGCTGCTGCTGTCGGTCTGTGTTTCCCACTGCCAGGGTACACAGAATTACATTCTGCTGCCACTCTGCCACCAGCTATTACGTCAAAAAATAGCTATATCTGTGTAATTGGTTGTAAAACCAAAACTACAAAACCATTACAAAAAAAAAGGTTTAATTTTTCTGAGGTGCCCGGGTTGAAAACTGTGTTGTCCCAGTTGTGTATTGGACACGATGTGGGCTGCACGACCGCTGTCTGGGACCTCCTGTTGTGTTTATTTACGGCCTGGTATCACCGCTAGGTACCAGGGCTATTATGTCACGCTGCCTGCCTGCTGCCACACTCACACTACTCCTCCATTCCTCCTGCTGATGCTGCTGTCTGTCTGTGTTTCCCACTGCCAGGGTACACAGAATTACCTTCTGCTGCCAGTCTGCCACCAGCTATTACGTCAAACAATAGCTGCTCACATTACTCCTCCATTCCTCCTGCTGCTGCTGCTGTCGGTCTGTGTTTCCCACTGCCAGGGTACACAGAATTACATTCTGCTGCCACTCTGCCACCAGCTATTACGTCAAACAATAGCTATATATCTGTGTAATTTGTTTTACAAACAAAACCAAAAAACCATAAAAAAAAGGTTTAATTTTTCTGAGGTGCCCGGGTTGAAAACTGTGTTGTCCCAGTTGTGTATTGGACACGATGTGGGCTGCACGACCGCTGTCTGGGACCTCCTGCCTGCTGTGTTTATTTACAGCCCTGGTATCACCGCTAGGTACCAGGGTTATTATGTCACGCTGCCTGCCTCATTGACTGCCTGCTGCCACACACTCATCCTCCTCCTCCTGCTGCTGAATTTACCTCCTGCTGTCTGTGTGTTTCCACTGCCAGGGAGCACATACAATGGCGCTTCCAACATGCGTGCGCCACCAGCTATTTGTTACGCTCAAAAATCGCTGCATTTCTTTAAAAAAAAAAATTGAAAAGAGAAATAAGTGAAGAAGAAGACGATATAGAAGAAGATGAAGAAGATGAAGAAGAAGACGATGAAGAAGAAGAAGATGAAGAAGATGAAGAAGAAGACGATGAAGAAGAAGAAGATGAAGAAGATGAAGATGAAGAAGATGAAGAAGAAGATGAAGAAGAAGATGAAGAAGAAGATGAAGAAGAAGAAGATGAAGAAGAAGATGAAGAAGATGAAGAAGAAGAAGAAGATGAAGAAGGAGAAGAAGAAGAAGATGAAGAAGATGAAGAAGATGAAGAAGAAGATGAAGAAGAAGATGAAGAAGATGAAGAAGATGAAGAAGAAGATGAAGAAGAAGAAGATGAAGAAGATGAAGAAGAAGAAGAAGATGAAGAAGGAGAAGAAGAAGAAGAAGGAGAAGAAGAAGAAGATGAAGAAGAAGAAGAAGAAGATGAAGAAGATGAAGAAGAAGATGAAGAAGAAGATGAAGAAGAAGAAGATGAAGAAGATGAAGATGAAGAAGATGAAGAAGAAGAAGAAGATGAAGAAGGAGAAGAAGAAGAAGATGAAGAAGAAGAAGAAGATGAAGAAGATGAAGAAGAAGATGAAGAAGAAGATGAAGAAGAAGAAGATGAAGAAGATGAAGAAGGAGAAGAAGAAGAAGATGAAGAAGAAGAAGAAGATGAAGAAGAAGAAGAAGATGAAGAAGATGATGAAGAAGATGAAGAAGAAGATGAAGAAGAAGATGAAGAAGATGAAGAAGAAGATGAAGAAGATGAAGAAGAAGATGAAGAAGAAGAAGATGATGATGAAGAAGAAGAAGAAGACAATATAAAAGAAGAAGAAGAAGATGAAGAAGGAGAAGAAGAAGAAGAAGAAGAAGATGAAGAAGAAGATGAAGAAGAAGATGAAGAAGAAGAAGATGAAGAAGATGAAGAAGAAGAAGAAGATGAAGAAGGAGAAGAAGATGAAGAAGAAGAAGAAGAAGATGAAGAAGATGAAGAAGAAGATGAAGAAGAAGATGAAGAAGAAGATGAAGAAGAAGAAGATGAAGAAGATGAAGAAGAAGATGAAGAAGAAGAAGATGAAGAAGAAGAAGATGAAGAAGAAGAAGATGAAGAAGAAGAAGGAGAAGAAGAAGAAGATGAAGAAGAAGAAGAAGATGAAGAAGATGAAGAAGGAGAAGAAGATGAAGAAGAAGAAGAAGATGAAGAAGATGAAGAAGAAGATGAAGAAGAAGATGAAGAAGAAGATGAAGAAGAAGAAGAAGAAGATGAAGAAGATGAAGAAGAAGATGAAGAAGAAGAAGATGAAGAAGAAGAAGGAGAAGAAGAAGAAGATGAAGAAGAAGAAGAAGAAGATGAAGAAGATGAAGAAGAAGATGAAGAAGAAGATGAAGAAGAAGAAGATAAAGAAGATGAAGATGAAGATGATGAAGGAGAAGAAGATGAAGAAGAAGAAGAAGATGAAGATGAAGAAGAAGATGAAGAAGAAGATGAAGAAGAAGATGAAGAAGAAGATGAAGAAGAAGATGAAGAAGAAGATGAAGAAGAAGAAGATGAAGATGAAGAAGAAGAAGATGAAGAAGAAGAAGATGAAGAAGAAGAAGATGAAGAAGAAGAAGGAGAAGAAGAAGAAGATGAAGAAGAAGAAGAAGAAGATGAAGAAGATGAAGAAGAAGATGAAGAAGAAGATGAAGAAGAAGAAGATAAAGAAGATGAAGATGAAGATGATGAAGAAGAAGAAGAAGATGAAGAAGGAGAAGAAGATGAAGAAGAAGAAGAAGATGAAGATGAAGATGAAGAAGAAGATGAAGAAGAAGATGAAGAAGAAGATGAAGATGAAGAAGAAGAAGATGAAGAAGAAGAAGATGAAGAAGAAGAAGATGAAGAAGAAGAAGATGAAGAAGAAGAAGATGATGATGAAGAAGATGAAGAAGAAGAAGAAGACAATATAAAAGAAGAAGAAGAAGAAGAAGATGAAGAAGAAGATGAAGAAGAAGATGAAGAAGAAGATGAAGAAGAAGATGAAGAAGAAGATGAAGATGAAGAAGAAGATGAAGAAGAAGATGAAGAAGAAGATGAAGAAGATGATGATGAAGAAGATGAAGAAGAAGAAGAAGACAATATAAAAGAAGAAGAAGAAGATATAGAAGAAGAAGATATAGAAGAAGAAGATATAGAAGAAGAAGAAGAAGATATAGAAGATAAAGAAGAAGAAGAAGAAGAAGTATATACAGTACTGAACAAAATTCTGGACACAACTTCTCTTTTCACCTTTTTTTTTTTTAAAGGAACATCCCCACATAATCACTTGCTGTTGTTACTTGGAAAAAAAGATGTTTCTTGCATCATTCACCCTCAAAACAAGTGTAGGAAGCTATTTAAGGCCAATTCGAATAGTCAGCTCGAATAATGAGCTCGAATACCGACTCGAATAGTGAGCTCGAAGTCCGAGGTCGAATCGAATAGTAAAATTTATTCGACTCGAATATTCGACTGACCTCGAATAATTTACTATTCGAATTCGACCAAATTCGAATTTTGAAAAGGGGTATTTGATCACCACTGGTGGTTAGAGTAAAAATGACCCAATGTGCAATCATCATAACTGTATACTACAAAATAACATTTTCTGGATTATACTCACTTGTCTGGTGGAGTGCTCTGCCCCTTTATTTTATGAAGAATGGCAGCCACATTCCCGGAAAACATCTCCATCTTATCTGGTGGGCTTAACAGCAAAGATTTCCCTTGCATATAGTCATGTCGGACCTAGAGGATTGAAACATCTGTTTTAGTTTTGACATCTTTTCTATCACGGTTAGTATTATGTTCTGAGCAGGGAGAATAATAGGCGGTGGGTTTATAAGAGGGACATATGAAATTCAGTCAATAATGTAGAATGCAATAAAAAGTTAAATCGATGCACCTAAAAGCTTAATAAAGACCTATTTAAAATGGTGAACAAATTATTATTATTATTGATTTATAAAGCGCTAACATATTCCGTGGCGCTGTACAAAGTAAGAAACAAACATGGGGTACATAATACAGACAATGGTGTACAGCAATATACAAGATACATAATTCGTGACAAAATACAAAGATGTAACGATTGGTGTCAGCACACAGAGATCTCTGATTATTGGTGATCTGCAGTATCACCAATAATACAGATGCTATACCTGATTATGTGGTGATCTGCAGAATCACCAATAAAGCTAGTATAGCTTGACACTGGACAACCAATGGGAGATAGTGTTTGGTGTAACAGTAATACGCATGAGAGAGTTCACCCGAGGAGCGGGTGACCCAGACTGTACTGCAGCCGGTGCTCACCTTATGGGCGGATGAGACATACCGCGCTGCAGCCAGGGGGTATATATGTAACACAACAAAGAGAAGGAATACAATAGTGCTGTACAACTGATCACCTGTGGAACGAGTGATTCAGACTGTACTGCAACCGGGTAGTGTTTGGTGCACAGTACAAGGAGGAATGATCCCAGTAAGACTGGACTAAGGATCCTCTGAGGAACAGGTGGAACAGACTGTTTTGCAGCCTAGGAGTAATTGATACAGTTGGTGCTGTAGCCTAAGTGACACAGACTGTACTGCAGCCTAGGAGCAAATGACACAGACAGTACTGCAGCCTGTGGATACCGGAAGAACAGGTATCCCAAACTAGCAGCAGTATCCTACACCTGAATGATTGGTGTAAGATTCCCTCACCAGTGGCAGGGCCCACTGATGGGGGTGCGAGGTCAGACAGGCAGAGTTAGCAACGAGCGGACAGAAACAGTACAGAAGCGGAAGACTAATTCAACGTCAAGGACAGGCGGGGTTGGCAATGTGAATCAGATAGGCTGAGGTACAGAATCGACAAACGGAAGAATAGTCAGAGCAAGCCAAAGGTCATAACAAATAAACAATGCAATAGAACTTTAATGCTATCAACAGAATCTGGCTAAGTGTGGATCCCCAGCTCCGGCTGGTTGTAGCACACTTTGGGATCTGACTGGGGTCTGAGCGCTAACACACTATAGCATTCGCAATAGCAGACGCGGAGCTACTGACAGGCCTGCTCTATATATACTCAGCATGCTCCATAGCGCCGCTCCAGCCAATCCAGACACTAGCTGGAGTCAGCTGACCGCATGATCAGCTGACTCCCCTCTTAGCTGCATGAAGGCCCTGTCGCTCTGCTCGCGCGCGCGTAGCCCTTAACCTGTAAGCAATGGAAGGACCAGGCATAACCCAAGCATGTAACCGCGCGGCAGAGGCCGCCGGTTGATACACGGAGATAGCCGCCATGCCGCTTGTCTCAGCGGCGGCATCTCCGCTATCCCTTACAAAAGAATGATACAAAATACAGAATACAAAATATAGTTTACAGTACTGGAAGAGTTGAGAAACTTCACTTGCTATCTATGCAAAAGAGCTTTGGTGGAACACAGTTTGTTTTCTGAAGCACTTGAGCAAATAAGAAACCATGAGAGAAGGGTTGATATAAGGTTTTACTGCAGGAAGGTTCAAAGGGTCATTATTTCTGTTTTGTTTTATAGTTTTAAATACAGTGTAGTTTGAAAACTGCAGATATCACAGAATGATGCGATTTTATAAAAATGAAATAAAATTAAAAAAAAGCTATATAACCGTAAATAGAAAAAAGAGACTATTTTCTTTGTTACTTATGTTCTATTCATTATCCCTGCTTCACATACAATTCATTATATCATAAGGTTTTTTTTTTACGCTTCCAGTTTGCTATAACTTATGCTTTGTTACCCAAGGCCCTGTTTTGATTAAAATTAGTAGTACCAACTTTAAACATTTTACTTATTCAAAAACGATTTTTTTGCTCTTCTCTGTAGCAGTAACTGAAAATAAAAATAAGAGGCTCTTTTCTTTGTTGCTAATGTTCTGTTCATTATCTGCACTACACATGCAATTCATTATATCATACTTTTTTTTTTTGCTTCAGGTTAGTTTTAAGTATACTTTCTTTCCATGTACTGTATGCGGCCCCTTTATTGCATGCGTAATGTGCTTTTCCTGTGTTTACAGGGTACACAATGCAACACCGGACTGTGAAATAATTCAATATAGAGTGCTATCACCCAAGGACTTGCCAGCCCTTAGTTACTTATCTCGGTCGGTGTCTGATATGAACACCAAACTACATGTAATCATCACATTGGCAATCCGTTAAGCTATGCGGAAAATATGTCAATTTGTGTTGCAACTTACCTGAACTTCTTTTAAACCTATCACGTGCAAATTTAGCATTGTTGTTAGCGGTGGCGTAGCTAAGGAGCTGTGGGCCGTGGTGCAAGTTTTACATGGGGCCCCCTAAGCAGTCTATACATAACACATGATACGGCGCACCAAAACCTGCCAATGGCAACTACAGTGTCACAGGTGCAAGAAGGGAATGGGGAGCAGCTTGTTACTGATTACTCCCAAGCACTCTATACATAGCAATCCCTGCCAATGGCAACTACAGTGTCAGAGGTGCAAGAAGGGGATGGGGAGCAGTTTGTTAATGATTACCACTATTCAAAGCATCTATAGAAGTGATTATTATGAGCACAGGACCAATAGAGAGCTAATACTGAAGTTGAGGGAGGGCCCCTCGGGGCCCCGATGCAGTCGCAACCTCTGCACCCCCTATTGCTACGCCCCTGGTTGTTAGTGACATTACTGTAATTTTCCAGGAAAAAGAAAATAATCAGCCAAGATCTGAACTCTTATATTCGAGCTTTAGTTCACAGTGTTTGGGTATTTGGGTAATTTAACCATCACACCAAACATGCTAGTAGATTGTATATGTGGCTATATTGAGCAGGCAAGTTGCAATCACAATCATGCAGTGAACAAAGTTTCAGGTGTTAGGAGAAAAAAAGTTACACATGTCGGACAGTGAAGAAAACCACAGCTTGCAGGTTCATTTTTAAAAGAGCTGGGTTCTAATCCTGGCGTCGGCTCCTTGTGACCTTCCTTGGACAAGTCACTTGATCAATCGCTGTCTCAGCTTCCCAAACGTATAGGGCTACATTAAAACTCATAACTGGTACAAATGCTGAGCATCTTGCTGGCCCTTCTGATGAATCTTCTCTATAGAGAACCTGTCCTGCCTGGGACAGATGATTCCTAAAACATTCTTTCTTCATACACTGCAAACAAGACTGTATACTTCTTTTGGCCTCCTCAAGGACACTGGCCAGGCCTCAGACTTGTCTAGGAATCAAACTGCTTGTGATCTCTGTTAGATATAGCCTAATGATTATGCTCTCTGGTTTCGTAACACTTACAAGGTTGGGTTCTCCATGCCCCACTTGAACTTTTTATTTAAACTTCCTAAAAACCTATCACAAAAAGAATTAGACTAGATTTGACCTCCTATATCAATGATTCAGTGCACGGTAGTTTGGTAAGTTAACCACTACACCAAACAAACTGATAAAACACTGGCTACATGATTGCACTTTGACTGCTCAATATAGCCACATATAGAATCACGCAGGCTCAAGTATAAGGGAATAAAGTTACAGGGCGTTTGCAGTGAAGGAGCCATAGCTCGCAGGTTAATTACTCCGAAGGTCAGCGTAACCATTACGAGAATTCCTGAAAGACCCAGGTTCTAATCCTGACGTCGGCTCCTTGTGACCTTGGACAAGTCACTTAATCACGTGCTGTCCCAGCTTCCCAAACGTATAGGGCTACATTAAAACTCCTAACTGGTATAAATGCTGAGCATCTTGCTGGCACTTCTGATGAATCTTCTCTATAAAGAAGCTGTCCCTTCCAGGACTGCTGATCCCTAAAACATTCTTTCTTCATACGCCGACGGCAAGACATTATGCTTCTTCTGGCCTCCTCAAGGACATTGGCCTAGGCCTTGAGACTTGTCTAGGATGGGACTTGAACACCCAACTGCATGTGATCTCTGTGTTAGGTATCCTGATAGCTTAACCATTCAGCTATCTCTAACACTTATGAGATTAGGTTCTCCATGCCGTACTTGAATTTCCTTAAAATCTATCAGTTTCTAGGGAAAAGAATTAGCCAAGATTTGAACTCATATATATTTCATTCAGTGCATAATAGTTTGGTGATTTAACCACTACACCAAACATGCTAGTGGAGTTCTGCCTGCATGATGGCATATGTGGCTGTATTGAGCAGTCAAGGGGCAATAACAAAGGCCACTGTCCTCCTCAAGGACGCTGGCCAGGACTTGAGACTTATCTAGGATGGGGCTTGAACACCCAACTGCATGTGATCTCTGTGTTAGATAACCTAATAGCTTAACCACTAAGCTATCGCTAACACTTATGAGATTTTGTTCTCTATGCCCTATTTGAGCTTCCTTAAAATCTATCAATTTCTGGGGGAAAGAATTAGCCAAGATTTGAACTCAAATATATATAATTCAGTGCATAGTAGTTTGGTGATTTAACCACTACACCACACATGCTAGTGAAGTTCTGCCTACATGATGGCATATGTGGCTGTATTGAGCAGTCAAGGAGCAATAACAAAGGCCAATGTCCTCCTCAAGGACACTGGCCAGGCCTTGAACACCCAACTGCATGTGATCTCTGTGTTAGGTAACCCGATAGCTTAACCACTCAGCTATCTCTAACACTTATGAGATTAGGGTCTCCATGCCCTACTTGAACTTCTTTAAAATCTATCAGTTT
This sequence comes from Hyperolius riggenbachi, assembly GCF_040937935.1. Classification (NCBI taxonomy): domain Eukaryota; kingdom Metazoa; phylum Chordata; class Amphibia; order Anura; family Hyperoliidae; genus Hyperolius; species Hyperolius riggenbachi. The sequence goes on from NC_090657.1 coordinate 6,571,202, forward strand.
CTGGGGGAAAGAATTAGCCAAGATTTGAACTCAAATATATATAATTCAGTGCATAGTAGTTTGGTTATTTAACCACTACACCAAACATGCTAGTGGAGCTCTGCCTGCATGATGGCATATGTGGCTCTATTGCGCAGTCAAGGAGCAATAACAAAGTTTCAGGTATAAGGGGAATAAAGTTACATGGCTCAGTCAGTGAAGGTGCCATAGCTCGCAGGTTAATTACTCCGAAGGTCAGCGTAACCATTACGAGAATTCCTGAAAGACCCAGGTTCTAATCCTGGCGTCGGCTCCTTGTGACCTTGGACAAGTCACTTAATCACGTGCTGTCCCAGTTTCCCAAACGTATAGGGCTGCATTAAAACTCATAACTGGTACCAATGCTGAGCATCTTGCTGGCACTTCTGATGAATCTTCTCTAGAAAGAAGCTGTCCTTTCCAGGACAGCTGATCCCTAAAACATTCTTTCTTCTATATGCCGACAGCAAGACATTATCCTTCTTCTGGCCTCCTCAAGGACATTGGCCTAGGCCTTGAGACTTGTCTAGAATGGGACTTGAACACCCAACTGCTTGTGATCTCTGTGTTAGGTATCCTGATAGCTTAACCATTCAGCTATCTCTAACACTTATGAGATTAGGTTCTCCATGCCTTACTTGAATTTCCTTAAAATCTATCAGTTTCTAGGGAAAAGAATTAGCCAAGATTTGAACTCATATATATTTAATTCAGTGCATAATAGTTTGGTGATTTAACCACTACACCAAACATGCTAGTGGAGTTCTGCCTGCATGATGGCATATGTGGCTGTATTGAGCAGTCAAGGAGCAATAACAAAGGCCACTGTCCTCCTCAAGGACACTGGCCAGGCCTTGAACACCCAACTGCATGTGATCTCTGTGTTAGGTATCCTGATAGCTTAACCATTCAGCTATCTCTAACACTTATGAGATTAGGTTCTCCATGCCCTACTTGGACTTCCGTAAAATCTATCAGTTTCTGGGAAAAAGAATTAGCCCAGATTTGAACTTCTATATATATAATTCAATGTATAGTAGTTTGTTGAGTTAACCACCACACCACACATGCTAGTGGAGTTTTGCCTGCATGATGGCACATGTGGCTCTATTGAGCAGTCAAGGAGCAATAACAAAGGCCACTGTCCTCCTCAAGGACACAGGCTAGGCCTTGAACACCCAACTGCTTGTGATCTCTGTGTTAGGTAACCCAATAGCTTAAACACTAAGCTATCTCTAACACTTATGAGAGTTTGTTCTCCATGCCCTACTTGAACTTCTTTAAAATCTATCAGTTTCTGGGGAAAAGAATTAGCCAAGATTTGAACTCATATAATTCAGTGCTCCGTAGTTTGTTGAGTTAACCACTACACCACACATTCTAGTGGAGTTCTGCCTGCATAATGGCATATTGAGCAGTCAAGGAGCAATAACAAAGGCCAGTGTCCTCCTCAAGGACGCTGGCCAGGCCTTGAGACTTGTCTAGGATGGGGCTTGAACACCCAACTGCTTGTGATTTTTGTGTTAGGTAACCCAATAGCTTAACCACTAAGCTATCTCTATCACTTATGAGATTTGGGTCTCCATGCCCTACTTGAACTTCCTTAAAATCTATCAGTTTCTGGGGAAAAGAATTAGCCAAGATTTGAACTCATATATATATATATATAATTCAGTACATAGTAGTTTGGTGATTTAACCACTACACCAAATATGGTAGTGGAGTTCTGTCTGCATGATGGCATATGTGGCTCTATTGAGCAGTCAAGGAGCAATAACAAAGTTTCAGGTATGAGGGAAAGAAGTTATATGGCTCAGTCAGTGAAGGAGCCATAGCTCGCAGGTTAATTACTTCGAAGGTCAGCGTAACCATTACGAGAATTCCTGAAAGACCCAGATTCTAATCCTTGCATCGGCTCCTTGTGACTTTGGACAAGTCACTTAATCACGTGCTGTCCCAGCTTCCCAAACGTATAGGGCTACATTAAAACTCATAACTGGTACAAATGCTGAGCATCTTGCTGGCACTTCTGATGAATTCTTCTCTATAAAGAAGCTGTCCCTTCCAGGACAGCTGTATTCCTAAAACATTCTTTCTTGATACACCATTGGCAGGACTTTATCCTTCTTGTGGCCCTCCTGAAGGACACTGGCCAGGACTTGAGACTTGTCTAGGATGGGACTTGAAAACCCAACTGCTTGTGATCTCTGTGTTAAGTAACCCGATAGCTTAACCATTCAGCTATCTCTAACACTTATGAAATTGTGCTCTCTATGCCCTACTTGAACTTTCTTAAACCCTATCACTTTCTGGGGAAAAGAAAAGCATCAGCTAAGGTTTGAACTCATATATCAATGAGTCACCACTGCACAGCAGTTTGGTGATTTAACCACTACACCAAGCAGGCTATTAAAGCTTTGATTGCATGATGGTATAATTGGCTACATTAAGCAGTCAATGTGCAACAACAAAGTTTCAGGTATAAGGAAAAAAAGTTATACTGTGTTATCAGTGAAGAAGCCATAGCTTGCAGGTTAATTACTCTGAAGGTCAACGTACCCATTACGAGAATTCCTGAAAGACCCAGGCTCTAATCCTGGCGTCGGCTCCTTGTGACCTTGGACAAGTCACTTAATCACGTGCTGTCCCAGCTTCCCAAACGTATAGGGCTACATTAAAACTCATGATTGGTACAAATGCTGAGCATCTTGCTGGCACTTCTGATGAATCTTCTCTATAAAGAAGCTGTCCCTTCCAGGACAGCTGCGATTCCTAAAACATTATTTCTTCGTACGCCATTGGCAAGACTATATCCTTCTTCTGATCCTCCTCAAGGACACTGGCCAGGCCTTGAGACTTGTCTAGGATGGGACTTGAACACCCAACTGCTTGTGATCTCTGTGTTAGGTAACCCGATGGCTTAACCATTCAGCTATCTATAACACTTATGAAGTTGTACTCTCCATGCCCTACTTGAACTTTCTTCAACCATATCACTTTCTGGGATAAAGAAAAGCATAAGCTAAGATTAGAACTCATGTATCAATGATTCACCACTGCACAGCAGTTTGGTGATTTAACCACTACACCAAACATGCTATTAAAGTGATGACTGCATGATGGTATAATTGGCTATATTAAGCAGTCAAGGTGCAACAACAAAGTTTCAGGTATAAGGGAATAACGTTATAGGCTGTTGTCACACAAACATTCTTTCTTCATACGCCATTGGCAAGACATTATCCTTCTTCTGGCCCTCCTCACGGACACTGGCCAGGCCTTGAGACTTGTCTAGGATGGGATATGAACAGCCAACTGCATGTGATCTCTGTGTTAGGTAACCTGATGGCTTAACCACTCAGCTATCTGTAACACTTACAAAAGTGCATTCTCCATGCCCTACTTGAACTTCCTTAAACCCCTATCACTTTCTGGGAAAAAAGGCCTTGAGACGCATACGAGAGGAATCGGTGCCGGTAGACTTGGGCGCAGGATAAAGACGATATATGGCTGATCCTGCTGCTGCACAAGTCCCACCCGTGTTAGATACTATTCCCCCTCCAGGCTGCCATGGATGGTGGTGAATTAAATAATTTGGCTTCCAGCAATTGCTGGAGGCCAAATTATTGTGTTTTGAAAGTAGCTTCAGCTCCTCCGTCTTCTGACGGCACCAAAGTTACATCCAAGCCTCCTGCGCTGGATTCACTGTGTTTGTTTGAGACTTGTCTAGGCTGGGACTTGAACACCCAACTGCTTGTGATCTCTGTGTTAGGTTTCCCAATAGCTTAACCATTCCACTATCTCTAAGGGCTCTTTCACACTAGAGGCTGCGGTAGAAAAAGCTGAAACTCAGCCTTTTGCTTAACGCCAATACAAAGTGTTTTCAAAGCGTTCTACAGCTCATATGAAAACGTCCTTTTTTTTTTTTCTTCTATAAAAATAAGTGAACAAGTCAGCTGTAAAACGCTTTGAAAACGCTTTGAAAACGCTGAAGTTGGCGTTTTCCATTGACTATCATTGAAACGCCAACAGCCAACTTCGGCTGTAAACAGCCCTGAAAAAGCTCCTGGGAGCGTTAAAACGCAACGCTCCAAAACGCCGAGTTAGATGTGAAAGTTAAAATGAAAGTCTATGGACTTTCATTTTACCTTGGAAAACGCCAACTTCGGCTGTGGCGTTAAAATGCCGAAAAAGTCCTCTGGTGTGAAAGGGCCCTGACACTTATGAAGTTGTGCTCTCCATGCCCTACTTAAACTTCCTTAAACCTTATCACTTTCTGCGAACAAAGAAAAGCATCAGCTAAGATTTGAACTCATATATCAACCATTCAGTGCAAAGCATTTGGTGATTTAACCACTACACCAAACATGCTAGTAGAGTGTTGACTGCATGATGGTATAATTGGCTATAAAGTTACACGGCTTAGAGAAGCAGCCATAGCTTGCAGGTTAATTACTATGAAGGTCAGTGTAACCATTATGATAATTCCTGAATCCCAGTGTTGGGTCCTTGTGACTTCAGACAAGTCACTTAATCACGTGCTGGCTGGCACTTCATACGAATATTCTCTATAACAGAAGCTGTCCTGCCCAGGACATTTAATTCCTAAAAGATTCTTTCTTCATACGCCGTCAGCAAGACAGGTTTTGAGACTTGTATAGGATTGGACTTGAACACCAAACTGCTTGTGATTTTTGTGTTAGGATTCGGAAACCCAAGTGCTTAACTGTTAAGCTATCTCTAACACTGATGGAGAGCTAACTATACAAAATGGATGAGCAATTCCCTAGATTAGCATAGAATAAAACTATATTAAAACATAATCAAATTCAAAATGAGGGTCATTCTTTGTCTATAAGAGCGAGAGAGATTTTGCAAAAAAGCAAAATCATCATGGTGCAGTAATACACTGCATGCAGTGGTATAACTGGACAACTTGTGTGTATACCCTGGACTTGAGGCATACTGTCCATGGAAAGTACGCCTCACTGATTTCGGTGCACCGCGGTGTGAGTTCTCGGGCAAAAGTGCAGTGTTATCATTAACAACCACACAGAGTGTAGAAGCAGCCAAAACTATTCTATCTTCTTTTGTCAGCCAGGATTATATTCCTAGTTTTGTTTTTATAGTAACTGAGACCTCCAAGGAACGTCTTTCGCAATTTAACACAATAGTCATTATCAAACTTTTTGTTAATATTCCTGCAGATCTCTGCACATTTCTTGATTGTCACTTCTAATCCAGATACAGTGTGTCTACAGTATGTTATTTCTGGAGCCTCTGTGGGCCCCAGGAGGTAAATTTACTGTAGCTGCATAAATGAGCACAGTGTGCATGCTAGCACACACCTCTGCTCATTACCCCCCATCCTAACTACACTAACTGGTGAACCCTTACTGGGGTCTAATCTCTCCCCATGCAGAGATCATCAAGCAGGAAGCACGCTGGGGTAACTATCTCACACTTGTCCTCGTTCCACTGAAGCATCCTACTTGCCGATCTCTTGTTGGGAGGTTATGCACTGAGGGCCTAATACTGGGGAGAAATCTAGCTACCTATATTAGGTTGTAGTACTGGGGGCACATCTGGCTACCTATACTTGGGCAACCTACCTAATATTTGGGGCATATCTGGCTACCTATGCTAGGGCAACCTACCTAATATTTGGGGCATATCTGGCTACCTATACTGGGGAGATGGGCTACCTAATGCTGGGGGCACATCTGGCTACTTTTACTATGGGGAACTACCTAATGCTGGGGGCACATCTGGCTACTTTTACTATGGGGGACTACCTAATGCTGGGGGCACATCTGGCTTAAGGGATATAATTTACCCATTCTCATCAATTTTATTTTTTTTTAGATTTATCAACTTTTTTTTTTTTACTATAGCTTTTTCCATACGTCAAAGAACTCTTCCTCATAGCATGTAACTTTCTGCTCTTGTTTATTAGGGACGGTTTCCCACCTAATGCTGTGGAGGGCACACATAGCCTTCCTTGTTATACTTCTGTAGAGTGGCATTATCCAACCAAAAAGCTGGCATTTTTCGGATACATAACCTAAACTTATTAGTTGATCTTGAAAACTCTCCACTTGAGTGTGGGCAATTTGCTCGCCTGTAAGAACATTTTCCATTTCAAGAGCTGTATTATCCAAAGGGGTAAATACATACATATTCTCAAGGCTGCTATAGTTATTGAAGATGAAGCAAACAATCATTTGAATGCTATTAGCACCACTGAGTCCAGATATGTTGCTGCCTTCAGAAATGGTCTTCCAAAAATAGGGCTGGTGCACACCAAGCGTTTTTGGTAGCGTTTTCAAAACCGCTGCCGCCTGTGAAAACGCTTGGCTAATGTATCTCTATGGGATGATGCACACCAGCGGTTTGTGGTTTTTAGCAAACAGCAAATGTGCCTCCTGCAGCATTTTTGTGGTTTGCAGATGCGTTTCTGCCTCAATGTTAAGTAAAGGAAAGTGGAAAAACGCAAGATCAGAGCTGTTTTCCAGGCGTGTTTGTTACAGACTGTTCAGTAACAGCTTTACTGTAACAATATCATGTAATCTGCTACACAAAAAAATGCTACACAAAACCGCAAAA